>NC_083239.1:55894425-56194425 GCF_032191835.1 Heteronotia binoei | reverse complement strand
ATCAGCTGGCTGGCGGGGGGGGGGGAGAGGGAGCCCCGCCCGCAAAGGACCATGTGCCTTTGCACCTCCAGAGGCTTGACTTGAAAGGCTTCAATTTAGGATGGTGTGTCTGTGTGTGTTTCTGTGAAGAAGCTGGCAGCAAATGGTGAGTAGAGAGGCTGATCCGCTGCTTCAGACTCACCAGAAAGGAGGGGGGGGGAGATAGAGGGAAATGTCTTCATTATTCCCTATGTGATCGATTCTCATAGGGTATAATGGGGAATTGTTCTGGAGGTTTCGGGGGCTCTGGGGGAGCTGTTTTTTGAGGTAGAGGCACCAAATTTTCAATATAGTATCTAGTGCCTCTCCCCAAAATACCCCCCAAGTTTCAGAATGATTGGACTAGGGGGTCCAATCCTATGAGCCCCAAAAGAAGGTGCCCCTATCCTTCATTATTTCCTATGGAAGGAAGACATTTAAAAAGGTGTGCTGTCCCTTTAAATGTGATGGCCAGAACTCTCTTGGAGTTCAATTATGCTTGTCACACCCTTGTTCCTGGCTCTGCCCCCAGTGTCTCCTGGCTCCACCCCCAAAGTCTCCTGGCTCCACCCCCAAAGTCCCCAGATATTTCTTGAATTGGACTTGGCAACCCTACCTCTGCACAATGCAGGAAACTCACAAACACCTCCCACCACACACCCCCAGGGACCCCTGCTCCATGCACAGAATATGGCAAAACCCCCACAAAACCCTCCAGGATTCCTGGCCAGACTGGCCTGGAGAAAAATTGCTGACTGACCCCAAAGTGATGAACAGGATTTCCCTGGACATATAAGAAGGGGCCACAAAAACTAAGCGCTGATACAACTCTTTAGCCTGGAGAGGAGGCGGCTGAGAGGTGATAGGATCACCATCTTCAAGGACTTGAAGGGCTGTCATGTAGAGGATGGGGTGGAATTGTTTTCTGTGACCCCAGAAGGCAGGACCAGAACCAATGGGTTGAAATTAAATTAAAAGAATTTCTGGCTCAACATTAGAAAGAACTTTCTGACCGTTAGAGTGATTCCTCAGTGGAACAGGCTTCCTCAGGAGGTGGTGGGCTCTCCTTCCTTGGAGGTTTTTCAACAGAGGCTAGATGGCCATCCGACAGCAATGAAGATCCTGTGGAGTTAGGGAGAGGTGTTTGTGAGTTTCCTGCATTGTGCAGGGGTTTGGACTAGATGACCCTGGAGGTCCCTTCCAACTCTAGGATTCTAGAATTCTTCAGGAGGTGGTGGGCTCTCCTTCCTTGGAGGTTTTTAAACAGAGGCTAGATGACCATCTGACAGCAATGAAGATCCTGTGAATTTAGGGGGAGGTGTTTGTGAGTTTCCTGCATTGTGCAGGGGGTTGGACTAGATGACCCTGGAGGTCCCTTCCAACTCTAGGATTCTATGAAGTTCCTGGCTGTTAGAGCAATTCCTCAGTGGAACAGACTTCCTCGGGAGGTGGTGGGCTCTCCTTCTTTGGAGGTTTTTCAACAGAGGCTAGATGGCCATCTGATAGCAATGAAGATCCTGTGAATTTAGGGGGAGATGTTTGTGAGTTTTCTGCATTGTGCAGGGGTTTGGACTAGATGACCCTGGAGGTCCCTTCCAACTCTAGGATTCTAGAATTCTTCAGGAGGTGGTGGGCTCTCCTTCCTTGGAGGTTTTTCAACAGAGGCTAGATGACCATCTGACAGCAATGAAGATCCTGTGAATTTAGGGGGAGGTGTTTGTGAGTTTCCTGCATTGTGCAGAGGGTTGGACTAGATGACCCTAGAGATACTTTCCAACTCTATGAACATAAGAACATAAGAGAAGCCATGTTGGATCAGGCCAATGGCCCATCCAGTCCAACACTCTGTGTCACACAGTGGCCAAAAAATTTATACACACACACACACACACACACACACACACACATATATATATATATATATATATATATATACACACACTGTGGCTAATAGCCACTGATGGACCTCTGCTCCATATTTTTATCTAACCCCCTCTTGAAGCTGGCTATGCTTGTAGCTGCTACCACCTCCTGTGGCAGTGAATTCCACATGTTAATCACCCTTTGGGTGAAGAAGTACCTCCTTTTATCCGTTCTAACCCGACTGCAATTTCATTGAATGCCCACGAGTTCTTGTATTGTGAGAAAGGGAGAAAAGTACTTCTTTCTCTACTTTCTCCATCCCATGCATAATCTTGTAAACCTCTATCATGTCACCCCGCAGTCGACGTTTCTCCAAGCTAAAGAGCCCCAAGCGTTTTAACCTTTCTTCATAGGGAAAATGTTCCAAACCTTTAGTTGCCCTTTTCTGCACTTTTTCCAGTGCTATAATATACAATGATTCTATGATTCTTCCTGCCCTCCTTCTTACGGTCTAATTCACAGAATTAGCATTGCGGTCAGATGGCCATCTAGCCTCTGTTTAAAAACCTCCAAGGAAGGAGAGCCCACCACCTCCCGAGGAGGAATCTAACGGTCAGGAAGTTCTTCCTAATGTTGAGTCGGAAACCCTTTTTTTTTTTTAAATTTCAACCCATTGGTTCTAAACTAACCTTCTGGGGCCACAGAGAACAATTCTGCACCATCCTCTATAGGACAACCCTTCAAGGACTTGGTCAAGGGTGGAGTGAATTCTTTCAGCCCACTTTTGCTGACTTGTCCATGAAGGCAATTCTAGGGTGGAAAGCAGAAACTCTATCCTTCCATAAACTACATCTTGCCATCTGGAGGTGTTCCCTGGTGGCTTTGTCATCCTGGAATATAAAAGTTCCTTATATCTTGTCAGGGCAAAATAGTTGTTTAACTTGTTTTCGAGAAGTAGGACACGTATTTAAATGGGTGTGTGTGTGTCCACTTGCTGATGTGTGGGGTGGCGGCTAAAGCAAAGAGTTTCAAAAATATAGTCTCCCCATTTTCCGAAAGCTAAAACACAGACCCCAGACCGAAAAAGGTGTTTTGTTCTGAGCCCAAGAGTCCCAGGAGAAAGGGTGCTAGTGTCTGCGGAGCCCATTCTGTGTTCTCCCAGTTTAGAGTACTTCCCTTCACTTTTTAATCTCTGCCACCGGTTCCTGCAGAAAAGATCCATGAGGAAATTGACCGAGTGATCGGGCGAGACCGAATGCCCGCAGGCGACGACAGGAGCAAGATGCCCTATACGGAGGCCGTCCTGCACGAGATCCAGAGGTTCAGTGACATCCTGCCCATGAGCCTTCCTCATGCTGTCATCCGCGACACCCACTTCCGGGGATACGTCATCCCTAAGGTGAGACACTCCCCCCCACCCCAGGAACAGAGAGGTCAGAAGAATCCAGCTGCTTATCCTCCACCAGGTCTGGATTTCTCTTGGGAATTCAAGCTGGATCCATCTCCCCCTCAGCTCCTGACTCTAAGTGGGTGGCTGGAGCAGGTCCTTGATTCTTTTGTCCTTTATCAGTAAAGTGCCAATTGGTCCCTCATAGCAATTCGCGGCACCAGAAACAACCTGCCCGGACTTGAATGGACCAGTCTTGTCTGAACTCCTCAGTTCTTGGGAGCTAACCAGAGCCAACCCTCATTAGTATTTGGATGGGAGACCACCAAGGAAGTCCAGGGTCACCACACAGAGACAAGCAGGGCTCTTTTTGTAGCAGGAACTCCTTTGCATATTAGGCCACACACCCCTGATGGAGCCAATCGTCCAAGAGCTGACAGGGCTCTTCTTACAGGGCCTACTGTAAGCTCTTGGAGGATTGGCTACATCAAGGGGGTGTGGCCTAATATGCAAAGGGATTCCTGCTATTAAAAAAGCCCTGGAGACAAGCAATGGCAAGCCACTTCTGATTGTCTCTGCTCTGACCTGGGTGGGCCAGCCCTACCCACCTCACAGGGTGTCTGTTGTGGGGGAAGGAGATATAGGAGATTGTTAGCCGCTCTGAGTATCTGATCGGGAGAACCGGGTTTGGTTCCCCACTCCTCCTCTTGCAGCTGCTGGAATGGCCTTGGGTCAGCCATAGCTCTTGCAGAGGTTGTCCTTGAAAGGGCAGCTGCTGTGAGAGCCCTCTCAGCCCCACCCACATCACAGGGTGTCTGTAGTGGGGGAAGGAGATATAGGAGAGTGTTAGCTGCTCTGAGTCTCTGATTCAGAGAGAAGGGCGGGGTATAAATCTGCAGTCTTCTTCTTCTTCTTCTTCCCTGATCTCATCAGATTTCAAAAGCTCAAAAGGGTCGGTCTGGGTTGGTACCTGGATGGGGAACCGCCAAGGAAGTCCACGGTTGCTCCGTAGAGGCAGGTAATGGCAAAACCCACCTCTACCTGGATAACCCTACAGGGTCCTCGTAAATTAGCTGCAACTTAGCAGCCCTTCCCACCCCCACTGAAGCAAGTTATTCATTGAAAATCCCAAATAAATGTTCACTCCTAAGAAGCCTCGTTTACAGAGATGCTCCACTCACAGGTGACCGTTTAACCACTTTCAGCCTCTGGGGGTCACGCAGGCACCGGATCTGGCAGCCTCCTTGCACTTCTCTCTCTCCCCACCCCCCAACTCCTGTTTTGCCTTCTCTAGGGCACGTATGTCCTACCACACTGCTCACCACTGTGCACTATGACCCAGAGCAGCATTCCAACCCACACAAGTTTGACCCCGGGAGGTTCCTGGACGCCAGAGGCTGCTTTCAGAAGGCAGATGCCTCATGCCTTTCTCGGCAGGTAAGCGGGGGCGGGGTGGGGGGTGGGGGCTTTTGTTCCCCCCAAGGCAGGCCAGCAGGAGGGCACGGGGTGGGCTGTCATCTTGCCTTCTTGCATGAGTAAGCTCCACGTCCTTGGGCTGCAGCCCTTGTCACTGCTGAGGGGTCACGGATCAGTGAGGAGAAAGGAAGAAGTTGCTAGCTTTTAAATGGGCCTTTTTGTAGCTGTGTCTTTGGAATCAAGTGCTTGCTAAAAGCACTAGAACGGCCATATCTGATCCCCCCTCCCTCTGGTCATCTTGCAGCCCCCTAAACATATGGAGCAGAGACCCATCAGTGGCTCTTAGCCACAAAGTACATGGAACACTCTGTCTGGAGCTTTGTATGCTTGCTTGGGGGGGGGGGCAATGGGAGGGCTTTTGAAGTTCTGTTCCCCACTGGTGGACCTCCTGATAGCATCTGAGTTTTGGTCACTGTGTGACACCGAGTGTTGGGCTGGATGGGCCATTGGCCTGATCCAACTTGGCTTCTCTTTTTCTTATGTCTGGGGCAGTGATGCTCTGTCTTCTTGGTGCTTGGGAGGGCATTTGGAGGGTTTCAAGAGTTCTGGCCCTGCTGGTGGACCTCCTGATGGAACCTGGATTTTGGCCACTGTGGAACAGAGAGTGTTGAGCTGGATGGGCCACTGGCCTGACCCAACAGGGCTTCTCTTATGTTCTTATGAGACACAGAGAGTTGGACTGGATGGGCCATTGGCCTGATCCAACAGGGCTTCTCTTATGTTCTTATGTTCCATTGTCTTGACCTCGTCCTACAGAGCCCTGCCTCCTCTCCCCTCCCTCTGCAGTTGTGCTCATTGTGAAAGCATTCTGAGGCTTCTGAGGCCTTGTTTGCTGTCTAGGCCTAGGAATGCGCTCCGTTCTGCGGTCCACAGTGAAGCTTCCCTCAGGAAGGATATCAGGTTTTCCCCACTCAGGGTTTACTCTGTACCAATTTGTCACTTTCAGCTGAATATCTGGACCTCAGCAGCTAGCCATACCGGTGTGCCCCTCTTTATATTCCATCTTCTGCAGGGAGCCTTCCTCTCTCTCCTCTTGTGCCTCATTTCCTCAGCCACACACACAAAACTCTGACCTCTTCCTCCAACGAAAGAGCCCACACTTGCCTAGATCTCTGGCTCGTTGTTCTGCTCTCCTCTCCCATATATTATACTCTTGTCAAGTCCTCAGCAGTTCAAAGATCAGAGACAGTCCATTGCAAGAATAGCTGTTTATTGATACATGACAGGTCAGAGCAAGACAGTTCTTGCGAAAACTGGCTTTGGCAGGCTTTTGCCTCCTTCTTATAGGTCAGGCTTAGATGGTTATACATTCAAAGTAAAGGCACAAAGTAAGCAGTCCCTCCCCCAGAGTTCTTCCCAGGCCCCTTGCAGGTGTGACCTTGGCCATCCTTGAGATTAGGCAGAAAGGAATGCTTCACCCGTTAGTGGCAGTGCAAAGCAGAGACAGTGGAAAGTGAAAGTACTCCCAGATTAATGGCAAGAGTCCTGTTGACAACCCTGATATACGGTGGTGAGTAGATGAGCCAATGTGAGTTTCCTGCATTGTGCAGGGGGTTGGACGAGATGACCCTGGAGGTCCCTTCCAACTGTATGACTCTAAGGCCAGTGACTAGGCCCGTCAGCTAGTCAATCAACCAGTCCATCTGTTGTTCTGACTGGCTGTTTCCCCCCCAGGGAAGCGGGTCTGCCTGGGCGAAGGGCTGGCCCGCATGGAGCTGTTCCTCTTCTTCACGGCCACCCTGCAGGCCTTCACCCTCACGTCGCCTGTGCCCCCCGAGCAGATCAGTCTCGAGCCCAGCGTGAGCGACCTCGGAAAGGTGCCTCCTCTCTACCAGCTTTCCATGCTCCAGCGCTGATGTTGGCCTTTCTGTCAGATGTTTGGCTGCAGGAATCCTGTTCATCTCTCCATCTACGTTCTGTGGCATGTCTATGCTTAAAAGGTTTTATGGGTAAATGCTTTTCCTGCCCTCAGCCCCCTAAATCCAAGATATTTTCTCCAAGAACGGAGCTGCCTAGCTTTGGACTCTTCGTCTGGATTCATCTTCTCAGTCCTTCTCTGGATACCTAAAATGGGTGGTTGTGTCATGTGAAATCAGGACTTTGCTCTGTTTGAGAACATGTCTAGGTTCTTGTTAGGAGTGGGCATGAACCAGAAAAATGCATTTTGTGTTTCCTTCCTTCCTTCCTTCCTTCCTTCCTTCCTTCCTTCCTTCCTTCCTTCCTTCCTTCCTTCCCTCCTTCCTTCCTTCCCTCCCTCCCTCCCTTCCCTCCTTCCTTCCCTCCCTCCCTCCCTTCCTTCCTTCCCTCCCTCCTTCCTTCCTTCCTTCCTTCCTTCCCTCCCTCCCTCCTTCCCTCTCTTCTTCCCTCCCTCCCTCCTTCCCTCTCTCCCTCCCTCCCTCCTTCCCTCTCTCCTTCCCTCTCTCCCTCCCTCCTTCCCTCTCTCCTTCCCTCCCTCCCTCCTTCCCTCCCTCCTTCCCTCTCTCCTTCCCTCCCTCCTTCCCTCTCTCCTTCCCTCCTTCCTTCCTTCATTCCTTCCCTCCTTCCTTCCCTCCCTCCTTCCCTCCTTCCTTCCCCTCCCTCCCTCCTTCCTTCCTTCCTTCCTTCCCTCCCTCCCTCCCTCCTTCCCTCCTTCCTTCCCTCCTTCCCTCCCTCCCTCCTTCCCTCTCTCCTTCCCTCCCTCCTTCCCTCTCTCCTTCCCTCCCTCCCTCCCTCTCCTCCCTCCCTCCCTTCCTTCCCTCCCTCCTTCCCTCTCTCCTTCCTTCCTTCCTTCCTTCCTTCCTTCCTTCCTTCCCTCCCTCCCTCCCTCCCTCCTTCCTTCCCTCCCTCCTTCCCTCCCTCCTTCCCTCCCTCCTTCCCTCTCTCCTTCCCTCCCTCCCTCCCTCCTTCCCTCCCTCCCTTCCTTCCTTCCTTCCTCCCTCCCTCCCTTCCTTCCTTCCTTCCCTCCCTCCTTCCCTCCCTCCTTCCCTCTCTCCCTCCCTCCTTCCCTCTCTCCCTCCCTCCTTCCCTCCCTCCTTCCCTCTCTCCTTCCCTCCCTCCTTCCCTCCCTCCTTCCCTCTCTCCTTCCCTCCCTCCCTCTCTCCTTCCCTCCCTCCCTCTCTCCTTCCCTCCCTCCCTTCCTTCCTTCCTTCCCTCCTTCCCTCCTTCCCTCCCTCCTTCCTTCCTTCCTTCCCTCCCTCCCTCCCTCCTTCCCTCTCCTCCCTCCCTGCCTCCCTCCCTCCCTGCCTCCCTCCGTCCCTTCCTTCCTCCCTCCCTCCCTTCCTTCCTTCCTTCCTTCCTTCCTTCCTTCCTTCCTTCCTCCCACCCTCCCTCCCTCCCACCCTCCCTCTTGTAGCTCTCAAACATCTGATGTTCATTTCTTGCGGCTCTCAAACATTTGATGTTTATTCTATGTGGCTCTTCTGTTAAGTAAATTTGACCACCCCTGGTTTATGGCTTTGCAGGAAGCCTGAAAAACAGCTCAGCCGTGAGGAGTAGTGTGCTGGGCTCAGCTGTCTTGGGGCTGTTTGGGGCCATCCCTTTAGAGAGACTGCCCATGACAGCCCAAAACAGCAGAGTGGCAGGGTTCAGGCTGCTCCTCCCCACTCAGCTGTTTTTGAAGCTTTCACCAGGAACAGAACGTTTAAAGGGACTCAGCCTTCTTTCTGCTCTATCCATGAACTGCAACAAACTGCTCTGAATTGCTTTACAAATTTGTGGAAGTTTGTGATGGTAGATCCATCATGAACTTCGGTTCCCGAACCACAAGCTGTGCAAAATTCGAAATGAATTTTGCTTCCTGGTTTGGTTTGTGCTATTCTTGTTAAGATGTTTCTCGCCAAGATGGCAACATCACAACAGCTGTTTTAAAATTTCATGCAATACTGTTTAAATCAGAGCCTGCCAAGATGTATTTGTGGCAATAACGAATAGCTACATCTATTTGCATTTAGCAAAGGTGTAAATTAAATGTCAAAGATATAAAATTATCTGAACACACAAATCATTTAGTCCAGGGGTGGCCAAGAGTAGCTCACCAGAAGTTTTTTGCTTACAACTCCCATCAGCCCCAGCCATTGGCCATGCTGTCTGGGGCTGATGGGAGTTGTAGGCAAAAAACATCTGGAGAGCTACCGTTGGCCACCCCTGATAATGGACTGGCTTCTCTGTCCGGGTAAACTGCCTCCTTGGATCATGAGACTGTACTAAGGAAGGGGAGACTGGAACTGGAGCTGCCAACCCGTACGTGTTATGTGGCCAAAACGTCTCTTGAAGATCTGAGAGAGTTGTAAAAAAAGGTAAAGGTTCCCTTTGCAAGCACCAGTCGTTTCCAACTCTGAAGTGACGCAGCATCATGACATTTTCACAGCAGACTTTTTACAGGGTGCTTTGCCCTTGCCTTCCCCAGTCATCTATACTTCCCCCCAGCAAGCTGAGTACTCATTTTACTGTCTTCAGAAGGATGGAAGGCTGAGTCAACCTGGAGCCGGCTAGGATACTATTGAAGCCAAGCTAGAAATTGTGTTAAGGAGGAGGAGGAGAAGAAGAAGATATTGGATTTATATCCCGCTTTCCACTCCAAAGCGTCTCAGAGCGGCTCACAATCTTCTTTACCTTCCTCCCCCACAACAGACACCCTGTGAGGTGGGTGGGCCTGGAGAGGGCTTTCACAGCAGCTGCCCTTTCAAGGACAACCTCTGCCAGAGCTCTGGCTGACCCAAGGCCATGCTAGCAGCTGCAAATAGAGGAGGGGGGAATCAAACCTGGTTCTCCCAGATAAGAGAGCGCTGGCTGACCCAAGGCCATTCCTGCAGCTGCAAGTTAAGGAGTGGGGAATCAAACCCGGTTCTCCCAGATAAGAGAGCTCTGGCTGACCCAAGGCCATTCCAGCAACTGCAAGTGGAGGAGTGGGGAATCAAACCCGGTTCTTCCAGATAAGAGTCCACACACTTCACCACTACACCAAACTGGCACCAATATTATGCCCTCACAGGTGTGTGTGTGTGGGGAGGTAAGCCTGCAAAAATGGCTTCTCTTTACATCCCATCCTTCGAGAAAACTATCCAAGTGATTACCAGATGGTATATTAAGCTTTATAATGTGACTGCTAATTACAATCCAAACTATGGGAAGTGAGAAAAAGGAAGGACCGCCTTTTCCCTTCATGGTGTTTATGATTTACTGCAGTCAGGAATTAAGGAGCAATATTTTCCTGAATTAGAACTGAATAGAAGCCCCTTTATCATTTCTTTGAACTGACACAAAGCCTATCCAAATATTTGTTTATTCATTCGGAAACTGAATCTGCTTCCTCAAGGCAGCTTGCAACGAAACCAGTAAAACAAAGGCTCGCAATAGAAAACAGATGATTCCAATAAAACAATCTGAGTCAATAAAATAAAATGAGAAAACAAGCCCATGAAGCATGGCCATAATAGAAAATCAGGCTATGAAACCACATAAAAGAGAGAGTGTTTTTCCCAAAATGAAGTTGATAAAACAGTGCCCTGGTGAAAAGTTGACTGTAAAGCATCTAGAAAATATGGAACCACTTAGTGAAAAGCTACAAGCCAGAGAGAACTGGTTTTCTGTGTGGCCAGTGCCACGCAGCTATGAATTGGGGAAATGTGGGATATTTGTGGTCATCTCAAGTCTCCAAAAGCAGAAACAAGGAATGTCGTCCGTTGTATAAAAATATAAGGTAAGCAGAAAGTAAAATTACTGAATGACAAAGCAATATCTTCTATGAACATGCATTCAAAGCTATTATAGGTAGATATGCAATCAACTTGTGTTCAGCCATGATATATAGTGCCTGTTTCGCTCGTGTAAGCATGAGGAAAGGCTGAAAAATCTGGGACTTTTCAGTTTAGAAAAGAGATGACTAAGGGAGGGGACATGATAGAGCAGGGGTGTCGAAGTCATTTGTTACGAGGGCCGGATCTGACATAAATGAGACCTTGTTGGGCCGGGCTAAGCCATGTTGGGCCAGGCCATGAGTGTACCTATTTAAAATTAGGTAGCAGAGATATAAATGTTTATAAAGAACACAAACATATATTTTTAAAAACTTAAAACATGCTTAAAATGTTAGCACTCATTGGTCTTAAAGATTCTTCTTTGTATTTCTCCCATGGGAGCCAGAGAACTGGGCAAAGGAATCTCTGGCTCTTTCCTTCCTTCCCCAGGGAACTGGGGGGGGGGGGAGCCTCAGCCAATAGGAGGAAAGACTTGGCTCAGTAGCTCTGCTGTGCAAAGCAAGCTATTCCTTCCCCCTTCCTCTCCAAGGGAGGAGCCTCAGCCAATGGAGAAAATAGGGGCTTTGATCTGTAGCTCCTGTGCGACTGAGCAAGCCTTGCAAAGCAAGCTATGATGCAGATGTAAACAAGAGAGAGGGAGAAGGAAGCAGATGACAGCCAGTTGCTCAGGGGCCTGATAGGAGCCCTCCAAGCGCCTGACTCAGCCGCCGAACTGCATGTTTGACACCCCGTGATAGAGGTTTCTAAATTATGCACAGGGTGGAGAGAGTTGATGAAGAGAAATTTTTCTCCCTCTCCTGAAGGCCACACCCCCTGATGCCAAGCCAGCCAGAACTGTGTCCCTGTGCGTTCCTGCTCCTAAAAAGCCCTTGTCCCCCCAACAACTTTCATGCATGTGGTGGAAGCAGGTCATTTTAGACTCTGGGCTTAATGGTCTTCAATTTACCCTTAATGGCAACTTCAGTGGTTTACCCTTTAAATGTCAATATAGGCCTGAAATGTGACACCACAGTCCCAGATGGGCCCCCCACTTCTGAGCACCTGTGTTGGGGCACCTGATGTCCACCTCAGAGTCCAGCCCAAAGCCCCCACCCCCCTGCACACAATGGAGAGATGGGATGCCACCAGCCAGCCAGCGTTGCCAAGTCCCTTTGCCACTGCGGTGGGGGATTGTTGTCTCTCGCTCAAAGCACATGTGGCGCAATGACATCACCCAGAAGTGACATCAGCGCAGCAGGGGTGTTGTGCCAGGGACGCTCTAGAAGTCACAGTAAAATGCTATGGTGTCATAGAGTTTTACCACGATTCCTAGAACATCGCTCTGGGAAGCTCTAGAATTTGCAGTAAAACTCTATGGTACCACTCTGTGGTATGGTACCATTCTATAGTAAAACTCTATGGTATTACATCTGGGATGGTGTGGGGTAATGGAGGTGGGGAGCCCCCTGGCGGCCTGCCCCCTGCCGGTGGGTTGGGGCCCTCCAGACTGGGGGATCCTCCTCTTCCTGCGATCAATTGCCTCCAAGCTCTCCTCCTCCCATCTCAAGAGTTCGAAGCAGACTCTGGAAAGAACTTTCAGAGCAAAGACATGAGGCATGCCAATGCTTCAGATCTCTCAGCCCTGAGTTCTAGTAGAATCACTGCCACCCAGGCAGTAGGCCGATTGAGACTCCCACCCAGGACCTGGTAACCTTGTGGAAGCAACAAGTCAATTCTCTGGCTTGCATCCACGCTCCTTCCTGATCCTGACCTGCTTGATTTCCTTGGCACCCTGACCTTTTGACTTTTGGACATTGACTTCTGATTCCTTGGCTCCTGCTTGACTTCCTGGACTTTGACCTAGGACTGGCTTTGGACGCCTGCCTGCCTGCACCCTGAGAACGTGACACCACTCAAATGTGAGAGTTTCTGATTCTGGGATTCTAGACATCTGTCTGTCTTCACTCAGGGGGTCCTGCAGTGTTTCTGATTCCACTTCTAAGAAGGATGACGTTGCCTTCAAGAATGAGGAGGTTGTGAAATTTTTTCTAATGATAGCAGCTGCATTTGGCCCTGTCACAGGGCCAAATCTCATGTCTGTTGGGTAAGAAAGAACCAGACGGAAATTCAGAGAGAACCAGCTGCTGAGCTGTTGCAATCTCCCACCCCCCACACTGCACTAGACGCCCACCCACCCACAACTGTTGAGAGCCAGTTTGGTGTAGTGGTTAAGTGTGCGGACTCTTATCTGGGAGAACTGGGTTTGATTCCCCACTCTTCCACTTGCACCTGCTAGCATGGCCTTGGGTCAGCCATAGCTCTGGCAGAGGTTGTCCTTGAAAGGGCAGCTGCTGTGAGAGCCCTCTCAGCCCCACCCACCTCACAGGGTGTCTGTTGTGGGGGAGGAAGGGAAAGGAGATTGTAGGCCGCTCTGAGACTCTGTCCTTGAAAGGGCAGCTGCCGTGAGAGCCCTCTCAGCCCCACCCACCTCACAGGGTGTGGGGGAGGAAGGGAAAGGAGATTGTGAGCTGCTGTGAGACTCTTCGGAGTGCAGGGCGGGATATAAATCCAACATCTTCATCTACCTCACAGGGTGTCTGTTGTGGGGGAGGAAGGGAAAGGAGATTATGAGCCGCTCTGAGACTCTTCGGAGTGGAGGGCGGGATATAAATCCAATATCTTCATCTACCTCACAGGGGGTCTGTTGTGGGGGAGGAAGGGAAAGGAGATTGTGAGCCCCTCTGAGACTCTTCGGAGTGGAGGGCAAGATATAAATCCAATATCTTCATCTACCTCACAGGGGGTTTGTTGTGGGGGAGGAAAGGAAAGGAGATTGTGAGCCGCTCTGAGACTCTTCGGAGTGGAGGGCTGGATATAAATCCAATATCTTCATCTACCTCACAGGGGGTCTGTTGTGGGGGAGGAAAGGAAAGGAGATTGTGAGCCCCTCTGAGACTCTTCGGAGTGGAGAGCGGGATATAAATCCAATATCTTCATCTACCTCACAGGGTGTCTGTTGTGGGGAAGGAAGGGAAAGGAGATTGTGAGCCGCTCTGAGACTCTTCGGAGTGGAGGGCGGGATATAAATCCAATATCTTCATCTACCTCACCGGGTGTCTGTTGTGGGGGAGGAAGGGAAAGGAGATTGTGAGCCCCTCTAAGACTCTTTGGAGTGGAGGGCGGGATATAAATCCAATATCTTCTTCTTCTTCTTCCTGCAAACTCACCCCCATCATCTTTGCATGAGGCTCTTTCATCTGTTCTCTTTGCAACAGCAGCACGAAGACTAAAGTGGTTTGATCTCCATTTTGCAGGACTGCCCAGTCTCCCCCTCGCCCCCGCACAGCCTCCAGTGGAGAGGTAGGGATGCCAGCTCCAGGTTGGGCCACTCCTGGAGATTTGTGGGTGGAGCCGGGGAGGACAGAGACCTCTGTGGAATACAATGCCATTTCGTCCACCCTCCAAAGCATCCATTTTCTCCAAGGGAACTGATTCCTGGAGAAATCCGGAGGTGAGCTATAATTCTGGGGCATCTCCAGATCCCACCTGGAGGCTGTCATCCCTAGCTTTGTTACAGGGCCATTTGATTATTCTGCTGGAACTCATTTACAGCATTGAAATGCATTATAAAAGGGGATCTACAGACTCCTTTCCAATGCCGTGCAGCGAGCTCTACTTCTGCAGCCAAGCCAGGGAAATGAGCAGTTTGTCTTGTGTTGTTCAGCAAAATTTGATGAAACTCTTCGGAATGCATTTCTCTCATCCTCGAGCCAACAATTCTTAAATCTAACTGCACAACATCCATGAAGAACAGAAAACAAAACCCCAAAACAATTAATCCGGGACAACATTATTTTGGTGAGTGGCAGGTAGGGGAAAATAAATGAATGAAGATGTGAACTTAGGGAGGGACAGTGGCTCAGTGGTAGAGCATCTGCTTGGTAAGCAGAAGGTTCAATCCCTGGCATCTCCAAAAAAGGGTCCAGACAAATAGGTGTGAAAAACCTCAGCTTGGACCCTGGAGAGCCGCTGCCAGTCTGAGTAGACAAGACTGACTTTGATGGACCGAGGATCTGATTCAGTAGAAGGCAGCTTCGTATGTTCAACTATGGGGAGGGAAGGTGGCTCAGTGGTAGAGCATCTGCTTAGTAAGCAGAAGGTCCCAGGTTCAATCCCCGGCATCTCCAAAAAAGGGTCCAGGCAAATAGGTGTGAAAAACCTCAGCTTGGACCCTGGAGAGCCGCTGCCAGTCTGAGTAGACAAGACTGACTTTGATGGACCGAGGATCTGATTCAGTAGAAGGCAGCTTCGTATGTTCAACTATGGGGAGGGAAGGTGGCTCAGTGGTAGAGCATCTTCTTAGTAAGCAGAAGGTCCCAGGTTCAATCCCCGGCATCTCCAAAAAAGGGTCCAGGCAAATAGGTGTGAAAAACCTCAGCTTGGACCCTGGAGAGCTGCTGCAAGTCTGAGTAGACAATACTGACTTTGATGGACCAAGGGTCTGATTCAGTAGAAGGAAGCTTCATATGTCCATATGTCAACTGAACCCCTTCTCTAATACCATTTATATTTCACATCCAAGTGCTAAAAGGTAGAACAGCCTGCAAGCTCCAGCCACGTTTGTTGGCGCCTGATCCAACCAGTGGAGTTGGCAGCCGTGCCCAACAAAGGAAGGACATTTCCACGTGTCACCAATCACTGGCTCATCAGCCCTGTGGTTTGGGGAAGGCTCTCTCGATTCCATATCCATTTCCTTCTTGTTCCAGACTCTGCTCTTCTGCTTGCTCACCGCTTTAGACCTTTTTCAGGCTGTCCCTCTTGGAATGTGTGGTCTCTCCAGTTTTCTTTCCCCTCTGAACTTTGACTTTGAATCCAATGCTCTCAAACACCAGCCTATGCCTTAAGAAAACATAAATTTCCCTGCCAAGTTAGTCCAAAGGCCTGCCTAGATCAGCAACCCCCCCTCCCCCTCAAGGAAATCCCACAGATATAGCCGGGCAATGTAATTTGACCTGGCACCTGGCAATCAGGGGTATCCTGCTCAGGGCTTTCTTTGTAGCAGGAGCTCCTTTGCATATTAGGCCACACACCCCTGATGTAGCCAATCCTCCGAGAGCTTACAGGGCTCTTAGTACAGGGCCTATTGCAAACTCCAGGAGGATTGGCTACAACAGGGACATGTGGCCTAATATGCAAAGGAGTTCCTGCTAGAATTCCACCTCTGCACTTAGCAGGCTTGCAAATAGAGGGAGAGATATAGAGCCGCCCATGAGCATGCCCTCCTGGGAGAAGCTGGGCCTGCCACTGCTTGCTCCACAGAAGGCTGTCTCTCTTTGGCCATGTTTGGGCGGGGGGGGGGGGGGACAAGGCCTCTCATTCGGTTGTATGAGAACACACATCCATGGAATGCAGCTGTTGGGACTGTACTGTGCTCTGTCAATATGTGGAAAGTCACCTACTGAATGGGTGACATCACTTCTGCTGATGTCAGGGGGCATGGCCTAACATATAAATGAGTTCCCGCTGGGTTTTTTCTACAATAAAAGCCCTGGACATCAGGGAAATTATTTTGATGTTTGAGCTGAAGTGGGACCCAATGTGTAAGGTTTAACTTTAGGCAACAGAGAAGCAGAAGTGAAACTTAGAGATGTTGCATATTTTAGTGAAGTCTCTGTTACAGGGTTTTGATACATCTTAAGGCCATCTTGGCAGCGAGGAATGAAAATGTGAAAATGTGAAAAGGTTATGGGATGGGGTCTGCAGGTAGACACTGGCCATGCTTAATAGCTTCATGACTATTCACTAACACGCCCAGCATAGATAATTGCTTCATTTACATAGTCATACAATGTATGTTAGAGGGTGGGGGTCACATCAAGGAGCTAATGTGTAGTGCTGTGAAGAAGGCGGTCTGAAAGAATTGGAAGCCTTGTTCTATTATCAACTGGGAGGACAAGGGAGGGACTTGCGGCTGGAGTAGTATAAATGTACTTTCTTTAATTCTGTACTTCGAGCTTGCCTGATGTATTGCTCCTGTTGATATCAGTAAATCCATGAAATGGATCTACCTGACTGACTTCGTTTTTCTTTTGGAGGTTCAAGGGGGAACCCGTTTATAACACTGTTATCTTTCAAGATGTCTGGGTTATGGGATAATGTAAGCAGTCTGCTTGCATGATGTGAAAAGCTAACACCCAGCAAGTGGCCTTTATTGTAAACTCTTTGCCCAGAGCTCTAAGCTGGAATGCCAGGCAAGCTTGTGTCTCTGCCAAAGAGCAGTACCTTAGACTTTGAGCTTCTCTTTAGCCTCCAAGGCCTCTCATTGGTTAAAGATTACACAGAGCCAGACGACCCGGCTTCCTTCCAATCCCTTTGGTTAAGCACTTTTGCTTCTTTCTTTTCAGCCGGGCTCCACTTTGAGTAGTCTGATGTTAGCACTGTGTGGGAACACCACCATGGTTTTATACAGGCGCTGGACTCTCAAAAGGTGTCAAAGGGGCCCAGGTGTGCAGTCCCATCAGGCACTGGGGCATCGTCCCATTGAACGAATCTCTGCGGCTCTACAGCGCCATCGTTGTCATGGTCAGAGGTGGTATTGCAACATTCAACATAATGAGGCTGCTGCTGAGCTACCCCAGTCTCATTTCCCCCGGCCTGGCCCAAGTGATCCACCTCCAGCAACAGACCCCCCTGCACTCCCGGATGTGTGAAGTCAGCAAACCTCAACTATTCCCTAGGTGCATAAGAGAATCCCCCAGCTGGGATGGGGGCACTGAGCACCCCACCCCCTTTTCTGCAGGGAGGAAAGCTTTGCCCTTGACGCCCAGGCATGGAATTGGCTTCTTCTCTCCCCTCCCACTAAGGAACATGGCCTGATTGTGAGCTGAAAGCTTTCTGGTAAAAAGCTCTGAATGGTGATAGATCCAAGTGGGCAGCCGTGTTGGTCTGAAGCAAAAGAACAAAGCAGCAGACAAGTTGCACCTTTAAGACCAACTAAGTTTTATTCAGAATGTAAGCTTTCGTATGCTTTAAGCAGACTTCATCAGACAAAATAGAATGGCAAGCCATCTTTAAGTATAGAGAAAGTGGGCAGTGAGTTGGTATGTAGAGTCATGGGAATGTTTTTAACAGATTAAAAGATTTACTATCCGCCCCCGGACCAAAAGAATCCAGGTTATGTGTGACAAGATCTAGGGCTTTTTCAGTGGCAGCACCAGAGCTTTGGAATACCCTTCCGGAAGCCATAAGGGCCCTGCGGGATCTGTCTGCGTTCCGCAAGGCCTGTAAGACCGAATTGTTCAAGCAGGCCTTCGATGCTTGAAGGAAAGAGGGCTGCCACCGGACATCACATAGAATGCTGGTGATCACTGTTCGGAAATTCAATGCCGCCTATATTGTACGGATGCAGCACTATAGAATGGTTTTAAAAATTGTAACGTGTTTTTTAAAAATTGAAATATGTAAATTATGGTTTTATATGTTTTATTGGTTTAACTGTATTGACATGATGTTGTGAGCTGCCTTGAGTCTGCTTGTGGAGAGGGCGGGATATAAGTTGAACGTAATAAAGAAATAAAGAAATATTGGGGTCTGTGTTTGTTTAGTATAGTTAACCGGGCTGTAACAGCAGTGGAGGGTGATAAAAATCAGACCTGTCACAGGTGTGAAGTGCCATAAATCTGGGTGTCATTCTGGCTTCTTAGTTGTGGATTTAAATGGAGGGCATTAGTATCTCAAGAGGTTATGATATCATTCTAGTTTGCCATTAGAAGAAAAGAATACATTAGAATATAGTGGAAGATGGGTTAGTATATGTAATAAGATAAACAGCCAATATCCCTATTTGAGTAGGTCAGTACAAAACCCCAAAATATTCTGATACACTGTTCTAAAAGAGAAATACATTCTAGTTTGCCATTAGAAAAAAATGGTACATTAAAATATAGTGGGAGATGGGCCAGTACATGTAATGAGATAAATAGCCCATATCCCCTATTTGAGCATATCAATACAAAAAAACAAAATATTTTGATACACTGTTCTAAAAGAGAAATACATTCTAGTTTGCCATTAGAAAAAAAGTTACCTTAAAATATAGTGGGAGGTGGGTTAGTATATGTAATGCGATAAAAAGTCCATATCCCTTGAGTATATCATTACAATCCCCCCTAAAAAAACAATAACATTATTCTGATACACTGTTCTAAAAGAGAAATACATTGGAAATCTGTGAATGTATAGCTATACACAGTGAGAGTTGGTTTAGCATATGTAATGAGATATGTAATGAGATAAAAAACCAATGTCCCTGTTCAGTCCTGGGGAGGTGTTTGTCCAAAGATTCATAATAATTTGTAATTCAGCAGTTTCTCTCTCTATTCTGTTCTTGAAGTTCCTTTGCAGTAAAACAGCTACTTTGAGGTCACCCATTGATGTTTCTGTGAATCTCTTTCATGGCAAAATAACAACGAGTCATGTCAACACACCTGTGTGTGAAGCTGCCTTAGACCGAGTCAGACCACTGGTCCATCAAGACTAGTATTGTCTACTGAGACTGGGAGCAGCTTTCCAGGGACTGAGGCAGAAAAGGGTCTTTCCCTTTCACACCACCCCTCTGACCCCCTATTCAAGGTTGAAGAAGGACCACAGACTCAACTGGGACCCTCTGAAGCAGAGGAACGCTGTCACCCAGCCAAGATTTGGTCAAGCAGGCATAAAATAACTATTTTTAACAGAACTGGCTCAACATTGAGGTGGGGGTGGGGGACCAAGGGAGAGACCTCCTACTCCCATTCAGGTACATGGGCTGGAAATCAGAATGCTGAGCATAGCTGTATCCCTCTGAGCTTCCAAAAATCCTAGTGGTCCACTCACTGCTATAGCCTCCTCACTCATACAGCCCATAAATGTTCTCTATGGACACACCCAGAAGATCACATTGTGGAATTAACTGCTAGAGGATGTAGCGATGACCACAGGAAAAACACCTTTAAAAGGGGATTAGATAGATTCATGGTGGATAAGTCTATCAATGGCTGCTAGCTGTGGTGACTGAAGGGAACCTCCACATTCAGTGGCAGTCAGACTCTGAATCCCAGAGCCAGGAGACAACATTGCTCTGTTGTTGGCTCTCTAGAGGAACTGGTTGACCACTATGTGAGACAGGATGCTGGACTAGGTGGACCCTCCCTGGTCTGATCCAGCAGGGCTCTTCTGAGGTTCTTCTCAGGGGAAGGCCTCAGCCTCTCTGCCCTGTTGTTGGCCCTCCAGAAGAGCTGGTTGGCCACTGTATGAGACAGGAGGCTGGACTAGATGGACCTTCACTGGTCTGACCCAGCAGGGCTCTTCTGATGTTCTTCTCAGGGGAAGGCCTCAGCCTCTCTGCCCTGTTGTTGGCCCTCCAGAGGAACTGGTTGGCCCCTGTGTGAGACAGGAGGCTGGACTAGATGGACTCTCCCTGGTCTGATCCAGCAGGGCTCTTCTGATGCCCTTCTCAGGGGAAGGCCTCAGCCTCTCTGCCCTGTTGTTGGCCCTCCAGAGGAACTGGCTGGCCACTGTGTGAGGCAGGAGGCTGGACTAGATGGACCCTCCCTGGTCTGATCCAGCAGGGCTCTTCTGAGGTTCTTCTCAGGGGAAGGCCTCAGCCTCTCTGCCCTGTTGTTGGCCCTCCAGAAGAGCTGGTTGGCCACTGTATGAGACAGGAGGCTGGACTAGATGGACCTTCACTGGTCTGACCCAGCAGGGCTCTTCTGATGTTCTTCTCAGGGGAAGGCCTCAGCCTCTCTGCCCTGTTGTTGGCCCTCCAGAGGAACTGGTTGGCCCCTGTGTGAGACAGGAGGCTGGACTAGATGGACTCTCCCTGGTCTGATCCAGCAGGGCTCTTCTGATGCCCTTCTCAGGGGAAGGCCTCAGCCTCTCTGCCCTGTTGTTGGCCCTCCAGAGGAACTGGCTGGCCACTGTGTGAGGCAGGAGGCTGGACTAGATGGACCCTCCCTGGTCTGATCCAGCAGGGCTCTTCTGATGCCCTTCTCAGGGGAAGGCCTCAGCCTCTCTGCCCTGTTGTTGGCCCTCCAGAGGAACTGGCTGGCCACTGTGTGAGACAGGAGGCTGGACTAGATGGACCCTCCCTGGTCTGAACCAGCTGGGCTCTTCTGAGGTTCTTCTCAGGGGAAGGCCTCAGCCTCTCTGCCCTGTTGTTGGCCCTCCAGAGGAACTGGCTGGCCACTGTGTGAGACAGGAGGCTGGACTAGGTGAACCCTCCCTGGTCTGATCCAGCAGGGCTCTTCTGAGGTTCTTCTCAGGGGAAGGCCTCAGCCTCTCTGCCCTGTTGTTGGCCCTCCAGAAGAGCTGGTTGGCCACTGTATGAGACAGGAGGCTGGACTAGATGGACCTTTACTGGTCTGACCCAGCAGGGCTCTTCTGATGCCCTTCTCAGGGGAAGGCCTCAGCCTCTCTGCCCTGTTGTTGGCCCTCCAGAGGAACTGGCTGGCCACTGTGTGAGGCAGGAGGCTGGACTAGATGGACCCTCCCTGGTCTGATCCAGCAGGGCTCTTCTGATGCCCTTCTCAGGGGAAGGCCTCAGCCTCTCTGCCCTGTTGTTGGCCCTCCAGAGGAACTGGCTGGCCACTGTGTGAGACAGGAGGCTGGACTAGATGGACCCTCCCTGGTCTGATCCAGCAGGGCTCTTCTGATGCCCTTCTCAGGGGAAGGCCTCAGCCTCTCTGCCCTGTTGTTGGCCCTCCAGAGGAACTGGCTGGCCACTGTGTGAGACAGGAGGCTGGACTAGATGGACCCTCCCTGGTCTGACCCAGCAGGGCTCTTCTGATGTTCTTCTCAGGGGAAGGCCTCAGCCTCTCTGCCCTGTTGTTGGCCCTCCAGAGGAACTGGATAGCCATTGTGTGAGACAGGAGGCTGGACTACATGGACCCTCACTGGTCTGATCCGGCAGGGTTCTTCTGAGGTTCTTCTCAGGGGAAGGCCTCGGCCTCTGTGCCCTGTTGCTGGTCCTCCAGAGGAACTGGCTGGCCACTGTGTGAGGCAGGAGGCTGGACTAGATGGACCCTCCCTGGTCTGACCCAGCAGGGCTCTTCTGATGTTCTTCTCAGGGGAAGGCCTCAGCCTCTCTGCCCTGTTGTTGGCCCTCCAGAGGAACTGGATAGCCATTGTGTGAGACAGGAGGCTGGACTACATGGACCCTCACTGGTCTGATCCGGCAGGGTTCTTCTGAGGTTCTTCTCAGGGGAAGGCCTCGGCCTCTGTGCCCTGTTGCTGGTCCTCCAGAGGAACTGGCTGGCCACTGTGTGAGGCAGGAGGCTGGACTAGATGGACCCTCCCTGGTCTGACCCAGCAGGGCTCTTCTGATGTTCTTCTCAGGGGAAGGCCTCAGCCTCTCTGCCCTGTTGTTGGCCCTCCAGAGGAACTGGATAGCCATTGTGTGAGACAGGAGGCTGGACTACATGGACCCTCACTGGTCTGATCCGGCAGGGTTCTTCTGAGGTTCTTCTCAGGGGAAGGCCTCGGCCTCTGTGCCCTGTTGCTGGTCCTCCAGAGGAACTGGCTGGCCACTGTGTGAGACAGGAGGCTGGACTAGGACTATTAGCCAGGAGAACTCTCCACTGAATCAAAGCTATTGTTTTCCCCACCATCTCAACAAATATGAAGAACAGAACCATCTCCACTCATTTTTTTCATTCGTTTCAAAGTAAATGCACATTTCTATGTGAAATCTACAGCTTCTCCACAGATTTTTGCAGTCCATAAAAGAAGCAGTAGCCCAGACAACAGGGAGACTCCACAAAGAGATTAACATACACTTTACTGAATAACAAGATAGTAAAGCAGACCAAAGTTTCAACCAACAGCAAATTGAAAGCACAAAGAAACAGGCAAGATTGTAATTTTTATCAGTTAATCTTGTATCAGTTAACAGAAAGCTTATTTTATAATAGCCAATAATTTTTGTCAAAAAAAGACAGTATAAGAAGTCAGTGAGGCCGAGGATATAGCTTTGTTTATGAGTCCACAGTTAAAACAATACAAGAGATTTTTTTTAAAGAAATGCAAAAATTAACTGTGAGTAAAAAAAAAAAGAGGCAAAGTCAGGTCATTACAAAAATTAAACCAGCTTATTTCATACCGCAGTTAAAACTAGTCATTGATTTATTTAGATTTTTTCAACCGACTTCCCCTGACAAGCTAGGCTCAAAATGGTGTACAACAGGGGTGGCCAACGGTAGCTCTCCAGATGTTTTTTGCCTACAACTCCCATCAGCCCCAGCCAGCATGGCCAATGGCTGGGGCTGATGGGAATTGTAGGCAAAAAAACATCTGGAGAGCTACTGTTGGCCACCCCTGGTGTACAACGTAGGCATAAAACAAATTAAAAGCCAGTAACAGACAAGTATAACAGAAGATGGTGCAAGAGCCAGAATCGCTGCTGTCTTACAGGAGAAGGGAAGGGGTGGGAGTGCTAGGATGGAACCTGGAAATCTCTGCTTTGCAAGTGCTACAAGCAGCCAGACTGGAGTCCTGTACCTTCTTTATTTTCCCCACTTAAACAAAGAAATTCTTCTGCAAATTACGCCTCCTCGCTCAAAATTTTCAAACCTGCACACTCCTGAAGTTATGAGCCCTGCCTTTCTCTTTTGTAGGAGAGAGAAGGGAGGAAGTAGAAAAAGGAGATGTGATTATGTATCCCCCCCCCCAAAAAAGATGTCTTTTGGGTGGGGGGATACATAAAAAGCCCAGGAAGAGGAAAAAGCACAAACTCTTCTCCCCTCCTCCTTCTTGCCCCTGTCCTTCTTTTCTTTCTCTTTTTTTCCCTGCAGCTCCTCCAAACTTCATTTGCAAAAGCATGAAAAGCTCTGCCCCCCACCTATGTTGGAAAGTATTAAACGAATATATCAGAATTCAGTCATTTCCCCCCACTGACTAGATCAAAACTGAGTCTCTGGGCCATTTCATCACCTTGAATGTGAATTTAGGGGGAGGTGTTTGTGCATTTCCTGCATTGTGCAGGGGGTTGGACTAGATGACCCTGGAGGTCGCTTACAACTCTATAATTTTATGACTGGAGGGGAAGCTATACAAAGGGCAGCCAAGGTGAGATGGGGGGGGGCACCAATGTAGATTTTAGGCCCTCTTTCTCCCCTGCTTTTTCCTCCTCCTCTCTGGGACAAAAAAGCCCTAGATTTTCATAAACAGATTGCTGGTCAGGGGGTTAGGAAACAACCCTGAAAAGTGCTTTTGGAATTGAAATGCATTTCTTACGTGTGTCCCCCCCTCCTCTATGTAGAAGTGGGGAATGTAATTAGATTAAATTTAATTTAATCAACTCTAATTAGGTTATCTGCCCCCTAAACATTTTTAATGCCCCCTGATGAATAAAATTCTGGTTATGGACCTGAGCAAGAGTAACACAAGTGTGCAGAAAAGATCAGAATTTCAGAGAATCCAGGGACAGTAAAGTCAGGAAAAGAGCTGGGTGGTTGGGGTGACGTATGGGAAGTAGGAGTGTGCATTCGGTTCAGCCGAAACAAATACAACCCAGAATACCAGCTGATTCAGCTGCATTCGGAGCTGAATACAGCCAAATCAGAATAAAGTGATGTTATCTGGGAACTGAATACGGCTGCCCGAATAAGGATTCGGCAATATACAGGGTTCCAAATAACGGCAGGAAAGGGGGTTTAGAAGTTACCTCCTTTCCTGCCTTTCTGGACTTTTCCCACCTCTTCCTTTGCTTTCTTGGGATTAGAGTGGGAGGTGGAGAGGAGTCCCCAACAGCCAATCACAGCCATGCATTTGTAAATTGCAAATCCATGCCCTTTCGCAAGGTTGGCGAGTTGGACAGCAACTCACAGAGATTGTTCCAGCAGCCCCAACAACAGCACTCCAGTGCACAGGGGCTTTCCCCACCCCCTGTGATATCTCAGGAATGGGGGGCCCTGCAAGGCCACAGCCAAGGGGACTGGGTTGGGGATCCCCTGCAGCAGCACACACACAAAGGGGGGGCACCAGAGCCACAGGGGGTGCCAGGGATGCAATGAGGTAGGAAAAAGACAAAAATGACTCTAATGGGGGTGGGGGGCCTTGCCAGCAAAGCCCCAGTTGAAACCCACAGCAGAAGGCTGGGGGATGGGGGAGCCCAACAGCCAACCCCAGGGACCCCAAAGCTCGGAGGAGAGAGAAGGGAGGAAGTAGAGAAAGGAGATGTGATAGATCCATGTTACTCCTGGGAGACAAATTGGGGGGGACTTTCTCAGTTTGGGAGAGGCCCCTAGGGGGTATAAGGCCACCCCAGTGCTGTGGGCTCACCCCCCAAAAAAACCTCTGGGATCCACAATGTAAGAACATAAGAGAAGCCATGTTGGATCTCACATTTTGACATACTGGTGTTTTGTTGCTTTCGCATGCTCATGCTACTCAGATCAAAGGTTTGCTCAATTTGTTAATTTTACTATTTCTCTAACTACTTTACATAGCAAAGGAGGAGAACAAAGCAGGAGTCAAGTGGCACCTTTAAGACCAACCCATTTTTATTGAGAACGTCAGCTTTCGTGAGCTCTTAAGCCCACTTCATCAGACGAGGAATCCAGCACAGGGAGCAAAGCCATACAGAGCTGAGCAGAGCCATCCAGAGCTGGTAGGCAGTGGCCCAGAATGCAACATGGTACAGATTTAAGAACCAATGACAGTGAAGTAAAATTATCTGGTAGGCAGTGGTTTAGAATGTAAAATGGTACAAATATAAAATGGTACAAATATAAACCTGGATTTATATTGCTATAAATTCCTTCCTTTTGGCCCAGGTTTATAGCAATAGTCATTGACAGACACTCTCACATTTTGACATACTACTGTTTTGTTGCTTTTGCATGCTCATGCCACTCACATCAAAGGTTTGCTCAATTTGTTAATTTTACTATTCTGTCATTGAATCTTATATTTGTACCATTTTACATTGGTCATAAAGGTGCAATCGACTCCTGTTTTGTTCTACTACTTCAGACCAACACTTGGATCTATAACAAAGGAGGAAACATAGATAATGCAGAATTTAAAAAATGTGTGTGGGGATGTGATATTTTATAAGGAAAAGACTAGTATTAAAACCTCGTTTGAATGTTTCACATTATTTATAAGATTTCCTTCTTTGTTCTTTGAACGGCCAAATTCAGTTGTGATGAAGCCGGTTTTGTCAGTATCGTCTGTTCTCCTTCAGCGTGGGATCATGCAAATATTGTAAGAACGAGGAATGGAAGAAAAACCAACCAGCATGGGGGAGATATCGATTTCCTCTGGTGGGATCAGAGATTTTAAGCTGAAATTCTGAAGGATACTGGTGAAGAAAAGGAAAAGTTCCGTTCGGGCCAGGTGCTCCCCAAAGCAATATCGTTTGCCTAGTCAAGGGAAGAAAAGAGAGTTTGCTTATTGGTGTGATGGGCTAGCAGAGTCCCAGGTGGTTCAACTACAAGTTAGTACTTGACTCAGAGGGGTGAGGAGACAGGAGGGAGAAAGGGGTTGGAAAGGGGATTTACCTATGCAGAATGGCACGAAAGCATCGTTCTTCTTGAACTTCCCATTCTCATCCAAGAAATGTTGGGGGTTAAATTCATCAGGTCTTGCAAAATGCTGGGGGTCTTTCAACACAGAGCCGAGCAAAGGGAGCACCTCAGTCCCCTAGGCACAGAGAAAGATTAAAGAAAGGGGGTGAGACTCTGTTGAACAACCAGCAAACCTAGTTCACTTCTGATGCATCGAAGGGTGTTTGAGGGAGTGTGGATTAGCATTGGTCTCTGGCTTGTTTGGCTAACTGGTTGTTATTCAGTCTTTTTGGGGGACTATTATTAGAAAGGATGAGCACTGAGGAAGTCATGTTTAACAGCAATCATAATGGTAGCAGTTTCTCAGAACATTTCTCAGATTTAAACTGCAGGTTTTTATGCTGGATGTAAACTACCGTAATATTTCTAAATTCAGACACCAGAGGGAGCAAAACATACATGGATTTGTGAAACAGATCCTCAGCCTGGAAAAAACAGGGATTTACAAGTGACAAAATGAGAACACAGCAAAATTAGACTCATAACCTCGGAAGCAGAAAGAGAAGAAGCATTGTGCTATTACTGTATTGATTATACCTTTTGTAACTCCACTTTCTGCATTGTTTATACTGTAGCAGAGGTGGCCAAACTTGCTTAATATAAGAGCCACATAGAAGAAACGTCAGATGTTTGAGAACCGCAAGACATGAACATCAGATGTTTGAGAGCAGGCAGGAAGGGTGGGAGGGAGGGAAGGAAGGAAGGAAGGAAGGAAGGAAAGAAGGAAGGAAGGAAGGGAAGGGAAGGGAAGGGAAGGAAGGAAGGAAGGAAGGAAGGAAGGAAGGAAGGAAGGAAGGAAGGAAGGAAGGAAGGAAGGAAGGAAGGAAGGAAGGGAGGGAGGGAGGGAGGGAGGGAGGGAGGGAAATAGATGGGAGAAAGAGGGAGACATGGAAAGAAAGCAACTTTAACTTTAAATGCATTCTCCAAACTGCTGACTGGCTTGGTTTGGAGTGATCTACAGATACAAATCGTTTCTCCAAGCCAGCTGGTGGGGCAGTGGAGGCTTCAAGAGCCACACAGTATGTGTGAAAGAGCCACATGTGGCTCCTGAGCCACAGTCTGGCCACCTCTGTACTATCACATACCCTGCCTTAGATAAGTTGTGGTTTGCATTGCTCTCTCATTCTGTAATCCTAATCTCTAGTCCACTCTTCACTGAATGTTTTATGCTGTCTGGTTGCATTGTTTTATAATCCATAAACTGCCTTAAGCGTCAGTGAGAAAGGTGGGCTATAAATAAATAAGAGGGTTTCTTGCAAATAAAGGTAGGTATGAGAAAGAAAAACTCTTCAGGGTTGCCAATCCCCAGGTGCAGCAGGGTAAAGTTATACAAACCTCCGCAAGAACGAGCCTCAAACATTGCAAAATTAATGGAAACTATAGGAAATAGAAGTGTATTTATACAAAAAGGTGAAATTAATCACATTTAAAGATACAGAACACTGACCACGCCTGTACCCAAAGTACTAAACACGCAACAACGCTGAATGTCTCAAATTGATGGGCTCTGGGCGGGGTTTTTTTTTGTTTTTTTAGGTAGAGGCACCAAATTTTCAGCATAGCATCCAGTGCCTCTCCCCAAAAATACCCTCCAAGTTTCGAAAGGATTGGACCAGGGAGTCCAATTCTATGAGCTCCAAAAGAAGGCGCCCCTATCCCTCATTATTTCCAATGGAGAGAAGGCATTTAAAAGATGTGCAGTCCCTTTAAATGTGATGGCCAGAACTCCCTTTGGAATTCAATTATGCTTGTCACATCCTTGCTCCTGGCTCCACCCCCAATGTGTCCCGGCTCCACTCCTAAAGTCCCCAGATATTTCTTGAATTGGACTTGGCAACGCTACTTCACATCTAGCATATACTACAGGTTCTGTTTCAGGGTGGGAGAAGAAAGGGAGACCAAAGGGAAAACTGGACACTGTGTTGTCCTGCAGACAATAGGATGTAAAGGGGCATCTTGAAATGTCAAATTGCCTAAGGGGGAGAAAATGGCTGATAGCAGAGGAGGAGAACTTTTGAAAAAGGCCGGAAACTACAAGGCTGAAGTTGGTTCCCAGGTCTTTCTTTGCATTTCCTAGTTCCATGAATAAGTCATGAATAAGGAACTACTAGGAAATGCAAACAAAGAGTTAAGAACCAGCTTCAGTCTCCTCTGGAAATTACCTCAGAAGGGAAATTGCCTGAGAGGTGTCGGTGTGACAAATGTTAACTGATGGAGCAGAGCAGGGGAAGGACTGAAAAATAAACCAGGTGTCCTATGAAAGAGAGCTCAGCAAAAGCTCAGCTGAAGAGGAGAGTGTTAAGTGGGCAGAAATCTGGTGCCAAAAGCTGAGAGAGTTTCTTGCAGACAAAATGCCTGAAGGTGTGAAGACTGGTGGAGCCTCTCAGAGGGGTAACTCCCCCCCCCCCAATGAGCTGACATGGCATGGTTACGCTTTCTTACCAGTGGGCACTAACATTAGTCCTGAAAACTGTGAAAATAAGAGGAGCGGGATCATCTCATGAACATTTCTAAAACTGATTACAAGTTTCAAAAGTGTTTTCTAAAGCAGAAAACCGAAATTCAGACAGTATACTGAAAGGAAGTAGAAGTATTGTAAGGGGGAAAAGTCTTTAAACGGAGTTGTGTTCACAGTCTGGAAAAGCAGGGGGAGAAGTGAGCCTACGCAGTCATGAAGAAAGAAAAGTTTATTTCAGATTAAGACACGAGGCATTAATAATGGCAAATGCCAGGAATATTTCATTTTAGACAAAATCACACACAATATTGCTGGGAAGATGAGACCCTGTTGCAGGTCAACTCTTTTAGTCAAACAGGCACCTTTTCTGGAATATTTTTCACCTGGCAATTTGGGATTAGGTGAGTATACTTTACTGGTTTGGCATTAATAGTATTATTGCGATTTTAATGTTGTTTTTTGCTGAGCTTGGCTTTGTTTGTATTTCTGAATCTGATTTTTAAAAATAAAATTGCTGAAAGTTAAAAAAAAATGGTCCCAGTTAAAGAGATATAAAGATGCATGGGGAAAGAGAAAGGAAAGGTGCAAGCACCAGTCGTTTCCGACTCTGAGGTGACACTGCTTTCACAACGTTTTCATGGCAGACTTTTGATGGGGTGGTTTGCCCTTGCCTTCCCCAGTCATCTCCGCTTTCCCCCCAGCAAGCTGGGGACTCATTTCACTGATCTTGGAAGGATGGAAGGCTGAGTCAACCTCGAGCCGGCAACCTGAAAACCCAGCTTCCACCGGGGATCGAACTCAGGTCGTGAGCAGAGTTTAGGACTGTAGTACTGCAGCTTTACCACTCTGCGCCACGGGGCTCTTAAGAGAAAGGAAGGGAGGTATAATTAAAATGGATACATTTCATATGTAGGTAGTAAAGATGGAAGTCTAACAATGAAATGTTTGGGTGGGTCAGGATAACTGCAGAAATGGAGGCCCTGGGGGTCCAGACAGGGAGGAATTGTGGAAAAGGTGGAAAATGGACGAAGCAGGAAAGATGCCTGAGGCAAGTTGATGTAACAACACACATTTACAAAGTGAGTAGAACAGGAGAAGGACTGAAGAAGACGTCAGCCCGATTCATGAAGAAAGGATGGGGAACACAAAACCGCTGAAGGGGGTGTTTGTGTGCATGCGTGCGCATGGGGAAGACTCAGCAGGAATTAGGACCAAAACAAGCCTTTTGACAGCATTGCTGAAGAACACAAAATGCCTTATAAAACTTAATAGCACCAAAACCCATCCCCTCTAGAATGTCAAGCACACCTTCAATTCCAGTGTGGGTAATTAGGAAATACAGGTCAATATCGCTCAGCCAAACAGGTCGGTCCCCCGCCCAGGCGGGGGATTTGGGAAGCCTAGTTCATACATGAGAAAAGTGGGCTGCAGAGGTACAAATAATTTGGAAATTTCATCTCTTCTCATTCCATGAGCATTTCCTCCAAGATTCTTTAAGTGCTCAAGGGCTAGAGGGGGCCACCATGGAGACATAGATATATAGATCTCAAATCACCATTAAGGATATGTTTTAAATTGTAACTGCAACCCTCTTTGAGTCTGTAAGGAGATAAAGGAGAGCTAAAAGTACTCGAAACAGACCCTGCATTATCAGCTCTGGCAAATAGTGGTTGTCTGAGGCCTTTTCTCCATTCCTGTAAGTAGAGGTTGTGGAGAGTAGGTGCTGAATTATGGCCCTTATATAATTGTGGCTGCCAAATACTTTTGCTTGTTCGTGGCATGTTGAGCACTTTCAAGATTTTCATGTGTCTTTGGAAGATAAGAATCGCTGACAACTCGCCTAGATCATTTCCATTTTTGCCATGTGATATGATTTCTCAGTGTCGCTTTCATTCTGGCACTTTAACTCCTGCAGCTGAATCTGTTTTATTTATTTGTTTGTTTTTATTTATTGGATTTTTTTAGCCACCATTCCCGAAGGGTCTTATGGCAACTTGGAACATTAGAACCAATAAGGTAAAAACAACATAAAAGCAAATAACAAATATAAAATATTAACATTAAGATCAAGGCTTTCATTGTAGCAGGAACTCCTTTGCATATTAGGCCACACACCCCTGATGTAGCCAACCCTCCTGGAGCTTACAGTAGGCCCTGTAAGAAGAGACCTGGCTCATGGAGGATTGGCTACATCAGGGGTGTGTGGCCTAATATGCAAAGGAGTTCCTGCTATAAAAAAGCCCTGATTAAGATATTAATCAATTAATCAATTAATAAGATATTAATTCAATGCCGCCTATAATGTATGGATGCAGCACTATCTCTCTCTTGGCTTGACTTCGCGAACGAAGATTTAAGAAGGGTGCAGTAGTCCACGTCTGCTGCAGGCTCGCTGGTGGCTGACAAGACCAATGTGGGACAGGCAGATCCAGCCACAGTGGCTGCAGGGGAAAGTCTGATTTGGGGTTGGTGCTGTAGCAGTGCGATTCTTCCTCAATCTCCTTTTGTCCTCAAGACCAGCTATGCGTGTGTTCTCAAAGGAAGAGACAGCCTGGTGGATGGTGTGCCTCCATGCTTTGCGATCTGAGGCTAGGTCAGACCACTGGTGATGGTTGATGCGACAGGTGCCAAGGGATTTCTTCAAGGAGTCCTTGTACCTCTTCTTTGGTGCCCCTCTATTTCGATGGCCGGTGGAAAGTTCGCCATACAGAGCAATCTTGGGAAGGCGGTGGTTTTCCATCCTAGAAATATGCCCTGCCCAGCGCAGCTGCGTCTTCAACAGCAGTGCCTCGATGCTTGTATCCTCCGCCTGCTTGAGGCTTCAGTGTTGGTCACAAAGTCACTCCAGTGGATGTTGAGGATGGTGCGAAGGCAGCGCTGATGAAAGCGCTCAAGGAGTCGCAGGTGATGACGGTATAAAACCCACGATTCAGAGCCGTAGATGAGGGTTGTCATCACAACTGCTTTGTAAACATTGATCTTTGTGCCTTTTTTCAGATGCTTGTTGCTCCACACTCTTTTGGGCAGTTGGCCAAATGCACGGTTTGCCTTTGCCAGCCTGTTGTCAATCTCCTTGTCGATCTTGGCATCTGAGGAGATGATGCACCCCAAGTAGTTGAACTGCTGGACTGTCTTCAGAACTGATTCACCCACAGTGATGCAGGGAGGGTGATAATCTTCCTGGGGTGCAGGCTGGTGGATAACTTCTGTCTTCTTCAGACTAACTTCTAGGCCGAATAGCTTGGCAGCCTCTGCAAAGCAGGACATCATATGCTGCAGAGCTGATACCGAGTGGGAGACGAGTGCAGCATCATCAGCAAACAGTAGCTCTCGGATAAGTTTTTCCATTATCTTGGAGTGAGCCTTTAGTCGCCTCAGGTTGAACAGGCTGCCATCGGTGCGATAGTGGATGTAGACACCATCATCATCATCTAGATCTACTGCGGCTCTTTGAAGCATCATGCTAAAGAAGATCGTAAAGAGAGTTGGCGCGAGAACGCAGCCTTGCTTTACACCTGTGCCTATTGGGAAGGGCTCCGAGAGGTCGTTGCAGTGTCTGACTTGGCCTCGCTGGTCTTCATGGTCTGCAGCACTATATAATGGTTTTAAAAACTGTAATATGTTTTTTAAAAACTGAAAAATGTAAATTATGGTTTTATATGTTTTATTGGTTTAACTGTATGGACATGATGTTGTGAGCCGCCCTGAGTCCGCTTGCGGAGAGGGTGGGATATAAGTTGAACATAATAAATAAATAAATAAAATTAAAACACATGGCTATCATCATGCCATTATTAAAACGGCCCAGACATGTGTTTACCCTCCAAAGTCTATCCTAAACATTTCAGCTTTTCATGCCCTGCAGAAACTAAAAAAAACCAATCCCCCAATATTAACACACTAGTCCTCAGTGCTGATGGAATGGACCGCGGCTTCTTGGGAAGGTTCACTGAGCCGTAAGCCATACCTTGGGAATTGTGTAGCCTTGGAACTGGGTGTCGTGGGTCACACGTCGTGTTAGGCCCATGGGGATTAAGTTAGCGTATCTCTGGATCTCATGGATCACAGCCTCGGTGTAGGGCATTTGTAGGTGGTCATCCATGGTGGGGCCACGGTTCCTGCCGATCTCCCGGTCAATCTCCTGATGGACCTTCTCTGTTGAAAAAGCCACAGGACAGAAAGATGATATTTCTATGGGTCCAGACAGAGACAGACCTTCCCGAGAACCAGTGAGGCATCTAACGGGTTCTGCTGTTGTATTCCCAGTTCAACAGCATGGTGCACAACTGAGAACACAGGAAATATCCTCAAAAAAGGTATGCTCACATTTTCCCCTGGACTGGAACTCCCCATAACAAGAATGGGAAGCCAGCTATGAGGACAGATTGCGCAGTTTTCAATGATCTCTGCCAGGCCTTTTCCAGACATGCTGAAGAACTCACACATCTGGAAGCCTACAACATTCTTAAATTTTAACCCTTGGACATATTCCAACCAAAGCCACTTTGGCCCTTCTAGAATGGGTGTGCCTTTCTTCCCCCCTTCCACAATCACCTTCTATCTCTGGGTATTTGAGCAGCATCAGGAAGCCGTGACGTAAGGTGGTGCTGACGGTTTCGGTGCCACCAAAAAATATGTTGAGCGTTGTCATGACTAAATTCTTCGGAAAGAACTCAGTGTTTGGGTCTTTTTTTTCCTTGGTGGAAGAAAATAGAAGCATGTTTCACAGATCCTGACTGTCACATTGTGAGATTCTCTTTCCCTATCATATAAGAACATAAGAGAAGCCATGTTGGATCAGGGTAGTGACCCATCCAGTCCGACACTCTGTGTCACACAGTGGCCAAGACCCAGGTGCCATCAGAAGGTTCCACCAGTGGGGCCAGATCTCCAGAAGCCCTCCTACTGTGGCCCTCCAAGCACCAAGAAGACAGAACATCACTGCTCCAGACATAAGAACATAAGAGAAGCCATGTTGGATCAGGCCAATGGCCCCTCCAGTCCAACATTCTGTGTCACACAGTGGCCAAAACCCTGGGGCCATCAAGAGGTCCACCACTGGGATACCAGTCCTCCAGAAGCCCACCCAATGTTGCCCCCTAACCACCAAAAATACAGAGCATCACTGCCCCAGACATAAGAACATAAGAGAAGCCATGTTGGATCAGGCCAATGGCCCCTCCAGTCCAACAATCTGTGTCACACAGTGGCCAAAACCCTGGGGCCGTCAAGAGGTCCACCACTGGGATACCAGTCCTCCAGAAGCCCACCCAATGTTGCCCCCTAACCACCAAAATACAGAGCATCACTGCCCCAGACATAAGAACATAAGAGAAGCCATGTTGGATCAGGCCAATGGCCCCTCCAGTCCAACACTCTGTGTCACACAGTGGCCAAAACCCTGGGGCCATCAAGAGGTCCACCACTGGGATACCAGTCCTCCAGAAGCCCACCCACTGTTGCCCCCTAACCACCAAATACAGAGCATCACTGCTCCAAACGTAGGGTTCCACCTCCGCCTTGTGGCTAATAGCCGCTCAGGGACCTTTGCTCCATTGGTCAGTCTGTTGTGGGATCACGATCAAGCAGGAGAGGAAAAGTTTGAACACGGAATGTTGCAAATCAACAGGCTTATGGTATGTGAAGTTTAAAGGTAAACTTGGATGCTGGAAAGCACCACAGAATCCCTTGGTAGGAGGGTGGTTGAGGCTAAGGAAAACCCCATGGAGAACCTTTGCAAAAGAGAGTCTATGTGTTGGTGGTGGGGGAAAGAACAGGATCGTTACATGGTATTTCATTCCCAAAATTAGATTGCTGTTTTTATTTAGCTGGATGCATACGTCCCCACCCTAACACATAACACCTTTCAGCCTTCTCTTCAAAGCACTACATCCCTTTTCTTGCGCCGCCAAATGTCTACTAGCTATATCCAATAATACTAACAAAACAATAAAAGTAATAATAATAGTGCAATAATACTTGATGCATTTTTATCAGGAAGCTGTCTATGAAGTCCCGGGGGGCGTTGGGGTCCAGGGTTTCTTGGTGTTCTTTCACCTTCTTTGAGATGAATTTTTCCAGCCCAACAAGGTGCACGAAGGCATTCTGTTGAGGTCCAGGCATATACTGCATGGGCCCAGAGAAGAATTCGTAGAGCTGTACATTGGGGTTGCAGGGATGGGGAAGGGGGAAAACAAACATCCTTACTTACAAGAAGAATGCAGTGTTTGCCAAAATGAAAGAAAAAGGCAGGTCTCATTTTGGCAGGAGCTCACATGAGCGGAGCGCCGGAACGTCTAAATTTTATTGTGCTCTTTCTTCCTTAACCGCTCCCCGCACCTCCCCCCCCCCCAAATACTTGCTTTTGGGCTCCATTGTTCAAACCCCCTGGGAGAATTTTTCCAAGCTCTTAAGATCTGACAAACTTTCTCCCCACAAAAAATGGGAAAAGAACCAAAACATATAAAGCAGACAGATGGACGTCTTCATCCTGCCACTGTGGCCACATAGGAGAAAGTAATTTAAAAAGTATGATGAGGGTAAGGTTTTATTATGATGATTTTAATTCAAGAAGCATTTTAAGGTAGATGCTGAGCAGATATAATTTAGTATACCTCCTGGTGATGTCGGGGGTGTGTGGCATATGTAAATAAGTTATGCTAATGAGCTGCAGTACCTCTTTTTCTAGAGGAAGATATTGGATTTATATCCCACCCTCCACTCTGAATTTCAGAGCCTCAGAGCGGCTCACAATTTCCTTCATCTTCCTCTCCCACAACAGACACCCTGTGAGGTGGGTGGGGCTGAGAGGGCTCTCACAGCAGCTGCCTTTTCAAGGACAACCTCTGCCAGAGCTATGGCTGACCCAAGGCCACTCCAGCAGCTGCAAGTGGAGGAGTGGGGAATCAAATGTGGTTCTCCCAAATAAGAGTCCGCGCACTTAACCACTACACCAAACTGGCTTTCTAATATATAGACCACCTCCCATTGTGAATCTCAGAGTCTCAGAGTGGTTAAAATCTCCTATATCTTCTCCCCCCACAACAGACACCTTGTGAGGTGGGTGGAGCTGAGAGGGCTCTCACAGTAGCTGCCCTTTCAAGGACAACCTCTGCCAGAGCTATGGCTGACCCAAGGCCATTCCAGCAGCTGCAAGCGGAGGAGTGGGCAATCAAACCTGGTTCTCCTAGACAAGAGTCTGCGCACTTAACCATTACACTAAACTGGCTCTCTACAAAATGACTCCTGGATAGAGGGATTTATGTATAGATGTGGATCAATTTTTTTAAATTTGAGACCAGGATTTCCTCCTTTCTTCACCCCTTCTTCGAAATTTACCTGCCCCCATGAGGTTGAAGTGAAGCGGAAAATTTCCAGCATCATGTGCAGCAAAGCGAGAAACTCCTTATCCTCGTAGTCGAAGCGGCTGCCAAACGTGATGGAGCTGATTACATTAGACACAGAACGACTCAGTATGTAGGTCAGGTCAAAAGGTGTGCCTGGAAAGACCAAGACACACCACTCTAACTCAAGCCTTGATCTAGTTTACAAACCAGTTGGGTATTTGCATGAAAACTGGGTTAGGGAACAGAGTGCACAGGCTTCTGTCTCTCCCAGGTCAAAGTACATATTAGCCAGGGTGGATGTTGCCATTTGGCAAATCACTCGTTTGATTTCAACACATCCCTGGCCTTCCATACACAGCCCCTTCTCAACAGCTCCAAATTCTTGTCAGCAGATTCTATAGTCTTTGGATGTGGGAGAACCAACTGTCAGGCGATGGAATCTCAAATCGGTATTCATTGAAACAATGTAATACTTTACTGGAAACTCATAGCTGGATACAGAGATTGAAACTAGTGCCTTGATCTCGCTGCTTGCCGGTCTTAAGGAATCTACAGCAAAGGGTTTTCTAAACAAAAGCCACTATCCCATAACATGAAAGAAGGTGGAGGTGCAAACTTTCACACAAGGGCCCCAGCTTATCTCCTCGCCCCTGGGAGAATCCCTGGCTGCAGAGTTATCTACCAACGGTTGCATTCCTTTACTTTCAGCAAAACATGAAAGGTTCACCCCCCTTTGGTATGCATCTGTGGTTCAAAGGAGGGGAAGCATGAGGGAAGTTAGTATGGAGAGTTGTATATGTTTAGTACCTTGCATTAATATTAGAACTGAGTTACAGAGCCTGACACCAACCACGAAGCTCCCTGGGTCAATGCGAGCAATCATAGATCTCCTTTGACCACAGGTTTGCCAACCTCCAGGTAATAGACAAAACAGAGAACCACAGTGAAGGTTAATAGCAGTCAAAAAATACTGCGGGAAATCATGAAAAAACGATAAATGCAAATTTCCAATACTTAAACAGACTTCAAAAAGCAGCTGGCAAAATAATTTCATGGAACATTTAGTAAATACACAAAACACTACTCTCTACAGCATCCATACGATCATATTCACAACGATACACTGGACAGCATTACTCATAAATCATGATAAACAATTCATTAAAGTCCTAAAGTACGTTGTAGCTCCAGAAGACTCCCAAAAGTTTAGAAAGATGATCCTGCCGCTATTAACCACAGCATATATATATATATATATATATATATATATATATATATATATATATATATATGTGTGTGTGTGTGTGTGTGTGTGTGTGTGTGTGTGTGTGTGTACACATGCACATATATTGGCCACGGTGTGACACAGAGTGTTGGACTGGATGGGCCATTGGCCTGATCCAACATGGCTTCTCTTATGTTCTTATGTGGCACAGAGTGTTGGACTGGATGGGCCATTGGCCTGATCCAACATGGCTTCTCTTAAGATCTTCTGTGACACAGAGTGTTGGACTGGATTGGCCACTGGCCTGATCCAACATGGCTTCTCTTATGTTCTTCTGTGACACAGAATGTTGGACTGGATGGACCACTGGCCTGATCCAACATGGCTTCTCTTATGTTCTTCTGTGACACAGAGTGTTGGACTGGATGGGCCACTGGCCTGATCCAACATGGCTTCTCTTATGTTCTTCTGTGACACAGAGTGTTGGACTGGAGGGGCCACTGGCCTGATCCAACATGGCTTCTCTTATGTTCTTATGTGACACAGAGTGCTGGACTGGATGGGCCATTGGCCTGATCAAACAGGGCTTCTCTTATGTTCTTCTGTGACACAGAGTGTTGGACTGGATGGGCCATTGGCCTGATCCAACATGGCTTCTCTTATGTTCTTCTGTGACACAGAGTGTTGGACTGGATGGGCCACTGGCCTGATCCAACATGGCTTCTCTTGTGTTCTTCTGTGACACAGAGTGTTGGACTGGATGGGCCATTGGCCTGATCCAACATGGCTTCTCTTATGTTCTTCTGTGACACAGAGTGTTGGACTGGATGGGCCATTGGCCTGATCCAACATGGCTTCTCTTATGTTCTTATGTTCTCCTGCGGCGGATTAAAGTACTAGTATGCTCCAACAGTCCTATGGCCAATATTGATCTTAAACTTTGATAGATGTCTCAATAATAATTTTAAAATTTAAAGTTTAAGCAACAGCTGGAGAAACGTGCGTAGTGCAGTGAGGCTATTGCCTGGGCTAGTTGCTTATTGTGTGGCTCTGTGTTTTCAGAGGAGCGGGAGAGGTCTCTTTGATAAAAGACTGGGTCAGAAACAGTGATATATGCGTGTCCCCATCAGAAGTTTTTTACACACCCACTGGTAACTTCCCCAAGAACTGAAGCCTTGATTTTGGCTGGATTAAAATTCCTATTGAGACACCCATCAACGTTGAAGATCCATATCGGCCACAGGACCAGCACTTTAATCCACCGCGGGAGGAATGGCAGGATCGTCTTTCTAAACTTTTGTGAGTCTTCTGGAGCCATGACGTACTTTAGGCCTTTAATGGATTGTTTATTGTGCTTTATGAGTAATATGACCGTATGGATGCTGTAGAGAGTAGTGTTTTGTATAGTTACTAAATTTTCCAAGGAATTATTTTGCCTGCTGCTTTTTGAATTCTGTTTAAGTACTGGAAATTTGTATTTATCATTTTTCGTGATTCCCCACAGTATTTTTTGACTGCTGTTAACCTCGAGGTAATGGCTGGAGATCACCTGGGGTTACAACAGATCTCCAGGTGACAGGGTTCAGTTCATCCGGAGAAAACGGCTGCCTCGGAAGGTGGGCCGTATGGCCTGATATCCCATGGAAGTCCCTCCCCTCTCCAAAATGCATCCTCCTCAGGCTTTACTCCGTCCCTTCAAAAAATTTCCAGGTATTTCGCAACTCAGAGCTGGCAATCCGATTCGGCCATGGGTATGTCTCACTTTCTCAAACAACCTGCTTTAGAGAGGTGCAGTCATAAAAGCTATCGCACTGTATATTTTCTGTGTGTGAGAGAGAGACAGAGAGACAGGCACTGCTCTAGACCAAGTCTGCCAGCTCATCAGCCACATGTACCAGTTCCTCCTCCCCCTTCTTCTCCCAAGAATTGTGCCACCCTTGGCCTTTCCAGTCAAAAGGACCAGGCAGTAGGTGATGTGGAAGACGTCAGCCTGAGACCCTGGAGAGGCGCTGCCACTCCAAGTAGACAATATTGATCTTGAGAGGCCAAGAAGTGTCTGTTTGAGTGGAAGAGCAAAGCAGTAGACAAGTGCACTTTTAAAACCAACAAAGTTTTATTCAGAATGCACGCTTTTGTATGCTCTTAAGCAGACTTAAGAGCATACGAAAGCTGACATTCTGAATAAAACTGTTGGTCTTAAAGGTGCACTTGTCTACTGCTTTTGTTCTATTGCTTCAGACCAACACGGCTGTCTACTGGGATCTATCTGTTTGAGTGGAAGCCAGTTTCATGTGAATAGATGTGTATTCCCCATTTTTTGATTGCCTGTTCCCAAGGTGACCAAATTGTTATCTTCCTGCAAGGACCCTTAAGAGTTCTGGAAGCCTGGCGGGGCTGGGGAATGAAGTGGGAATAAAGTTTTAGTCCCTCCCCAGAAGCTGAGGTACAAATGTGATGGCCGTTGTATCTCTTTTAGAGATCTTGAGCTGCTACTGGGCCTCAAACCAGGAAGCAAATTGTATTGACGGCCATCATCTACTATAGTAAGCAATATTGCGCTATATATAACAAGCTATATATAATAACTATATGTACTAAGCAATACCATACTATTCTGTCATTGAATCTTAAATTTGTACCATTTTGCATTCTAAACCACTCCCTCCCTACCAGATAATCTTACTATACTGTGATTGGATCTTAAATTTGTACCAGTTTGCATTCTGAGCCACGGACTACCAGCTATGTGTGGCTTTGCTCACTGTACCGGATCCCTCGTCTGATGAAGTGTGCTTAGAGAGCACACGAAAGCTTACGTCCTGAATAAAACTAAGTTGGTCTTAAAGGTGCAACTTGACTCTAGTCTTGTTCTACTACTTCAAACCAACGCAGCTGACTACTTGACTCTATAGTAAGCAAGGATTTCAAAGATACCCAGATTCTTGATCACCTTTGGTGTTCCTAATTGCCTCCATCTGGAAGTGGGCCTCCTCCAAGATCCGGTCTTCAATGGACCGCTTCCCCATACCGAAATTTCTCAAGGTTGTGATGCAGAATCGGCGTAGCGGCTTGGCTCTTCTCCATGGAGAGAAAGCAACCCCTGGGAGTAAAAACAGGAAGCGGCTGAAAGTTATTGGATGGGAGTATGTCTGGGGAGACACTGGGGTTTGATAGCTGATGGAGAGCAAATAAAAAGCAATAACATTATTGCATTTTAAAATGTTACCACTTTATGAAAAGCATTTGGAAGGTCTTTCTGATTGGAAGGGTGGTCATAGAATCATAGAGTCAAAAGGGACCTCCAGGGTCATCTAGTCCAACCCCTTGCACAGTGCAGAAAATTCACAAATACCTTCCCCCCACACATACATCCTCAGTGACCCCTACTCCATGACCAGAAGATGGCAAAAAACTGCAGGATCTCTGGCCAGTCTGGCCTGGAGAAGAATTTCTGACCCCAGAGTGGCAAACAGCTTTCCCTGGGCGTGAAATAAGGGGCCACAAGAACAAAGCACTCTTGTAAACCCTCCTGCCCTCCTTCTCATGACCTGCCTATTTCACAGAATCAGCTTGGCTGCCAGATGGCCATCTAGCCTCTGTTTAGAAACCTCCAAGGAAGGAGAGCCCACCACCTCCCAAGGAGGAAGCCTGTTCCCTTGAAGAACTGCTCTGCCTCTCAGGAAGTTCTTCCTAATGTTGAGATGGAAACTATTCTGATTTTATTTCAACCCGCTGGTTCTGGTCCTGCTTTCTGGGGCCACAGAAAACAACTCTGCACCATCCTCTAGATGATAGCCCCTCAAGTACTTTAATAGAGTCCCGTGCGCAGAGTGGTAAAGCTGCAGTACTGCAGTCCTAAGCTCTGCTCACAACCTGAGTTCGATCCCCAGCAGAAGCTGGGTTTTCAGGTAGCCGGCTCAAGGTTGACTCAGCCTTCCATCCTTCCGAGGTCGGTAAAATGAGTCCCCAGCTTGCTGGGCGGAAAGTGTAGAGGACTGGGGAAGGCAATGGCAAACCACCCCGTAAAAAGTCTGCTGTGAAAACTTCACCCCAGAGTCGGAAACAACTGGTGCTTGCACAGGGGACCTTTCCTTTCCAAGTACTTGAAGATGGTGATCATATCACCTCTCAGTTATCTCCTCTCCAGGCTAAACAGAGGATTTTTTCTACAAATTGGGGAGGGGCCATCTCTGAAGTCTGGCCATATTCATTCAGGTGGGGTTTAAAGCCCCCTCCAGCTCCAAAGTGCTCCTCACAGTAATATGAGGATTGTGGTCTCCCTCCACCCCAAAGCTGTTCAAAGAAATATTTATTACTGATGGGAGTGACAGTGAATGCTTGAATTGGCTGCTGTTGAGGGTTAGAGCACAATGTGCCAAGGCAGAATCACAGTTGAACATCAAGACACCAAGAGTGAATATGACTACTGAGGAATCGCAAGATGCGAAAACTGAAATTTTTAAGGAGTCCTCAAGCAAAAGGAAGACTGCATCCAAGAAAGCGGAAGGAGATTCAGACTGGAAAGTGAACTAGAAAAAATCCATTCGTGTCAGGGCGTATCACTTGCAACCCAAATCCCCAGTATTATGCTTGGATGTGAAAGCTGGACAATGAGGAAAGCTGACAGAAAGAAAGAAAGGGGATTCCTTTGGCACGTAGTGTTGTCGGAGAGTTTTATGGGCCGCCAAAAAGGCAAATCAGTGGGTTCTTGATGATATTAAGCCTGATCTCTCCACAAAAGCAAAACTGCTATGGTCACATTGTGAGAAGGCTCACTGGACAAGACGAGGATGTTAGGAAAAGCCGAAGGCAGCACAAGACAAGGAAGTCCTAATTTGAGACGAATTGACCCAATCAAGGAAGTCACAAAAGCTCTCCGTTTGCAAAAGCTTCATGATTGGACATTTTGGAGGTCATTGATTCAAAGGGTCACCCTGAGTTGGAAGTGACTTGCTGGCACTTCTCACACACACACACACACACACACACACACTGTGGGAGAGACTGAACTTGATGGCCAGTTTCCAAGTTTATAATTGAGTAATAATCACAGTCACATAAATCTTCGTGGCCCATTGCACAAGATCATAGAATCACTGAGCTGGAAGGGTCATCTAGTCCAACCCCCTGCACAATGCAGGGAATTCACAAGTACCTCCCCCCTATATCCCCCATGCCCAGAAGATGGTAAAAAAACAAACAAACAAGACCTTCTCCAGGATCTCTGGCAAAACTGACCTGGAGAAAAAACTGCTGCCAGAAAAATTGCTGATGTCAGAGCCAAGTTGAAATCCTACCTCTGCTTTTTAAAAAAAACCAAAAGCAAACATATACATTTATATTACAGAGCTGCTGGGAAAGCAGATGGAATGAGGACTGTGCAAGACCTTCACACTAAAATACGTAGCTGCAACTGCAACCAAGAATGAGCTGTCTGCAAAAGAAGGGACTGACCGTAGCCGCGGAAAAGCCAGTCAAATGTGGCTTCCTCCCCACGGTCACTGAACTCTTCAGCCTGGTCAATCAAGGCCTCCTTCACCGCTTTATATCCACGCAGCACCACAGCCCGTCGGGGCCCCAGATGGATGGTGTAGACCGGGCCATATTTGTCACTGATCTGAAAGACAGAAGAAGAAGAAGTTAGATTTATACCCCGCCCTTCTCTCTGAATCAGAGTCTCAGAGTGGCTCACAATCTCCTTTATCTTCTTTCCCCACAAAAGACACCCTGTGAGGTAGGTGGGGCTGAGAGAGCTCTGACAGAAACTGCCCTTTCAAGGACAACTCCTGCGATAGCTATGGCTGACCCAAGGCCATTCCAGCAGCTGCAAGTGGAGAAGTGGGGAATCAGACCCGGTTCTCCCAGATAAGAGTCTGCACACTTCACCACTACACCTCACAGCACCCTATGATAAGAAACAGAGGAGGAAGGAAAGGGAATTCTTGGAAAATAACACTGGCTTAAAAGCAAGACAAGTTATATAAGGCAGATAGCCCCAAAAGTTTGGGATGCTGACCAAAACGTTACTTGAATTGTTTTCATTTGGCCTTCAAGATCTTGACAGGTTTTCCATATGATGGCTATCCTGCCTGTCTGGATTCTTTATTCTGTTTTGTTTGTTTGCACTGAACAATGATGGATGTTGTGGATTCAATTAGGGAAATGAGATTTTGCTGGGGAAATCTTCACACAAAGACAGAAGAGCCGGGTCTAGATATGAAAGGGGCCAGGGGGTGCCATCGCTATGAAAGGAGTGATGCACATGGGGGCCGTGGAGGCTGCGGAAGTGGGAAATCCAGAATTCAGAGCGGGGGGGGGGGGGGATGCTAAGGATGGAGCTCTCAGGACCGGGTCAACATGTGTTTTGAGGGGTGGATTGTAAAAGTTTATGAGATGGTCCTATGAGATGGCAATCAAGGCCGCAAAGAAAACATACTTTGCGACCAAGATTGCGTCTGCAAATTCGCGCCCGGCACAATTGTTTAGGATAATTCAGAATTTTACTATACTGCCACAAGGCAAGCCAAACGTTAAGGAATTGGAAATAGGCTGTGAGGCTTTCGCGAATTTTTTTGCAGACAAGGTCCAATCACTCCGCCATGACTGCCCGGCCATATTAGATACAGTGAGCGAACTCGAGGCTCCGTGCGTGTCTTCTAATTCAACCCTGGGCTGCTTTGCCCAACTCAGCTTGGAGGAGGTTGACAGAATCCTTGTAACTGCACGCCCTACTACGTGTGATCTGGACCCATGCCCCTCCTGGTTAATTAAGGCCTGCCGGGAGGAGTTAAGATGTCCTATTGTCAGAACTTGTATCTTTGCTGCTGGTCCCCTATAATGTGACCAATGCTGTATGGTAGTTTTACTGTGCCTTAAAGCTGTATTGTAACTGAACCAAACTGACTCCATGTTGTAACCTCTGCTTAACCCAGAGTGCCTGAATAGTAATTAACCTTGCCCCACTGGTATCCAAAATATTTGGGGCTGTAGAATGAATTATGTCTTGTCTCTGCACATTCTCACACTGGGACCCTTTGAAGCCGAACAGCATGGCCTTCGAAGTAGGGAGGCATCCTCTCTACTGATAGTGATGGTGAGAAGACAGCTGCGCCCTGAGATGTGAATTGTGGCTTTGTGAGATGTTTGCTTTACGTGTATAAAATCAAGCTGATGCTGGCTCTCGCCATTACTGTTATCTTGCCTTTTCCAGCACCTAGTTCTCTTCAATAAAATCCTAGCTTTGTAACTAAGTATGGGATCCGTTTGACGTTCTTGAGTTCTGACATTATAACAGTAAACCCATTGTTCGTGGCTTATCTGTACTGGAGGCTTGGCCCGATGGCGGCAAAAGTACCAGACGACGGAGAGCCCACCACCCCATCGGAGGACCCGCTGCTCGACCCAAACGTGACGGGGGTCCGACGCAAAATTAAGGTTCCAGCGCCCTTCTCGGTCGACGCCGCTTTCCCGGCTCCGCGAACCTGGAGCCCACGGAAGTCCACGGCAGCCATCGACGCCGCGGAGCAGCGGTACCGAAGCATGTTGGGCGAAGGAGGGGCAGGAGACGACGACGAGGGCCAGGCGGAGGGCGCGGAGCCCCGAGGGGGGGAGGACCCGATCCGGACCCTCCGCAACGAATTATTCGATTGGGTGCGGGAGATCCACGGCGACGTGCACCGCTCCCGCGTGACGATGGCCGAGGAGATGCAGCAGAACCTGGGCGCTATCCACGACCAGCTCCGCACCTTGCAAACCGCGGTCCTGGGGATACCGTATGGAGTGTTGCCACTGGGGCAGCCGCCCGTCGCCCCACCGGCCCCCGCCCCGCAAGCTCCGGCCGCCCCGGCGCCGCCGGCCCCGGTGGGCCCAGCAGCCCCGGCACCTCCGGCCCCGCCGGCTCCGGCACCGCCAGCGCCACCTGCACCAGGGGCCCCGGCCGCCCCGGCGCCGCCTGCGCCACCCGTCCCGATCCCGCCGGCCATACCGGGCCCAGCGCCGCCGCCTGGGGCGCCGCGAGCGCCAGGTGGGGCCGAGGGACGGGGAAGAGAGTTGAAGATTACGTTCGATGGGAATCCGGAGGACGTGGAATACTTTACTATCCAGTGCGACACGTTCTTCACCCACTGGGGTGCCGATTACCCGACCGAAGCCAGCCGAGTGTACCACATTGCGTCTCGACTGAGAGGGGCGGCCCGCAAGTGGTACGTGGGGCTCTTCATGGGAAGAAAGCCCGAATTAGCTACCGTGGCAGGGTTCCTGCACGCGATGCTCCGCCAGTATGGAGATCCCTTACGGGAGGAGAAGGCGGTCGCTGCCCTCCAACGCATCGAACAGGGCAACCGCTCCACCCGCGAGTACGCCACCGAATTCCTGGGGTACTGCGCGGCAGCAAGGGGATGGAACGAGGTCATGAAATACACCGCGTTCATCAACGGGTTGAATCCGAGCATCCTCGACCGCTGTTACAGTCAGGGAAGGCCCGATACGCTGGTCGGCTGGATCCAACTGGCCGGGGAGGTGGAGACCAACCTCCAACACGTGGGGATGAGGAGACAGCAACTAGCGAGAAAGGGAGCCAAACACACCCCAACTAAATCTGAAGGGAAGAAGGCCCCGACGACCTCCACCCCGTCTCCCGCCCGCAAATGCTTCCAATGCGGGGACCCAAATCATCTTGCTGCTAACTGCCCTGGGAAAGCGGGATCCACGCCACCCACGGCGCGGCCAACCACCCCGGGCCCGAAGAAGAAGAAGAGCAGCCGGTCGAAGGAGCCCAGTCGGGGCTCCGTCGCCACTTCCTTGGCGACTGACGAGGATTTTACCACCAGCCTGGCGGCAGTCGAGGAGTCGACCGAGGAGTCGGATGACACCGAGTCGGCGGGAAACGACAGCGACCTGCTTTAATGGGTGCCGCAAAGCAGGTCCAGCAACAGCCGGCACTCCTCACGGTGAGAGCAACTGGGGGTTTACTTTTTATGGCCGTTACCCTCCTAAACCCGAACCTAAAGAGATTCATGCACGCCCGAGCCCTAATCGACTCAGGGTGTAACAGGGACTTGATCACCCCCCGCCTGGTTGAGGCGCTGGGATTAGCCACTTCGCCCCTGCCACAACCGATGCAGTTTCAACAAATGGACGGGGGGCCCATGAGGGGGGAACCATGTGTTTTAGAAACTCAGGCGGTCCCGGTAGGGACCGAGGAGCATTGGGGAATTGAAACTTTCGTAATTGCCCCCTCCTGCTCTTTCGACGTGGTAGTTGGCTCAGCCTGGCTCGCCCGCCACCAACCCGACATAAGGTGGGAGGAACAGATCGTCCGGTTCCCAGATTGGAGGTGCGAGCATCACCACTGGCGCCCCGAGTGGGGGCCGCACGCCCCCCCCCAAAACATGCGGGCGTGCCTCACACTTGAGGAAGTCGCCTCCATCCCCAAGGAGTACCGAGACTTAAAACTGGCATTTAGCGAGAAGGAAGCGGATGAACTACCGCCCCACCGCCCTACAGACTGCGCCATTGAGCTAATCCCCGGGCAGCAGCTTCCCAAAGCGAAACTGTACTCCATGGGTTGGGCGGAGAAGGCGGAACTCCGAAAGTTTTTGGACAAAAATCTAAAGCGTGGTTTTATTCGACCGGCCACAGCCCCCCATGCCGCCCCCGTCCTATTCCGAAAGAAAAAGGACGGGTCGCTTAGACTTTGCACAGATTTTCGTGCGATAAACGGGATTTCCATGTCCAACGCCTACCCGATCCCGTTGATAAAGGACTTGTTAAACACTGTAGCAAAGGGGAAAATATTTACCAAACTCGACCTCCGGGACGCGTACTTCCGCGTCCGCATCAAAGAGGGGGACGAATGGAAAACAGCCTTCAACACCCCACTGGGACAATTTGAGTACCTTGTCATGCCGTTTGGGCTACAGGGAGCCCCGGGCGTTTTTATGAACTTTATCAATGAAGTGCTGCGGGACTTCCTATTCAAGGGGGTGGTGGTGTACCTTGATGACATCATTATCTATTCACAAGATCTAAAGTCTCATGTGCCTTTGGTCAGAAAAGTGTTAAGCACCCTTTGTAAACACAAACTGTATGCCAAACTGTCGAAATGTGAATTCCACAAGACCGAACTTGATTATTTGGGCTTCCGGGTGTCGGGGGAGGGATTGTCCATGGACCCCGCAAAGGTCCAAGCGGTGTTAGACTGGGAACCCCCTCGAACCCGCAAGCAGTTACAAAGTTTTATCGGGTTCGCTAACTTTTACCGCGACTTCATAAAGGGGTTCGCCACGGTCATGCTCCCCCTTACAGAACTCCTCAAAACCAAAGGGAAAGGTGACGAGGCTAAAAAACCCGGCGCACGCCTAACGTGGACGCCGGACTGTCAAAAAGCTTTCACTGAGCTAAAACGCCTCTTCACCTCCGAACCCGTGCTAGCGCACCCTGACGAACTAAAGCCCTTCGTGGTCCAATGCGACGCCTCCGACGCCGCTGTAGGAGCCATATTAATGCAGAGGGGGGAGGATGGGGCGCTCCGACCATGTGCCTATATTTCCAGGAAATTTTCCAATGAACAAAGAAACTGGTCAGTCTGGGACAAAGAAGCGTTTGCAGTCATGTTTGCCTTAAAGACCTGGCGCTCCTGGCTTGAAGGAGCAAGAGTCCCCTTCGAAATTTGGACCGATCACAAAAACCTGGAAGCCCTCACTGGGCGTCGCAAAATGACTGCAAAACAGATCCGGTGGGCAGGCTTCTTTGCAAAGTTTGACTTTGTGCTGAAACACATCCCAGGCTCGAAGAACTTTTTAGCGGACGCCCTTTCCCGCCTGCCCCAACATGACAGTCTTAGGGAGGAGGTGGTGGACTCGCTAATTTCCCCCTCAGCCATCGCGGGGGGGGTCACCACCCGCTCCGGCAAACAGACCGACCCTCCGGACTTAGAACTACTTTCTCGATTCCTCTCGGAGTACAAACAAGAGGCTGACCGCCCCCCCAACTTGGTCAAAGCCGAGAACGGGCTCTGGTTACATAATGAAAAAATCTATGTGCCCGATCCGCTCAGGAAAGAGGTTTTGGACCGCTGCCACTCAAGTCGCTTGGCCGGCCACTTTGGCTATGTTAAAACGCTCAACTTGCTCACCCGCCAATTTTGGTGGCCAAAAATGAAAAAAGATGTTTCAGAGTTTGTACTCTCATGTCCCACGTGCCTCATGGCAAAACGGAGGGGGGGCAAACCTCCGGGCCACCTAGTCCCCCTCCCTACGGCCACCCGACCTTGGTCGGTAGTCTCCATGGACTTCATTGTGGAGCTCCCGCCTTCGCAGGGCAAAACAGTCATCTTGGTCGTAGTCGATACCTTTTCAAAGCAGGCTCACTTCATTCCTTGCAAACAATTACCTACCGCTAAAAAACTCGCCCAGCTCTTTTTCACTCACATTGTACGCCTACACTCATTCCCAGACAAGGTCATTAGTGACCGCGGAACACAGTTCGTTGCCAACTTCTGGCGGGAGTTCTGCAAACTGGCTGGTATTGAGCAGGGATTGAGTTCTGCCTACCACCCCCAGTCGGACGGACAGACGGAGAGGGTTAATGGCCTTCTTGAGCAATACCTCCGCTGCTTCATTAATTTCCAACAGTCCAACTGGGTAGACCTCCTCCCCTTTGCAGAATACGGCTACAACAATAGCCTCCACAGCTCAACCAAAACCTCCCCTTTTCAAATCATCAATGGTTACGAGGGCAAGCCGTTCCCCACGCTCGCCCTCCCAGCTAGCCCATCCCAACCCACATCGTGCCAACAGTGGTGGGAGGGACTTTGTGAAGGCTGGAAGGGAATTCAGGAAAACCTGGAAGAAGCGAAAAAAGCATACAAAAAACAATTTGACAAAAAACACTCTCCGGAGTGGGACCTAAAGGTGGGGGATACAGTTTTCCTGTCGACAAAAAACCTCCCCCTTCCTCAGTCCTGCCGCAAACTGGCCCTGAAGTTCCTCGGACCTTTCAAAATCAAAAGGGTAATAAATAAAGTAACGGTAGAACTCGAACTACCCAAGTCTCTAAGTAAGATCCATCCTGTTTTTCATTGCAGCTTGCTTCGGAAAGACCCTGGTGCTACGTCCTTCCATCCCAGGGCCCCACCGCCCCCTCCGACGACAGTGAGGGGTCAGAGTCACCATGAAGTCCAGGAGATCCTGGACTCCAGAGTCAAACGGGGGAAACTGTATTATTTGATCAGGTGGAAACACTTCCCCCCGAGCTGTGACGAGTGGGTCGAATCTCAGAACGTAGTGGCTCCGCAACTGCTGAAAAAGTTTCACCTACTGTACCCGCACAAGCCCAAAGTCGGTCCCGCGGGAGGGGGCGCTTAGGGGGGGCAGTATGTCAGAACTTGTATCTTTGCTGCTGGTCCCCTATAATGTGACCAATGCTGTATGGTAGTTTTACTGTGCCTTAAAGCTGTATTGTAACTGAACCAAACTGACTCCATGTTGTAACCTCTGCTTAACCCAGAGTGCCTGAATAGTAATTAACCTTGCCCCACTGGTATCCAAAATATTTGGGGCTGTAGAATGAATTATGTCTTGTCTCTGCACATTCTCACACTGGGACCCTTTGAAGCCGAACAGCATGGCCTTCGAAGTAGGGAGGCATCCTCTCTACTGATAGTGATGGTGAGAAGACAGCTGCGCCCTGAGATGTGAATTGTGGCTTTGTGAGATGTTTGCTTTACGTGTATAAAATCAAGCTGATGCTGGCTCTCGCCATTACTGTTATCTTGCCTTTTCCAGCACCTAGTTCTCTTCAATAAAATCCTAGCTTTGTAACTAAGTATGGGATCCGTTTGACGTTCTTGAGTTCTGACACCTATACGGGACATCATAAATAGATCTCTTTCAGAGGGCTATTTTCCAATGCCCCTGAAGGAGACAGTGGTCCGCCCTCTCCTGAAAAAGGATACATCGGATCCGGCCGAATTGGCTCATTACCGGCCGGTCTCAAATTTGCCCTTTTTGGGCAAAATTATTGAGAGGGCTGTGGCGTTGCAGTTGCAGAGTTTTCTGGATGACGCTTCCACCTTGGATCCATATCAGTCCGGCTTCTGTCCGGGCCACAGGGTGGAGATGGTGCTGGTCGCCCTCATGGATGACCTCCGGTGACATCTGGATTGAGGCGGCTCGGCGGTATTGCTGTTGCTAGACGTATCGGCTGCGTTCAATATGGTTGATCATCGGCTGCTGACCCGCCGCCTCGCCGACGCAGGAATCCGGGGGCTAGCCTTACAGTGGCTTTCCTCCTTCCTTAAAGGTCGGGGACAAAGGGTGGCGGTTGGAGGAGAGATGTCCCGGAGACACCTACTTAATTGTGTGGTGCCTCAGGGGGCAGTTCTGTCTCCAATGTTGTTTAATATCTTTATGCGCCCCCTTGCCCAGATTGCTCGGAGACATGGGCTGGGCTGCCATCAGTACGCTGATGACACTCAGCTCTATCTATTGATGGGCAGCCAGACCGCCGACACCCCTATAAGTTTGGACCGGGCATTGCAGGCCGTGGCTGACTGGATCAGGCTGAGTGGGCTGAAGCTGAACCCAGCGAAGACAGAGGTCCTTTGCGTGGGTCGCTGCGTGCTGGGGGGGGAGATCTCCCTACCGGCCTTTGACGGTGCATCACTGATACCAGTGCGCAGAGTCAAGAGCCTGGGAGTGCTACTGGAGCCCTCCCTGACAATGGAGGCACAGATAGCAGCCAGTGCTAAATCCGCCTTCTTCCACTTTAGAAGGGCGAGGCAGTTGGCCCCCTTCCTAGAACGTAGCGACCTAGCAACAGTGATCCATGCAACGGTCACCTCGAGACTAGACTACTGTAATGCCCTCTACATGGGGCTGCCCCTGTGCCGAACTCGGAAGTTGCAGCTAGTGCAGAACGCGGCGGCCAGGCTGCTACTGGGACTACCTCGGTGGGAACACGCGCGGCCTAGGCTGAAAGAACTGCACTGGCTGCCAATTGTATTCTGAGTCCGCTACAAGGTGCTGGTTATCATCTTTAAAGCCCTATATGGCCGAGGACCTGCCTACCTTAGGGACCGCCTCTCTCCACATGTTCCCCAGAGAGCACTAAGATCTAGCTCCGAAGGCCTTTTAAAGATCCCTGGACCAAAGGAGGCCAAACTGAAAGCTACGAGGGAGCAGGCCTTCTCTATAATGGCCCCCCACTGGTGGAATCAACTACCGGAGGAAGTGCGAGCCCTGCGGGACTTTAACCAAGCTTATAAGGAACCCTGAAAGCGACAACTAGCCATCAGAATATACCTATTGAATATAGCACCTTAATCTATTGTAGTTTTAAATTTTATGTAATTGTTTTAATGTATTTATTAATTGTATTTTACAATTGTTTTATATAATATCATGGTATACACCATGTCCTGTTAGCCGCCCTGAGCCTGCTTCGGCGGGGAGGGCGGGATATAAATAAAATTTATTATTATTATTATTATTAAAGTTATGACATGGAGTGAAATGGACAAGTTAACAAGAACCTTAAGAGACTATGATTTAGAAGTATTTAAGATGGAGTGGAAAAAGTTCAGAAGATACGTAGAAAAAGAGTGGAAAATAAAAGGACATTGGACAATTTTTGATAATGACTAAGTCCAAGAGGGAGGAGGATATTAATTTTGGTTCTTGTTAATTAAGTGTACCTTTAATATTAAGATTTTAAGTATATAACACCGGCGGGGGTCAAGTAACAGGGGGAGGGGTGGGTAGAAAGTAATATATGGGATAGATAAAAAAAAGTAATTATTAATGAAGTAAGAAATTGAAATTTATTACCATATGTTACTAATAAAATTGTTTGAAAACAACGGGTGTTTTCGCACTTACCTTAAGCCGGAGCGACGTCCCTCTTCACCGTGCAGCGTCTGCACGGTTTTCGCACTAATTGCTCCGGAGCACCTGGAAGAGCCGCAAAGTCCCGTGGCTTTTGCGTCGCAAATGTAAACCGGTTTTTGGCGGTTTACATTTGCGACACAAAAGCCACGGGACTTTGCGGCTCTTCCAGGTGCTCCGGAGCAATTAGTGTGAAAACCGTGCAGACGCTGCGCGGTGAAGAGGGACGTCGCTCCGGCTTAAGGTAAGTGCGAAAACGCCCAACATGTTTTTTGAGGGGGGCAAAATTAAAAAATGACGCCCCCTTATGGGCTCATAGAATAGAATGGACTCCATACCCAATTTGGTGTCCCCCTCTGGTGGCATCCGAGGCAAGTGCCCCCTTTGCCCCTCCTAGACCTGGCCCTGGGAGCTCTTCATTTGCACACTTTGTTATCTCACCCTTTAAAAAGATACCCCAGCAGCTAGTGATAGAAAAAGACAAAACATAGGTGTTTTTCAAACTGCAGTCACCTTGCATATTTTTGCATGTTGTTATGCTACTTCTGATGACAGCGCTGTTGGTGGGATCCGTTCAGCCTCCCCCTCATGGGGTCCATCAGTTTTGGGTCACCGCCCCCCCCCCCCGCCCCTGCAGTTTTTTTCTATTTTGCACTTAAATGTTTCAGCAGTTCAGAAGCCTCCTGGCTGTGCCTGTCTTCCTTGGAGCGACACATGGGCAGGGTGTGATCCTCTTGCACAAGAGTAGCCCTCTTGGCCTCAGTACATTTACTCTTGTGAAAAGCGAGGGAGGCTCTCGAACAGCAACTCTGAAACAGAAGAGGTCATTTGTTTGCTCAGTCCTTTGGCCCCTGAGCACATGCCAAGACTGCAGCAAAAAGAAGGGTTTTCCCCACTGAGGAGAGAGGTGAGAAGGGTCAAGAGCAGCTGGGATGATGACATTCATGCTCTCCCCCCACCCCGGCACTGTTGTCTTTAGGGGCCCTGTCTCCTTCCTCCATTTTTAAAAAATTTAACATTAAATTTTATGACTGCATTTAAAGACAAATATAAACCAAGGTGGATTATATTCATCTTTAAACCCGCACGAAGTATGTGTTAGGGTGCCAGACACCCCAGGTAGGGTTGCCAAGTCCAATTCAAGAAATATCTGGGGACTCTGGGGGTGGAGTCAGGAGACTTTGGGGTGGAGTCAGGAGACTTTGGGGGTGGAGCCAGGAGCAAGGTTGTGACAAGCAGAACTGAACTCCAAAGGGAGTTCTGGCCATCACATTAAAAGGGACTGCACACTTTTAAATGCCTTCCCTTCATTGGAAATTATGAAGGTTAGGGGCACCTTCTTTGGGGGCTCATAGAACTGGACCCCCTGGTCCAATCCTTTTGAAACTTGGAGGGTGTTTTGAGGAGAGGCACTGGATGCCATGCTGCAAATTTGGTGCCTCTGCCTCAAAAAAACAGGGCCCCCCTGGAGTCCCATATACCCTCATATCAATTTTCCATTATACTCTATGGGAATCCGTCTCCATAGGGAATAATGGAGTGCCCAGCAGACATTTCCCTCCCCTCCACACTTTCTGATGGCCCCGAAGTGGGGGGAGGGCCTCCAAACTGGGGGATCTCCTGCCCCCACCCGGGGATTGTGTAACTTTAACACCAAAAGGTCTAAATAATGACTGGGACCTCTCCTGTTTTTTTGAAGCCCCTGTATAGGTTTTATTCCCAGGTCTGTTTTGCTGTCTAATTTATAAATTATAAATTCAAATCAGGGAAGTAATCACTGTACTAAAATTACTATGCTGTATCTTTAAGGAACTTTGAGATCGCATACACCTGTGGGTTTTATAAATGAGTGTTTTTTTGAAGCAGGTTAGGAAATTGACCGTGCCAGATAGAAACCTCTACAAGCATACTGGATAAAAGTGATCGTGAGCATCACCATGTAAACTGTATAAGACTTTCTATAAGGTCTGTTTCCACTCTGCTGGCAATATTCCCTATGGTGGTATGCTAAATATTTCATGTATGGGTTATTCATTATATTTATGTACAGCTCATAGAAGCCTTTGCGAAACGTGGGATCAAGAACTACCGCGCCGCGTTCTCTTCACTGTGCCTTGCTGTACGGAAGAAATTTTTGGAGCTTTGGTCTCCGTGGACAACTCTACCCATAGAACTACTACCTGCACCTTCTTGATATGAATGTTTGGACATTAATTTGCTTCTGAATGACTGAGCGCGGGTTTGTAGGTTCTGAATGTATTATTCCTCAAATCTGTATTGATACAAACTTTTTTGATATTCATTGAAGTATTCTGTTTATCATTGCTTTTGAAGGCTGGTTCTCGTGGCGGTTTTTTGACCTGTTTCCCTGCCCCACCTTTCTCCCCTTTTGCCCCATCCCCTGAAAGAGACTGGCCCTTGGGCGCTACCATCTGGGAGGGGGGCCACTTATGTTGCCATCCTCCAGGGCTCCCTTGGAATTACAGGCCCTGTGGTGCAGACTGGTAAAGCAGCAGTACTGCAGTAGGAGCCCTCTGCTCTCAACCTGAGTTCGATCCCAGCGGAAGCTGGTTTCAGGTAGCCAGCTCCAGGTTGACTCAGCCTTCCATCCTTCCAAGGTCAGTCAAATGAGCCCCCAGCTTGCTGGGGGGAAAAGCGTAGATGACTGGGGAAGGCAATGGCAAACCACCCTGTAAAAAGTCTGCCGTGAAAACGTTGTGAAAGCAGCGTCACCTCAGAGTTGGAAACGACTGGTGCTTGCACAGGGGACTACCTTTACCTTTATAAAAAGAAAGAGCCCCGTGGAGCAGAGTTGTAAAGCTGCAGTACTGCAGTTGGAGCCCTCTGCTCAAGACCTGAGTTCGATCCCAGCGGAAGCTGGTTCAGGTAGCCGGCTCCAGGTTGACTCAGCCTTCCATCCTTCCGAGGTCGGTCAAATGAGTCCCCAGCTTGCAGGGGGGAAAGCGTCGGTGACTGGGGAAGGCAATGGCAAACAACCCCGTAAAAAGACTGCCGTGAAAACGTTGTGAAAGCAACGTCACCACATACCTCCTTGGGGTCAGGGTATGTAGCCTGTCAACCCCGTCAGCAACAAGCATCATGGACCTGCCTCCCTCATTGCCACCCTCCGAGGGGCCTCATTTGCCGCCGTGCCCTGTGAGGGAGATTGTCCAAGTCGCTGGGGTCAAGTCCATGACACTCACCACACAGAACCCCGACTCTGTGGCCAGCCACCACGATGGAAGGATCCTCTCCCTGCGGACCCTCCTCCACTGGCCGCTCGTACCAGGCACGTGAGAGCTCACCCCCAGAATAAAACTTTGCTGGTCTTACAGGTGCCACTGGACTGCTGCGTCTAACAGTTCCCTTAAGGAATACGTTGAGATCATTTCATTGGGATGAGCAACAGCGTTCTATGGGAAGTCTGCAAGACTTTCACCAGGGACAGTTGAAAGCCTTAACAGCAGCCTGGCTAGGAAAAGAAGGGCAGAGATGATAAAATATGAGATGTCAGTGTTAGAAAATAACAAAGTGTGGTCCTGTGAAACTCTTGGGGGCAGAACCTCCCCCTCTCCACTTTCTCACGAGGCCCAATCCAGTTCCTGGGCTGCACTGCCATCTCTAAGTCCAACGCAGCTCTGAGTCTCCTTCGACAAATGCAAGAGGCAGGTGTAGAAGACGAACACTACTTTACTTGGGGTGGTAGGAATTATCCCCCCATGTGTTTTAAAAAAGATGTTAGATTTTTCTGTGAATTTGGGCAGGGTCACTCAGGTTTGCAGAAAAATCTGTTTTGGGTTAGCATGGCCCTGATCCACAGATTTCGGTATCCACATATGGCTGCCACGCTTGAAAAATCGATATACTGACATGACCGAGCAAGGTCCATTCAAGCTTTATCAACAATCATTGCAGCTTAGGAAACAACTTCAACAGTAGGAAAGCGTTAAAATCAAGAGAGACTTGCTCATTGGTAAATATTTCCAAAACAAATGTATTAACTGGCTTACAGACCTAGCTTCAGAGCAAATATGCCAGTTTGGGGTTAGTGGAACAAGCATTTTCTAAACCAGGGGTGGCCAACAGTAGCTCTCCAGATGTTTTTTGCCTACAACTCCTATCAGCCCCAGCCAGCATGGCCAATGGCTGGGGCTGATGGGAGTTGTAGGCAAAAAACATCTGGAGAGCTACCATTGGCCACCCCTGTTCTAAACTACCACTTAACAGTAGCCAACCAAGCAAAAACCAAAAAAGCAGAACATCCATAGTAAAAGCACAGTTTTGTCATTAGCATTTTGGACTGGAGACAATTCCCCCCCCCCAAAAAAAAACCCAATTCGTAAATATCAGTTTTTAATCAATGATTTAACGAGGTGGGAGTTGAACATATGAACATATGAAGCTGCCTTATACTGAATCAGACCCATCAAAGTCAGTATTGTCTTCTCAGACTGGCAGCGGCTCACCAGGGTCTCAAGCTGAGGTTTTTCACATCTATTTGCCTGGACAGTTTTTTGGAGATACCAGGGATTGAACCTGGGACCTTCTGCTTCCCAAGCAGATGCTCTACCACTGAGCCACCGTCCCTCCCCTAGAGTTACACTGGGTCAAAGCAGTGATTGGACAGGAGAGTTAGATATTACAGTTCTTTTAAGGAAGACGTCTGCTCCATGAGGTGAGCCCCATGGCGCAGAGTGGTAAAGCTGCAGTTCTGCAGTTGGAGCCCTCTGCTCATGACCTGAGTTAGATTCCAGTGGATGCTGGGTTCAGGTAGCTGGCTCCAGGTTGACTCAGCCTTTCATCCTTCCGAGGTTGGTAAAAGGAGTCCCCAGCTTGCTGGGGGGGAAGTGTAGATGACTGGGGAAGGCAATGGCAAACCACCCCGTAAAAAGTCTGCTGTGAAAATGTTGTGAAAACAACGTCACCCCAGAGTCGAAAACGACTGGTGCTTGCACAGGGGACTACCTTTACCTGCTCCATGAATACCTTCAGCGGAGGTGTTCTTTCTTTGAATTGGTGCATCTGAACTCTCTCAGTGTTCTTGGGAGTCAGTCTGCATAAAATAAGCATGAACAGACCCAAACAGGATTCTGCAAAGCCCTCGTCTGGATTACTCTCTGGCTGTGATCACACACACTAAATAATGCACTTTCCAAGTGGATTTTACCATGTGAACTGGCAAAAGCCAGTTGGAAAGTGCATTGAAAGTAGATTGAAAGTGCATTATTTAGATTCAAAAGCCCCAGTCTATAAAACAAAGTGTGCTGGGGAAACTTGGTCTGGACAAACACTCTCAGCCTAATGTCCACCTCACTGCCTTGCTTTGCACACACACACAGAGGCTGGGTAGCAAGGTTAGGGAAGAGGGAAGTGACCGGAAGGCAGACCCGTCTGCACCTGGGAGAATTGCAGTCGCTGCAAGCTCTCTCCACCTCATCTGGGACTCTGTCTGCCTGCCTCCCGTGCTCACTTTGTTTTCTAAGTCCCCTCCCCCAGCTCCTTAAACCAGTCTTCATAAAGATGCACAGGCGATGCAATCATCCCACAGTCATAATGAACAAATATATGAAAACACAAAGCAGCTGCTGTATGGTATGTAGAGAGATTTACAGTGGAGGAGCATGAAGGGTCAGAGTTAGCAGATGCTAAGATATGAAACAAAACTGAGAGAGGAAGAGGAAAGAGATGGTTGGATCTGGAGTTGCGCTGACAAGCATAACCAGATGTTTAAGGATTCTCTGACTGGATAATTTTGTATTTTAGATGCATGCATGCAAGAGGGAAAGAGAGGGGCATGTATAAAGGATTACCTTCACAAGCGAATCGTGCATGTCTTTCAAATTGACCTGGAGCAAGTTTCCAATGATGGGCAGTGGAGTTGGCCCAGGTGGCATTTTGCTCTTCCCACGCATCTGTCGCCACGTTGAGAGGGTCATTAGGCATGAGAGGAAGATGATGAGGAAGATGGTCCCAGCCCCAAGGAGATCCATGTTGGCTGAAGGAACTCTACAGCCAGCTAACTGTGCCTACACAGCTGGGGGAGGATCTTATATAAACTCGGTCAGGAAACCTAATCCCCACAGCAGCTCTTATGCAATTCGTTTGTGCTCTCCACCTTGGTTGTCTTTCAAGCCAAGCCAAAAGTTCAGAAATTTTGCTGGACATCAGGAGAGGTTGTTGGATCCATTTCCCACACCTCCTGTGGAGTGGGAAGGAGAAAAGAATAGGAATAATACTGGTGGGGGAGGACAGCCAGTATGGTATAGTGGTTAAGTGTGCGGACTCTTATCTGGGAGAACCTAGTTTGATTCCCCACTCCTCCACTTGCACCTGCTAGCATGGCCTTGGGTCAGCCATAGCTCTGGCAGAGGTTGTCATTTAAAGGGCAGCTGCTGTGAGAGCCCTCTCAGCCCCACCCACCTCACAGGGTGTCTCTTGTGGGGGAGGAAGGGAAAGGAGATTGTAGGCCACTCTGAGACTCTTGTCCTTGAAAGGGCAGCTGCTGTGAGAGCCCTCTCAGCGCCACCCATCTTACAGGGTGTCTGTTGTGGGGGAGGAAGGTAAAGGAGATTGTAGGCCGCTGGGAGACTCTTCGGAGTGGAGGGCGGGATATGAATCCAATATCTTCTTCTTCTTTGCATAAATTTATTTATTTATTTTTCGTATTTATATCCCACCCTCCCCACCGGAGCAGGCTCAGGGCGGCTAACAACATAAATATCAACAATAAAACACTAAAACCATAGAGCAATAAAAATGATAACAATAGTATCAGTTAAAATTAAACAATTTGCAATTTAAAATTATTAATAGAATTTTAAAACAACAGTTTTGGTGCTGAGTTCCATGCCATTATGTTGGACAGCGGTCTCCCTCTTAGGGAGAGATGGATAAGACTGTAGGGCTGAGCACTGTGTGTGTGTGTGTGTGTGTGTGTGTGTGTGTGGGGAGAGGTATTTGTGAATTCCCTGCACTGTCCAGGGGGTCAGACTAGATGACCCTGGAAGTCCCTTCCCACTCTATGATTCTATGTTCCATCTACTGGCAGATTTAAGGTGACCAACATATTTTTATAAGTTTGTTCTCAGTTATCGTGGAAACCAAGTGCATTTATAGAAAGGTAGAAGAGTATTTGCATTTATAGAAAGAGTAGCCATGCTGGATTAGACCAGCGACAGATCTGGTCCAGCATCCTATTTCATACAATAGTTCAGTCAGATGTCCCTAAAGACCAAAAAGCAGGGCTTTTTTTGCAGCAGGAGTTCCTTTACATATTACCCCACACATCCCTGATGTAGCCAATCCTCCAAGAGGTTACAGTAGACCCTGTACAAAAAGCCCTGTGAGCTCTTGGAGGATTGGCTACATCAGGGGTGTGTGGCCCAATATGCAAAGGAGTTCCTGCTACAACAAAAGGAGTTCCGCCTACAAGTAAAATCTGTTGGTGGACCCAGCACTGGTGTACAAAAGATTTTTGTGGGTTTTTTAACTGCTTATGAACTTAGAACTTCCATCTAGTCATTCCGGCTAATAGCCACTGGTGGCTGTGTCCTCATTGCATTTATCCAGTCCTTTTAAAAAGCCAGTGGAACAAATGCCCCTTGTTTTATCCTGTGGGGATGAATTCCACAAGCGAAGAATAGTTATAGTTTAGTTATACTTTATTTGATTTATATCCCGCCTTCCCCGCCAAAGCAGGCTCAGAGCGGCTTATTTGCCAATGGATGCTAACGCTGAAACAACAGTGTTTTCTTTCCCCCCATTCCCATCCCACAGATGTGAAGGATATAAACATTTTTATGCTCACAACAACAACATTCTTGTGAGAAAGAGTGACTTGCCCAGTGCCTCTGCAGAAGGGAGCGCAGCCACCAAGGATCGAAGGTGATGCTCTGGCTGGTGGACCATTCGGAGGATTTTCTTATTGTTATGAATCATTTGATCTGGTAGAAGTCAAGGAGAATGGAAGCAAAGGCCAAGGATGTCACAGAATCAAAGAGTTGGAAGGGGCCTCCGGGGTCATCCCTGCACAATGCAGGAAATTCACAAATACTTCCCACACACATACATCCCAGTACCTCCTGCTCCATGCCCAGAATCATAGAGTTGGGACCTCCAGGGTCATCTAATCCAACCCCCTGCACAATGCAGGAAACACACAAACACCTTCCCCTAAATTCACAGGATCCTCATTGCTGTCAGATGGCCATCCAGCCTCTGTTTAAAAACCTGCAAGGAAGGAGAGCCCACCACCTCCTGAAGAATCACAGAATCCTAGAGTTGGAAGGGACCTCCAGGGTCATCTAGTCCAACCCCCTGCACAATGCAGGAAACACACAAACACCTCCCTCTAAATTCACAGGATCCTCATTGCTGTCAGATGGCCATCTAGCCTCTGTTGAAAAACCTCCAAGGAAGGAGAGCCCACCACCTCCCAAGGAGGAAGCCTGTGGAGATTTAGAATCTTAGAGTTGGAAGGGACCTCCAGGTTCATCTAGTCCAACCCCCTGCACAATGCAGGAAACACACAAATACCTCCCCCTAAATTCACAGGATCTTCAGAAGATGGCAAAAACCTCCAGGTCCCTTTGCCAAAATGACCTGGAGAAAAATTTCTGACTGATCTCAAAGTGGCAATCAGCATTTCCCTGGATGTGTAAGAAAGGGCCACGAGAACTAAGCACTGAGGCAGCCCTTCCTGCCCTCCTTCTCATGGTCTGCCTAATTCACAGAATCAGCATTGCTGTCTGATGGCCATCTAGCCTCTGCTTAAAAACTCTGAAGGAAGGAGAGCCCATCACCTCCCGAGGAAGCCTGTTCCACTGAGGAACTGCTCTGACTGCCAGAAAAATGATTCTGCACCATCCTTTATAGGACAGCCCTTCAAGTACTCAAAGATGGTGATCCGATCACCTCTCAGTCATCTCCTCACCAGATGCTGGTTATGATTTTTTTTTTTCAATTACTGGCACTCATCTGCCATCTGGCCCCTTTTAAAAGTCGGTATTTGGCCAGGACTCAAGCACAAAGACTCAGCAATTTTTATGCCAGCAAAAAAAAAACAATAGTCTCTTCATTTTATTCGCCAGACAGGCACAGTCCGTTTGCACCATTGTCTTAAGTGTCTCTTTTCCTGGGCTTTTATTTTTTCTGGAAAAAGAAGCACTATAACTCTCAAGAGGGAAATGAAGGAACAGTGCACAGGCAACCCTCATGAACGTTTAAACATTTTGTTGAGAATTTGTTTCCAGAAAGAGGTTCCGGAACTCCATTCTACTGCATTCCCCAAGGGGAAAAAAGCCCTGCTCATTTCTAAATGAAGAGGCACCAGCAATCCAGTCTCAAGCCCTGTTCTCCTCACTCTGATGGGTGTGCACAAACTGCACATCGAGCACAGGCAAGATGGTTCCCTCGTGTTTCAGTGCCCAGCAGAGTGAACCGGATTGCTCATGTCCAGCCCTGGCTGTTTAGAATAATCTCTGCATCAACAGACCCTGATAAAGAAATTTCAGCTTCTGCTCAGGGAATTTCCACCCCGCCCCCCAAGTCAACACAGCCGGCCTGTTCACAGATCCTCCCAGATAGGCATGAAGGTGGGGAGTGAGACCATGACCTGTAGATGTCTCACCTCTGACCTCTGACCTCCGACACCGTGGCAGGCTAACTGCACTATGTTTGCAGGCTTTTATGAAAGCACAGGAGTTTCCATCCGTGCATTGATGGCCACCAATGCTCCCTCTAAGCTGTGGAGTCTTGTGAGCAAAAATTCTGCTTTGTGAGCGACTGGCATTCAAGTTGTGAGCTCCTGCATACATTAGCTTGCTCTGGAGCCATTTTTCCTGAGCTAAGACAAAAATATGTGAGCTGGAGGCTAAAAAACTGTGAGATAGCTCACCCTAGTTCGGCTTAGAAACACTGGCGGAAGAAGGCTACTGAACTGTCCTCAAAGAGAGTGTCCGTGGGGAGGCATGTTAGCCATTACACAGGCAGATGTGAATCCAGGTGTAAGATTCTCAGGGTATGAAATTTCAAGAGTCAGCATTCCCATATCTAATGAAGGGAATGTTGACTCTTGAAAGCTTATACAGGGGTGGCTGAACATAGAATAAACATCAGATGTTTGAGAGCTGCCATTCAGGAAGGAAGGAAGGAAGGAAATAGATAGGGAGGGAGAGCAGGCGGAAAGAAAGCAACTTTAACTTTACATGCATTCTCCAAGCTGCTGATTTGGAGAATGCATTTAGAGAGACAAATGCCTTCTCCAAGCTGGTCAGTGAGTGGTGGGGTCTTCAAGAGCCACACGATATGTGTGAAAGAGCCACATGTGGCTCCTGAACCACAGTTTGGCCACCCCTGGCTCCATCCCCAAATCTCCAGGAATTTCCCGATCTGGCAACCCTACTCCCTCATTGTCTGCCAGGGACCCGTGGAACTAAAGAGCGACAGTCTTGAATGCAGCTGAACATTCCTTGTGCTTTCTCCCAGCTTCTGCAGTGTATGAGCCATCTGGAATTAGGTTTGCCAGAATCTTCTGCTCAGTCTCTCAACAAGGATTTTTGAATGGTGTCCTAGTTACACAAACTCATTGAAGGCATTCGTTCTGCTCTTGGTCCTTCTTCCAGAGATTCACTTTCTGTCTTTTAACATACTAACTATTTGAGGGACAATCCTGAAAAGTAACTGTCCCAGTTTCTGCACCTGTTTTTCAACTCGGTCGCTGACCTACACTAAAGTAGATTATTTGTAAACACAGAGCTGCTCGGCTTCATTCTTCCGAATAACCTTGGTCAGTTTGGAAAGAGAGAGGCTTTGAAAGGACTCTCAACATCCCTCAGGCTGTTTATGGAGAATGTAGATTCTCAGCACTGCAACTATGTCAGTTCTAAAGCACCCCTTTCAAAGGAACACAGGCAGCTAATACCCTGAGCCATTCGTGGGAAGGGCGGGATATAAATCCCAAATAAATAAATAAATAAATAAATAAATAATACCTTGTAAGGTCCAGTCCATATTTTATAACCTGGTCTTTATCACACTGGATTTCTCCACTGTTCTGTGTCCCATAAGTAACAAATGCCTTTTATTTTTGGCACCCTCAGCAAAGCTAACTTCTGGTGCCCTCCCCATCACTGATAATGTCACCAAGTCACATGGGGGGGCAGCCAATTTGGCGCCCCCCAGAAGGCCAGTGCCATAAGCAATTGCCAGCCCCGTGTCTTGGGTTAGGCTACCGTGAGATGGTGCAAAGGGGGCACGTTGCAGTTTCAAGAATGGGGCTCAGAAATGGGGAACCAGATCCTGGGAAATGGTCAGTCGCATTGGTGAAATCACACTAGTGAAACCAACTGGAACCATCTGGAGTTTGGACATGCTCATGGGTGTGTTGGGGGTTAAACTTCACTGGGGATGTCACAAGGCTGAGGGACCCCAGTGAGCTGTTTCATATTGCCACAGGCCAGTGGATAAGACTGAACCCATATTTTAAGGCAACAGGGCCAATTTTGAGCGTGGCCTTGCCTAATTAAAAAAACCCTCTGTTATTGCGGGTTGCCAGCCTCCAGGTGGTAAAGAAAGTTAAACAACTACTGCGATATGTTGGCTAACAAAGTTTAATAAAACCATTTAAAAACCTTCACATATTTTAATACTTCATATTGTAACAGAGGTCCAATTTTAACATTCCCATATTACAAAAAAAAAAGTCTATGAGCACCCAGATGTAGGGTCATTTCGTCAATAGACTTCCTCAGGAGTCATCCTTTCTATGTTTCTTCCAGGGTTAACAGCCTCTAGTACCAACCAAATGTTAATGATCTTCTGCAACATCTCTCTCATTCACTCAATGACACTTAAGTGTATATATTTTTCATATAGGAGCTTGAACCAGTCCGAACTTATTCATTTAACCAGATGCACAAGCCTTCTGGAGTTTGCTGGCCTATAGCCCTCTACAATATATTGAACAAGCTATTCTTTAGATGGAAGAGCCCCACGGCGATAGTGATCCATTTTATATCAACTCTTTTACCAAAAGTTTGATGTACAAAGATCTCTTGTTGTTGTAAGTCTCGTTTTGATATATCCTTTCCTCTTGGATATTCCAAGATCCACTATAACCAGTTCGTTATGAGCATACCATTTCCTTTTCCCCTTTGTTGTTGTTATGCTATTTTTTGCATTGTTACATTTTACAGACTGACCTGGATTATATCTCAGCGTTAGCTGTGGTACACCAATGATAAGTTTGGTATGTTTCGGCTATATACTGCTCTTTGCTAAAACTATACTCACCTTATATTCGTATGATCCTTCTTACTTTAATAAAAATATTGAAACTAAAAAAAAAAAAGCTGCATTACTGCAGTCAGAGCCCTCTGCTCACGACCTGAGTTCAATCCCAGCGGAAGCTGCTTCAGGTAGCTGGCTCCAGGTTGACTCAGCCTTCCATCCTTCCAAGATCAGTAAAATGAGTCCCCAGTTTGCTGGGGGGAAAGTGGAGATGACTGGGGAAGACAATGGCAAACCACTCCATAAAAAGTCTGCCATGAAAACGTCGTGAAAGCAGCGTCACCCCAGAGTGGGAAACGACTGGTGCTTGCACAGGGCACTACCTTTACCTTTAAGACCCCCGTGGTGCAGAGTGGTAAAGCTGCAGTACTGCAGTCAGAGCCCTCTGCTCACGACCTGAGTTCAATCCCAGCGGAAACTGGTTCAGGTAGCCAGCTCCAGGTTGACTCAGCCTTCCATCCTTCTGAGGTCGGTGAAATGAGTCCCCAGCTTGCTGGGGAGAAAGTGTAGATGACTGGGGAAGGCAATGGCAAACCACCCCGTAAAAAGTCTGTTGTGAAAGCAACGTCACCCCAGAGTCAGAAACAACTGGTGCTTGCACAGGGGACTACCTTTACCTTTTTAATTCTTTAGCTGGCCAGTTTCTCTTATATTCTTTATAATTAATTGTACATTTTTAATTTCAAGCAAGCAACAGCCTCCAGGGATCACAACCGATCTCCAGGCAATGGAAATCAATTCCCCAGGACAAAATGGCTGCTTTGGAAGGTCGGCTCTATGGCATCATATCCCATAGATGTCCCTCCCCAAAGCCTGCCCTCTTCAGACCTCACCCAACCCAGAGGTGGCCACCTGATCCATTCTCCTGAGATGGAGACGTCCCTAGACAGGAAGGATGGGATGCTCATTGCTTTGGCTCTTACAACAGTTGATTCAAGAAGGAAGTTTTATAACAAAGATCATTTGGGCATGCTGTTGCTGCAGTTCTGCATGAATCAGTTCCTCATTCTGCTAGAGCAGCATTGTAATGTAACGTAAATGTAATGTAAAATTTTATTTGTATCCCGCCCTCCCCCACCGGAGCAGGCTCAGGGCGGCTAACAACATTTAAAAGTGAAACAGTACAATAATAAAACATTAAGTTCACATTAAAACCAATCAATAATTAAAACATTCCTAAAACTAACACTGGCGGTAGACATTATTAATCTAGCAGTAAACATTAGCTCAGTCATTGGTGAACGCCTGTTTGAAGAGGGCGGTCTTGCAGGCCCTGCGGAACTGGTCTAAGCTCCGCAGGGCCCACACCTCCTCTGGGAGCTGGTTCCAGAGTTGTGGGGCCGCGGCGGAAAAGGCCCGAGTGTGGGTGCTTTGAAGTTTAACTTCTTTTGGCCCAGGGGTATTCAGTCTGTTTTTTCCCACTGACCTCAGTGCTCTCTGGGGCTCATATGGGGAGAGACGGTCCCTCAGGTAGGTCGGTCCTTGGCCAAATAGGGCTTTGTGTAGTTCATCAAGAAGATTTAGGAAGAGATGATAAATGGAAAACCATCCCATTCATTAAGGGTGTTGAAACCCTGTTTTGTACCCTCTTCAGTAGACTGAGTGCATGAAAAGCCAAACTGGAGGAAATTGCCAATGCAACAGAGCTCTTTCATTTAGGCCACTGAACAAAATAAGGTGGTTCTCTAGACCAGGAGTGTCAAACTCATTTGTTACGAGGGCCAGAACTGACATAAATGGGACTTCATGGGGCTGGGCCAGACATGTGATACCAGGTGGTGGAGATATAAACTTTATAAAGGACACAGACAAACACAATTAAAGATATTGTTTTCAACTTAAAATACAAACATGCTGGAAACTCTTGCAATATTTTGCTTAAAATGGAAAGGTGGGATGGTAGTGGGGTTTGGCAATACAATTTTTAACATAAAAGAAGAAAAAGCACAAGGATCACAGCAGAAACCAAAAATATAAAATACCAGGAGGTTAAGAAACATCAAAGGTCAACCTTACTCCATGTTCCAGCTGCTGCATCCAGGAATGAAGATGGGGTGAGGCAAAAAGGAAAACATGGAATGGCTGGGCATTGCAAGCTTCATCCCCCCCCCCCCCCGCCCCACATCTATTCAGATTGGCAATAGCACTGCACTGTAATATCCTCCTTTGGCTGTGGGTTCCCAGATCAGAGTACCCAATAGATACCAGTTCTCAGGACCATTCAGAAGAGACAAGTTGACCCAAAGCATCAACACTTTATTTGCAAAGACACAACTCCAGGAAGCGACAGCTTCAGATGCCTATAGGAATGCTGCAGCACAGAGAAAGTTGCTATCTCCCTCAGGGCAAGTCTCTCCCCTCCCCACGCCTCTCCCTTCCCCATGCTCCAGCGTGCCACAGTCCTCAGGAAGTGGCGCAGCAGCTACACCACAGCTGGCCGCAACTTATGTCTGGATTGGGCTGCTCGTAGGACTTTGGGAAATTTTTCAGAACAGCTCTTTAATCAGTCTGGAAGCATTTCACTTTACCGAGCCAAAATCAGGAAAATTAGACTTCAGTACCTGGGAGACAAAGTCCATTTCATTGAAACTGTAGAAGATCTAATTTCATCATACAACTCTACAGTAAATATTGATGCCATTCTCTCTTTTATTGGGCAAACTTGTGACCACATGGATAAAAGATTTCCAGAGAATGAATTACAGGATTGGCGTATATTTGACAAAGATTGTTTATCAACCCCTTCCAAACTGGGTGACTTTTCCTTTGGGAATCAGGATCTTTCAAGATTAGCTAGATGTTACTGCATTTTGTTCCAGAAAGATGAACTCTATCTCATAAGGAACTTCATTAAGAGAATTCAGACATCAAATTAATTATTGCAGAGAAGATAAAAGCTGGAACAATGAAAACCTTTCAGGACATGCTAAGATTTACACGACAACAAGCACAATTCCAGTGAACTAAATCTTCTCCGAGATGTTTGTGGAACTTTTCAAGCTTCAAGTGCTGATTGTGATGTGGCAATGCCATGCCTTAGTTCAAATCTGAGAATCTCTCTGAATTACAAACTGGTGTGTGTGTGTGTGCGCGCGCGCTTTCTGCAAGGACTGTAGCACAGAAACACTGCATTGACTGCAACAGAACCCTGCACCAACCTAACAGAGATCAGCCTAGTAGCACAGCCCTATCAAACTGCTGCCCAGTGGCTGAAATCAGTGCCCTTGTGGCCTGGGTATATTAAACGATGAACGAACACAAATCTGAAATCAAGATTTCACAAAGCTGAGCAACCTGTTTTACTGCAACATCATTTCGGAAACAGACTGGAACAAGTGATTGCTGAATTACAATCTTTACACTCATTACAAAACTCAGGGCAATGGAACCCAAAGTGGCACTTGTTCTGCTGTGCACAGAGCAGTGCTTTGCATCTTGCAAACAAGCATCCTCACCACAGTAGACTTTTCACTGCAGGGATTCTCTTGGACAGGGCTTTTTTTTTGTAGCAGGAACTCCTTTGCATATCAGGCCACACACCCCTGATGTAGCCAATCCTCCAAGAGCTCACAAGGCCTACTGGACGCTCCAGGATGATTGGCTACATCAGGGGGTGTGGCCTAATATGCAAAGGAATTTCTGCTACAAAAAAAAGCTCTGCCTAGGGGAATCTGAGTGCTGCCTGTACTTGCAAGTTTTTCCCATCACAGGAAACAATGAGGAATGGAGGCAACCACTTTGGGGTCACACAGAATAGGAACCCCTGATCCAATCTTTTTGGAATTTGGGGGAACCTTTTTGAGTACCCATAGAATTGGACCCCCTAGCCTAAACTTTTTTAAACTTGAGGGCTCTGTAGGGGAGAGGCTCCTGCAGATGCCCTGTAAATTTGGTGCCTCTCCCTCAACCCCCACCCCCATATATTATACCCTATGTTTTTCCATTTACTTCAATGGCCCAAAGGGTATAATGGAGCTATATATTTGCAATATGCAAAGGAGCTCTTGCTAGAACTCCACCTCTGTGAAAACTCATACCTTGAATAAAACTTGGTTGGCCTTAAAGGTGCCTGACTGCACCCACACTTTGTTCCGCTGCTTCAGACCAACACGGCTGCTCACCTTGATCCACTTTGCCATAACGCACAACATTCGTTTTACTTTCTATTCTGTATTTTCCAAATCCCAAATGTTTCTGCCATGCTTTTTTGGCGTATATTTAGAAAAATTTAAAAAATGGGATCCGTTCTTGTTGAGAGACTGGGATGGATTATATGCCCTAGACACACATGAATCAAGAGCAGATGTGGAAAATGCACAGATATTCCAGTGTCTTGGTGGTGCTTTACAGACACTGCCCAACTGGATCTTGGATCCTGGCAGCTCCACCCTGCTTTGGGCAGCATATTGAGCCCCTGAGCATCCTGAGACCAGACCCTCCCCTTCCCGCCTCCGACACTGCCCATCCAACCTTAGACCTGTTTCCCAATTTAGTAAATCAGCATCCGTGGTTATTTCTTCATTTACTGTTACTAAATATGGCACACTGAACTGTATGCTACAGTAGGGTTATCATAAACGTAAAAACTGTGTCGTAATAGGTGATTTTAACTACCCGCAGATTGATTGGGTCAATATGTGTTCTGGTAGAGAGAAAGAGACTGAGTTTCTTGATGCTCTCAATGACTGTGCTATGGAGCAGATGGTCTCAGAACCTACCACGGGTGCGGCGATCCTGGATTTAGTCCTAAGTAATGCCCAAGACTTGGTGAGAGATGTAAAAGTGATTGCGCCACTTGGGAGCAGTGACCATAATGTTATTGATTTCACCGTTTGTATAAACAGGGAGTTGCCCAAAAAGACCACCACAACCGTGTTTAACTTTAAAAGGGGTAAATACACTGAGATGAGGAGGCATGTGAGGAGGAAACTGAAAGGAAAAGTAAAGGTCAAAACCCTTGGGGAAGCTTGGACACTATTTAAAACTATAATCCTAGAAGCTCAGATAAAATACATACCACAAGTTAGGAAAGGCACAAACAGGCATAAGAAAAGGCCTGCATGGTTAACAAACAAAGTAATGGAAGCTGTAAAAGGTAAGAAGGGTCGTTTTCGCACTCACCTCCAGCCGGCGCGACCCCCCTCTTCACCGCGCAGGATCTGCGCGGATTTCGCACTAAATGCCGCGGAGCAGCCTTTTGCGCCGGAAACTCCCGGCGCAAAAGCCGCTCAAACGCCAAACTGCTTTTTGGCAATTTACGTTTGAGCGGCTTTTGCGACGGGAGTTTCCGGCGCAAAAGGCTGCTCTGCGGCATTTAGTGCGAAATCCGCGCAGATCCTGCGCGGTGAAGAGGGGGGTCGCGCCGGCTGGAGGTGAGTGCGAAAACGACCAAGGACTCCTTTAAGAGGTGGAAAACCAGTCCAAGTGAGATTAGTAAAAGGGAACACAGGCTGTGGCAAATCAGATGCAGACTGTGATCAGGCAGGCAAAAAGGGACTATGAGGAGCATATTGCAAAAAACATAAAGATCAACAATAAAAATTTCTTCAAATATATTAGAAGTAGGAAACCAGCCAGGGAGGCAGTGGGGCCCTTGGATGTCCATGGGGTAAAAGGATTACTGAAGGAGGATAGGGAAATGGCTGAGAAGCTAAATGAATTTTTTGCCTCCGTCTTCACTGTGGAAGACGAGAACTTTTTGCCCGCCCCAGAACCACTAATTTTGGAAGGGGTGTTGAAAGACCTGAGTCAGATTGAGGTGACAAAAGAGGAGGTCCTACAACTGATAGACAAATTAAAAACTAATAAGTTACCGGGTCCGGATGGCATACATCCGAGAGTTCTGAAAGAACTCAAAATTGAACTTGTGGATCTTCTAACAAAAATCTGTAATCTTTCATTGAAATCTGCCTCCATTCCTGAGGACTGGAAGGTAGCAAATGTCACCCCCATCTTTAAAAAGGGTTCCAGAGGAGATCCGGGAAATTACAGGCCAGTCAGTCTGACTTCAATACCGGGAAAGTTGGTAGAAACCATTATCAAGGACAGAATGAGTAGGCACATTGATGAACACGGGTTATTGAGGAAGACTCAGCATGGGTTCTGCAAGGGAAGATCTTGCCTCACTAACCTGTTACATTTCTTTGAGGGGGTGAACAAACATGTGGACAAAGGAGACCCGATAGATGTTGTTTACATTGACTTCCAGAAAGCTTTTGATAAAGTTCCTCATCAAAGACTCCTTAGAAAGCTTGAGAGTCATGGAGTAAAAGGACAGGTCCTCTTATGGATCAAAAACTGGCCGTTCTTGCTTGGATTACAATTAGAAAAGTTTCCAAAGGAAGACAGGACTCTAATTTGGTACTTGCTATCAGCTGCTAGGACATTGTATGCGCAGCTTTGGAAGCAAGAAAAAATACCAGAGAAATGGGATTGGACTATGAAAGTTTTATCGTGGAGTGAAATGGACAAACTAACTAGAACGCTAAGAGACTATGATTTAGAGATATTCAAAAAGGAGTGGAAGAAATTTAAAGGATATATGGAGAAAGAGTGGAATGTAAAAAGACATTGGACAAGTTTTTAGCATTAATAAGAGAAAAAAATATATAAATTGAACTTTGATCAGTTAGTAGTAACTTTAGTATTGAACTTGAATCTATAACTTCGGGGAAGTCAACATTGGAGGGAGGGGGGATTGAAATACCATATGGGTTAGTACTGAAAATTTATAATTAAGATTTGTAACCATATGTTATCAATAAATTGTTAAAACACAAAAACTGGCTGAGTAATGGGAAGCAGAGAGTGAGTATAAATGGGCAGTCTTTGCAGTGGAGGATGGTAAGCAGCGGGGTGCCGCAGGGCTCCGTACTGGGTCCCATGCTCTTTAACTTGTTCATAAATGATTTAGAGTTGGGAGTGAGCAGTGAAGTGGCCAAGTTTGCGGATGACACTAAATTGTTCAGGGTGGTGAGAATCAGAGAGGATTGTGAGGAACTCCAAAGGGATCTGTTGAGGCTGGGTGAGTGGGCGTCAACGTGGCAGATGTGGTTCAATGTGGCCAAGTGCAAAGTAATGCACATTGGGGCCAAGAATCCCAGCTACAAATACAAGTTGATGGGGTGTGAACTGGCAGAGACTGACCAAAAGAGAGATCTTGGGGTCGTGGTAGATAACTCACTGAAAATGTCAAGACAGTGTGCGTTTGCAATAAAAAAGGCCAACGCCATGCTGGGAATTATTAGGAAGGGAATTGAAAACAAATCAGCCAGTATCATAATGCCCCTGTATAAATCGATGGTGCGGTCTCATTTGGAGTACTGTGTGCAGTTCTGGTCACCGCACCTCAAAAAGGATATTATAACATTGGAGAAAGTCCAGAAAAGGGCAACTAGAATGATTATAGGGCTGGAACACTTTCCCTATGAAGAAAGGTTGAAACGCTTGGGACTCTTTAGCTTGGAGAAACATCGACTGCGGGGTGACATGATAGAGGTTTACAAGATAATGCATGGGATGGAGAAAGTAGAGAAATATGGAGCAGAGGTCCATCAGTGGCTATTAGCCACAGTGTGTGCGTATGTATAAAATTTTTGCCACTGTGTGACACAAAGTGTTGGACTGGATGGGCCATTGGCCTGATCCAACATGGCTTCTCTTATGTTCTTATTTTGAAAAAAACATTAAAAAGGATATCTTTCCCAACCGACTACTTCAAACAAGTGATCACCATCCATGACAAATCTCATTTTAAATAACCCTGCTATTTAAGCTGTGATAATTGCTACTAACTGGGAATATTCCTAACCTTCCAAACCAGAAAGTGGATATCTTCATCAGGTTTTTAAAAAGAAAGAACTCAAAAGAGGAGGGACACACACAAAAGAAGACATCCTCCAAAAAGAGGGCATCTGGTAACCCTATGCTACACTGATTGTGTTGATATTGCATAGAAGAAAAAGAAGAGGCGGAAATTGGATTTATATCCCACTGTTCACTACCTGAAGGAGTCTCAGAGTGGCTTACAAATCTCCTTCCCCTTCCCACAACAGATACCCTGTGATGTAGGTGGGGCTGAGAGAGCTTTGAGAGAAACTGTTCTTTCCAGAACAGCCCCTGAGAGAGTTATGACTGACCCAAGGTCACTTCAGCAGTTGCATGTGAAGAAGTGGGGAATCAAACCCGGTTCTCCCAGGTAAGAGTCCGAGCACCCAACCACTACACCAAACTGGTTCTCAAAGTATATGTAGTGTTATTTACTGGCAGCACTGTGCTCTCTCTCTCTATTGTACCATAGAGTTTCCCTCCCAAATTGCTAGAGCGTCTGGGAAAGTCATAGAGTTTTCCCTGAAACGCCTAGAGCGACCAGTGCACAACATCGCCGAACCAGGGGCTTGGCAGCCCTACTGTGTGTGTGTTTGTGTGTGTGTGCACAGTGCAGAAGGAGGACCTAAGCAGTGTTCCCTTTAAGCTGAGTTAGTGTGAGCTAGCTCACAGATTTTTAGCCTCCAGCTCGCTCATTTTTGTCTCAGCTTAGGAAAAATGGCCCCAGAGCACGCTAATGTATGCAGGAGCTCACCACTTTTATGCCAGGAGCTCACAAAATAGAATCTTTGCTCGCAAGACTCTGCAGCTTAGAGGGAACGTTGGACCTAAGACTACATTTTGTTCCTGTCCCAAGTCTATGGTTCATTCCTGGTCATACTTGCAGGGCCTACTCGGGGTTTTCAGTCCTCGTGATGGACAACCTGTAGTTCCATCCAACTACCAGGATAGTAGGCAGATACCAAGTGGCCTCAGCCAATGAGAGGCTGTGGAACCTCTGGGCAGGGGCCGGGGAGGAGAATAAATTGGAGGGGAATGGCCTCTGATGAGAAGGGGGAAACTATCAGGGGTTTTGCCTGGAGAGGAAAATTATAGATAACTTTCACACAAAGCTTTTTTTAATGTTTTTAATGTCTTAGTTATGTAAATTGTTATTGTATTTAAAATTCGAATTTTATTGTTAGAACCTCTGTGTTGTAAGCCGCCCTGAGCCCGCTTCGGTGGGGTAGGGCGGGATATAAATCAAATAAATAAATAAATAAGAATCTATTGTAAGCAGCTAGAAAGCAAGCAAAATAAACTGTGTTGAAATGCCAACAACATCTTATCACCACTGTGTCTCTTAACTGAATCTACATAAAATGAATTGTTTATAGACACTCTTCTTCCTCAATAAGAGCCCCGTGGCACAGAGTGTTAAAGCTGCAGTACTGCAGTCCTAAGCTCTGCTCACGACCTGAGTTCGATCCCCGGCGGAAGCTGGGTTCAGGTAGCCGGCTCCAGGTTGACTCAGCCTTCCATCCTTCCGAGGTCGGTAAAAGGAGTCCCCAGCTTGCTGGGGGGGAAGTGTAGATGACTGGGGAAGGCAATGGCAAACCACCCCGTAAAAAAAAGTCTGCCACGAAAACATTGTGAAAGCAACGTCACCCCAGAGTCGGAAACGACTGGTGCTTGCACAGGGGACTACCTTGACCTTTCAAAGAGCCCTGTGGCTCAGAGTGGTAAAGCTGCAGTACTGCAGTCCAAGCTCTGCTCACAACCTGAGTTCGATCCCCGGCAGAAGCTGGGTTTTCAGGTAGCCGGCTCGAGGTTGACTCAGCCTTCCATCCTTCCAAGGTCAGTAAAATGAGTCCCCAGCTTGCTGGGGGGAAAGTGTAGATGACTGGGGAAGGCAAGGGCAAACCACCCCATAACAAAAGTCTGCCGTGAAAACGTTGTGAAAGCAACGTCACCCCAGAGTGGGAAACGACTGGTGCTTGCACAGGGGACGACCTTGACCATTAGCTTGTTCTTTGCTCTGTGGGCTTAAGGTGGCTGTGAAAGTCTGTAGTGTGCCAGAAACTGTTCTGCTGTGTTGGCATAAACATTAAAAAGATATGGGCTGCTTAGGAGGAGGGTCCAGGGTCCACCCCTCTTGGCAGGGCTACCACTGATGAGGGCTGGCTTTGGGGTGGGATTTGGATGCAGAAACACTAGTATCATGCAATCCACATTTTCTAGTTTGCTTTGGAAAGCAGTCATCTGGGCAGGGTTGGAATGATGTGTTGACAGTGATTGGCAATGAATTCGGTCAATATGACCATGCCTTGGACTTTATGGCTGCCACACCTCCATTTGGCACCTTTCAGATTATGGGTGCAACCTTTGGAAAGTGGCTATGGTCTTATGAAAGCCAATTATCCTCTAAAAACGGTAGCTTTAAAAGAAGGCAATAGACCAATCGAGGATGTCAGCCAGATGTTTACAGGGAGGGTGTGTCTTTTAGGTGCCATCAGGCAGTGTTCCAAGCTGAATTTGTGTGAGCTAGCTCAGTTTTTTCACCCCCCAGCTCACACATTTTTGTCTTAGCTCAGGAGAAAATGGCCCCAGAGCAAGCTAATTTCTGCAGTAGGTCACGTTTAATGCCAGTAGTTCATGAAGTAGAATTTCTGCTCACAGGACTCCACAGTATTGCTCCCAGGCTGTCTTGAATTGAGCTAAGAAACACATCAGCAAACAGGGCAGCCGTTGAAAAGTTGGGTTAATATGCAAACGTTGCCTGGTACCACAGCCAGGAACCATCGTTTTCTCCACAGCTGCAGTTTCCAAGACAGCCGCACATGATAACACATGTAGTAGAAGCCTAGCCAGGGGGTTACTGAGACATAAATCTAGGCAGTCCAAGAGGGAAGAATGTTTCTGTAATTGGCAAAGTGGTCTGTTTCTTTATTTGAAGCATTTTTCCTTGCAGTTCCCTCTCCCTCAAGTCTCCCCCCGCCTGCATACCTGGGGAAGGATTTTTCAGCAGACTTACATATACTAGCCCATCTCCCACTATATTTTAATGTACCCTTTTTTTCTAATGGCAAACTAGAATGTATTTCTCTTTTAGAACAGTGTATCAGAATATTTTGGGTTTTTGTATTGACCTACTCAAGGAGAGTCAGTTTGGTGTGGTGGTTAAGTGTGCAGACTTCTATCTGGGAGAACCGGGTTTGATTCCCCACTCCTCCACTTGCACCTGCTGGAATGGCTTTGGGTCAGCCAGAGCTCTGGCAGAGGTTGTCCTTGAAAGGGCAGCTGATGTAAGAGCCCTCTCCATCCCCACCCGCCTCACAGGGTGTCTGTTGTGGGGGAGGAAGGTAAAGGAGATTGTGAGCTGCTCTGAGACTCTTTGGAGTGGAGGGCGGGATATAAATCCAATATCATCATCATCATCAAATAGAGATATTGGCTGTTTATCTTATTACATATACTAACCCATCTTCCACTATATTATAATGTATTCTTTTTTTCCTAATGGCAAACTATAATGATGTTATAACCTCTTGAGATACCAATGCCCTCCATTTAAATCCACAACTAAGAAGCCAGAATGACACCCAGGTTTATGGTGTCTGTTGTGGGGGAGGAAGGTAAAGGAGATTGTGAGCTGCTCTGAGACTCTTCGGAGTGGAGGGCGGGATATAAATTCAATATCATCATCATCAAATAGAGATATTGGCTGTTTATCTTATTACATATACTAACCCATCTTCCACTATATTATAATGTATTCTTTTTTTCCTAATGGCAAACTATAATGATGTTATAACCTCTTGAGATACCAATGCCCTCCATTTAAATCCACAACTAAGAAGCCAGAATGACACCCAGATTTATGGCACTTCACACCTAGGACATGTCTGCTTTTTATCACCCACCATTGCTATTACAGCCCAGCTAACAATACCAAACAAACAAACACAGACCCCAATTTGTGATTCTTTTAATCTGCTAAAAACATTCCCATGACTCTACATACCAACTCACTGCCCACTTTCTCTATATTTAAAGATGGCTTGCCATTCCAGTTTTGTCTGATGAAGTCTGCTTTAGAGCATATGAAAGCTTAAAACATTGTTGGTCTTAGAGGTGACACTTGCCTACTGCTTTGTTCTGATACTATTAAAGGAATGCGACTATGGCCTGTTGTTTGAGGATGACCGAGAATGCCTGTCATTTCAGGAAGAAGGGAGCTTTGGTATCTGACCTAGGGAATTTGGCTCTCCGAAGCTTATACCACCAAAATGTTGGTCATCTCTAAGGTGGACTTGCGTCCAGCTCCCAGAGCCTGCCTGTGTCTCTTCCTATACCATTTCATAAAACATTCCCTCTGCTCATAAGACATTCCTGCTGACACAGCATGTCAAATTCACACATTATTCAGAGCAGTGCCCAATTAAACCCTGCGGAGGCCCTTAGGCAGTCCAAATCCCTCGCAAATTATCTCAGAGTCTGAGCGCCAGCCCCACTGCCCATGGCCCCCGCTGCAGGCAGCTTCTTAAAAAGCCCCTTTGACTAAGCTGCGAAGGAGAGGCAGAGAGAGGCAAACTTGGCGACAACGCCAGCAGCAGCCACACCAGGCAAGCTGGCCAAAGAGCAGCTCAGTTGCTGGCTGCATGTGCAGGTGGGAGGGCTGCAAGCAGGGGGGAACTGGGGGTGGGGTGGGAGACAGCCCGGGGCCCCTAAAGGCGTGGGGGCTCATAGGCCTATTTGGCCAAATTGTTAATCCGGCTCTGATTCAGAGCACCACCAATCGAAGCTCTTGGCAGACTCCCCCCTCAAAAACCCCCAACAGCAACAGAATTCCCAGGAGTCCAGAAGCAAGACCACTGAGGCTTATGGAGACAAAGAACCCGAAAGGCATGCTGAATCTCAGCGTCTGAAAGAGAGGGACACCAATGCCCTTCAGCAGGGCATTCTTTGGGGTAGAGAAAGCCCGGCAGGAACTCATTTGCATATTGGGCCACACCCCTTGATGTCACCATTGTTTCACACAGATTTTTCTTGCATACTAGGCCACACCTCCTGACACCAAGCCAGCCAGAACTGCACTCATAGAATCCTAGAGTTGGAAGGGACCCCCAGGGTCATCTAGTCCAACCCCCTGCACAATGCAGGGAACTCACAAACCCCTCCCCCTAAATTCACAGGATCTTCATTGCTGTCAGATGGCCATCCAGCCTCTGTTGAAAAACCTCCAAGGAAGGAGAGCCCACCACCTCCCGAGGAAGCCTGTTCCACTGAGGAATTTCTCTAACGGTCAGGAAGTTCTTCCTCATGTTGAGCCGGAAACGCTTTTGATTTAATTTCAGCCCATTGGTTCTGGTCTGACCTTCTGGGGCCGCAGAAAACAATTCCACCCCATCCTCTCTAGGACAGCCCTTCAAGGATTTGAAGACGGGGACCAGATCACCTCTCAGCTGCCTCCTCTCCAGGCTAAACATTCCTGTGCGTTCCTGCTCAAAAAAAACTCTGCCATGCAGCCTCTTATCACTCGGAACTCTGGGCAGGAGAGGAGAGTCCAGAACAGAAATTGCACTCACTGGAATGGAGCCCTCATTATCGGTTTCCCCATTAACCCGCTGACTGCATTTCTTATCCATTTGTCGAGTGCAGATATCCCTCATCCAAGCCAGCCTTGTGCATCTAACTCAGACCACAACTGAACAGGGAAATGCCACGCTGGTTGTTGGCACTGAACTGCGAATAAGGAACCAACTTCAGCCCTCTGAAGTCAGTGGGAAGTGGGGATTGAACACACAACCCTCTGATTACCACGTGAGCTACAGAGGCTTGTAGTGATTACTCTGAGAGCAATAGTACCACCCTGTGGATGAAACACGTCAAAACAACTGCCATAGACAAGAACTGTAGCTTCGCTTCTCCGCTGCTCCCTGATGGTGAGACTGGAGTATGGAGACGTTCTTGTGGGCTGTGACAAACTGCTCGCTGGTCTGGCCCACAGGAGACTTTCGCACAGGCTTTGGGGGCCGGAGCAAGTGTGCAGCTGCTATTTGCCAGTGCATCAAGCCCGTTGTGCAATAGCTGCAGAACTTTACCTCCCCGAGTTCACGCTTGCTCACCACCAGGTGGCTCTTAAATGAAAAAGCGATGTGAGGGGAAGGAGAGCAGAATTCGGCTGAGCAGCATCTGTAAAGTACCATCATGATGCCTTGCAGGCCCTAAACTCAAGGGACAGATTAAAGATCAGACCGATATTCTCTTGGTGAGAAAGTGTTTTTTTTAATTCTGGTTTTTGCTTTACAACGTTAAGCTGAAATAGAGAGCCAGTTTTCTAAAACCTTTCTATCTGCACGGCATCTGTAATGGCATAAAACATTTCAAACGATGAGGGAAACACATATTGTTTTCTCAAGTAAAGATCTACTTGAGACTCCTCTTTCTCCACTGCACTCCCGCAATTTGCCTTCTGCCTAAATAGCCTGTTAATAAAAAAAGAGGGATTTCCTCCCCTAGCTTCCTTCCAACAGCACTGAAGTGGTGGAATGCAGATTCTAATTAATTTAGTGTTAGTGATTCTGAGAATTCACCCGTCCTGGTAGACCTTGCTGGATTAATCTGGCATCAGAGTTTTCATACATGAGATTTAAATTGCCTTTGAGCCTCTTTACATTCAGGAAGAATGAATTTGTCATACCAATGAGCCGATGTAGGTTACTAAAGTCACAACCTAGGAACATAAGAGAAGCCATGTTGGATCAGGTCAATGGCCCACCCAGTCCAACACTCTGTGTCACACAGTGGCCAAGAAAACCAGGTGCTATCACAGGGTGTCTGTTGTGGGGGGGGAAGGGAAAGGAGATTGTGAGCCGCTCTGAGACTCTTCGGAGTGGAGGGTGGGATATAAATCCAATATCTCCATCTACCTCACAGGGTGTCTGTTGTGGGGGAGGAAGGGAAAGGAGATTGTGAGGCGCTCTGAGACTCTTCGGAGTGGAGGGCGGGATATAAATCCAATATCTCCATCTACCTCACAGGGTGTCTGTTGTGGGGGAGGAAGGGAAAGGAGATTGTGAGCCGCTCTGAGACTCTTTGGAGTGGAGGGTGGGATATAAATCCAATATCTCCATCTACCTCACAGGGTGTCTGTTGTGGGGGAGGAAGGGAAAGGAGATTGTGAGCCGCTCTGAGACTCTTCGGAGTGGAGGGCGGGATATAAATCCAATATCTTCATCTACCCCACAGGGTGTCTGTTGTGGGGGAGGAAGGGAAAGGAGATTGTGAGCCGCTCTGAGACTCTTCGGAGTGGAGGGCGGAATATAAATCCAATATCTCCATCTACCTCACAGGGTGTCTGTTGTGGGGGAGGAAGGGAAAGGAGATTGTGAGCCGCTCTGAGACTCTTCGGAGTGGAGGGCGGGATATAAATCCAATATCTTCATCTACCTCACAGGGTGTCTGTTGTGGGGGAGGAAGGGAAAGGAGATTGTGAGGCGCTCTGAGACTCTTCGGAGTGGAGGGCGGGATATAAATCCAATATCTCCATCTACCTCACAGGGTGTCTGTTGTGGGGGAGGAAGGGAAAGGAGATTGTGAGCCGCTCTGAGACTCTTTGGAGTGGAGGGTGGGATATAAATCCAATATCTCCATCTACCTCACAGGGTGTCTGTTGTGGGGGAGGAAGGGAAAGGAGATTGTGAGCCGCTCTGAGACTCTTCGGAGTGGAGGGCGGGATATAAATCCAATATCTTCATCTACCCCACAGGGTGTCTGTTGTGGGGGAGGAAGGGAAAGGAGATTGTGAGCCGCTCTGAGACTCTTCGGAGTGGAGGGCGGGATATAAATCCAATATCTTCATCTACCTCACAGGGTGTCTGTTGTGGGGGAGGAAGGGAAAGGAGATTGTGAGCTGCTCTGAGACTCTTTGGAGTGGAGGGCGGGATATAAATCCAATATCTTCATCTACCCCACAGGGTGTCTGTTGTGGGGGAGGAAGGGAAAGGAGATTGTGAGCCGCTCTGAGACTCTTCGGAGTGGAGGGCGGGATATAAATCCAATATCTTCATCTACCTCACAGGGTGTCTGTTGTGGGGGAGGAAGGGAAAGGAGATTGTGAGCTGCTCTGAGACTCTTTGCAGTGGAGGGCGGGATATAAATCCAATATCTTCATCTACCCCACAGGGTGTCTGTTGTGGGGGAGGAAGGGAAAGGAGATTGTGAGCCGCTCTGAGACTCTTCGGAGTGGAGGGCGGGATATAAATCCAATATCTTCATCTACCTCACAGGGTGTCTGTTGTGGGGGAGGAAGGGAAAGGAGATTGTGAGCCGCTCTGAGACTCTTCGGAGTGGAGGGCGGGATATAAATCCAATATCTTCATCTACCTCACAGGGTGTCTGTTGTGGGGGAGGAAGGGAAAGGAGATTGTGAGCTGCTCTGAGACTCTTTGCAGTGGAGGGCGGGATATAAATCCAATATCTTCATCTACCCCACAGGGTGTCTGTTGTGGGGGAGGAAGGGAAAGGAGATTGTGAGCCGCTCTGAGACTCTTCGGAGTGGAGGGCGGGATATAAATCCAATATCTTCATCTACCTCACAGGGTGTCTGTTGTGGGGGAGGAAGGGAAAGGAGATTGTGAGCCGCTCTGAGACTCTTCGGAGTGGAGGGCGGGATATAAATCCAATATCTTCATCTACCTCACAGGGTGTCTGTTGTGGGGGAGGAAGGGAAAGGAGATTGTGAGCTGCTCTGAGACTCTTCGGAGTGGAGGGCGGGATATAAATCCAATATCTTCATCTACCTCCCAGGGTGTCTGTTGTGGGGGAGGGAAGGGAAAGGAGATTGTGAGCCGCTCTGAGACTCTTCGGAGTGGAGGGCGGGATATAAATCCAATATCTTCATCATCATAAGAGTTTGGGCCCATGGAGGTGGGGCAGAGAATCAGAATTGTCCAGCAGCCAGGTCAGCCTCGGGGTCCCCCTTGTCCAGCAGCATTCTATCTCCAGCAGTGGTTGTCTCCAAAAAGCCTACAAACAGGGCAAGGCGGAAGAAACCCACCCAGCTGGGGGAGTCGGCGTTCTCGCAAGCCCCGTGGCTTCAGGCCTGCATCTACTTGGGAAGCAGCTCAGGAGGAAACGCACAACGTCAGAGTTAAGAGCAGGCAAGAAGGACACGCAGGGCTCTTTTCTTTCCCACCCCCCACGCAGATGCCAGGCTGGGGTTTAGCGAGGGGCCAAGCACAGCTGGTACGTGGGGGGGATGTTCCCGAAGCCGCTCACTTTGGGGGTGAGGTCAATGTCCTTAGGGGGCACCAGGGGCTTCAGGGAGAAGTTCTGTAGGATGGTGGTGAAGTACAGGAAGAGCTCCATGCGGGCCATGGCCTCCCCCAGGCAGACACGCTTCCCTGGCAGGAAGGAAGGAAGGAAGGAAGGAAGGAACACAATGTGAGGGGAATCTGGTGCAAAAATGGCTCCACTGGGGTTAACAGCCCCAGTTGGTCCCAAATGGATCTCGGCTCTGGATCAAGTGTGCTGCCTCCAGCTCTTCTTGGCCTGTCTCTGACTGGGGTGGAGCCATTCTGCTGGTGGAGGCACTTTCTTTCAGAAGGAGCCCAACACAAGATCCCCTCCCAAGCACTCGTCTTGCATGAATGGAAGGCTCCTTCTCCTTCTGTAAAGTGCCCCGGTGTTAGCAGAGAAACACCAGACAACAGTCCCATCACCAAGAGTCATCATCACCCACCACAGTGGTTTCATCCCACCCTCTGCCTAACAGAGCAGTGTGAGGAACATCTGAAGAGCCCTGCTGGATCAGACCAGTGAGGTTCCATCTAGTCCAGCCTCGTGTCTCACACAGGGCCAGCCAGTTCCTCTGGAGGGCCAGCAACAGGGCAGAGAGGCTGAGGCCTTCCCCTGAGAAGAACCTCAGAAGAGCCCAGCTGGAACAGACCAGGGAGGGTCCATCTAGTCCAGCCTCCTGTCTCACACAGGGGCCAGCCAGTTCCTCTGGAGCGCCCACAACAGGGCAGAGAGGCCGAGGCCTTCCCCTGAGAAGAACCTCAGAAGAGCCCAGCTGGAACAGACCAGGGAGGGTCCATCTAGTCCAGCCTCCTGTCTCACACAGGGGCCAGCCAGTTCCTCTGGAGGGCCAACAACAGGGCAGAGAGGCTGAGGCCTTCCCCTGAGAAGAACCTCAGAAGAGCCCTGCTGGATCAGACCAGTGAGGGTCCATCTAGTCCAGCCTCCTGCCTCACCCAGTGGCCCACCAGTTCCTCTGGAGGGCCAGCAACAGGGCAGAGAGGCTGAGGCCTTCCCCTGCGAAGAACCTCAGAAGAGCCCTGCTGGATCAGACCAGGGAGGGTCCATCTAGTCCAGCCTCCTGTCTCACTCAGTGGCCAGCCAGTTCCTCTGGAGGGCCCACAACAGGGCAGAGAGGCTGAGGCCTTCCCCTGATGTTGCCTCTTGGCACTGTTATTCAGTGGTTGACTGCCTCTGAACATGGAGGTTCCAGAACCAGAACCTGGGGAAAGCTCCTCCAGAGCCCTGCTGTGTATTCCATCTGGATTTCTGGCTCCCTCAGATAATTTGCAAGGAGGCCCTGAGGTTTTGACTGCCTAGGAGTCTGCACAGGGTTTAATCCAGCACTGTTCTTTTCCCTGCACTATCTGACATGTATTTCTAGAATAAAGCAGACATTGTTTTGTTTCAACCTGAAATGTGACTCTGTGTAACTTTGTAATTTTGCAACCGCACGGTCAGGTCTAATACAAGCACTGCATTAAGCCTTGTGCTCTCTGCAAACTAAAGAAGGCTGTGGACCCCCAGAACCAGTACCCTTCCCAGCACATTCTGCCCACCACATTTGCAGACTACATTCAAAGAGAAAGGTTTCAGAGCCAGGATACCGAGCAGTTTACCTGAGGGAGAAGCCTACCTGAAGAGAAGGGCACAAAAGCGTCGTTCTTCTTAAAGCGGCCTTGTTCATCCAGGAAGTGCTCAGGGTAGAATTTCTCAGGGTGGCGGAAGTATTTAGGGTCACGTAAGACAGAGCCTAACAGAGGGAAGACATCAGTGCCCTGGAAAACATGGGAGAGAGGACATAACAGAAGGAGAGCCCAGTTGGAGCAGACCAAATTAGACCCTTCGAGTCCATCATTGTATTTACAGCCTGGTCAACCAGTTGTCTCCAGGAAGCCCAAAACAGGGAATAATTCTGGACGTGGATGGAAGGTTTTGTGCACCTGCCGTCGTTATCTGTCATCTAATGCAGGGGGTCTCCCAGCCTGCTGAGCCTGTAGGCTCTTCTAGAACTCTGAAAAGGGTATTGAGTGCCACATAGGTTTGCCAAACTCCTGGTGGCAGCTGGAGATCTTCTGGGATTATGCCACCAGGCTTGCCCCCCCACAGACACCAATCAACTGGCCAGTGGGGGGGACTTAGAATCCTAGAATCCTAGAGCTGGAAGGGACCTCCAAGGTCATCTAGTCCAACCCCCTGAGTGCAGGAAACTCACAAACACCTCCCCCTAAATTCACAGGATCTTCATTGGTGTCAGATGGCCATCTAGCCTCTCTTTAAAAACCTCCAAGGAAGGAGAGCCCACCACCTTCCAAGGAACCCTGTTCCACTGAGGAACTGCTCTAACGGTCAAGAAGTTCTTCCTAATGTTGAGCCGGAAACTCTTTTGATTTTATTTCAACCCCTTGGTTCTGGTCCTACCTTCTGGGGCCACAGAAAACAATTCTGCACCATGACTTATCAGTAGAAAGAGGAAGGCCTAGGACACATTGCTGGCATTGCACAGGAAATGACATCATCACACCAGCAACTTCTGAGTGACGCTCTGATATCTGGACAAAAACTATGGTGCAAGCCAGTATTACCATAGAGTTTTAGCCCAAATACCAGAGCATTGCCCAGAAGTAGCTGGTATGATGACATCACTTCCTGTGCAATGCCAGCAATGTGGCCTGGGCTATCTTCTTCCTACTAGTAAGCCCCCCCTTCCTCCACTGGTTGCCAGGAGGGCTCTGGCAACCTTCAGCCAGCACCTCTCCATTTGGGGCACCCCTCAAAACCAGCCAGTCAGTGGGCAGAAATGGCAATTAAAGACGGAGAGGTTCAAGAGAGAAAGAAAGAAGAGCAAAGCCAGGGGGAGGAAGGAGTGTGCCAGGTGAAAAGGGAAAGTGAGCCTAGGGCGAAAGAGGACACACTCGCCAAAGGGTGAGAACAAGAATTAAGGTGTGAGTTTGGAAATGAAGCAGCAGGGATGTGGCTGAAAGCAGGTTCCCCTGCAGCACTGCCATGGGGGACAGAGGCCTTGGTTCTTCTTCCATGCCTGCCTGTAGGCACCTGTCCCATCATTTCTTTGGAAAAGGTACATCCTGTCTCTGCAGAGACTTGCACCAGCCAGCTGACGAGTGAAACCAAACCGCTGAAAACAAGCCAGAGTGTCAAAACAGCATGACAACAAACAAAAAGCGGGTGGAAACACTGCAGAGGAAAAAAGTCCTCAGGCCAGAGTAGATTCTAGAATGGCTGAAAGGGATAAGAACCCCTTTGTTAAAAGAATACAGGAAAAGGAATGTTTTCCGGGGTCCCTTTTGAGCCTGCGGGCACTTCTGGAGTTCTGACATAGTGTAGGAGACGCAGTCACAAAATGGCTGCCATGAAATGGCTGCTCCAGGAGGTGGAGCCAATCACAGCTTACCTTCAGCTCTAATGTGAAGATCTTTGTGTTCTTCTGGCAGTGGCTGCCGGAGCAACGTTTTAAGAACTGTGCACAGCAAATTAATTCCACAGTGGCCACGAACCCAACCTGGCCCTTTCTAAAAACTCTTGGTGACTGCCAGGGAATGTATCAGTGGGTGCCGCGACGTCCATGGGCTGCTGAACGTTTGGACCAGGAGCCCAAAGGGAGCCCTGCCCCCGGCCAGCCCCATCTCTCTTCTCGGCTAAATCCACCCGGTCCACTCTCCAGCCTCCCGGATGCCTCACCTTGGGGAGGAGATACCCCCGGAACTGCGTGTCCCGGATGACCGTGTGCGGCACTCCCATGGGGACGATGTCTGTCAGCCGCTGGATCTCATGGATGACGGCATCGGTGTACGGCATTTGCATCCTGTCCTCAGTGGCCGGGATGCGGTTGTGGCCAATGACGTTGTCAATTTCCTGGAGGACCTTTTCTGCCAAGCCGTGGGGGGGGGGGTGAAAAAAACATTAGGAAGGCAACTTAAATAGGGGCACTTGGGTGCATCCGCGAGAGAGCTGTTGGGAGGAAAGGAGGGTATGGTGGTCGTAGGGTTGCCAGGTCCAATTCAAGAAATATCTGGGGACTTTGGGGGTGGAGCCAGGAGACTTTTGGGGGTGGAGCTAGGAGCAAGGGTGTGACAAGCAGAATTGAACTCCAAAGGGAGTTCTGGCCATCACATTTCAAGGGACCATGTGCCTTTTAAATGCCTTCCCTCCATTGGAAATAATGAAGGATGGGGCACCTTCTTTTGGGGCTTGCAGGGTGTTTTGAGGAGAAGCATTGGATGCTATGCTACAAATTTGGTGCCTCTACTTTAACCAACAGCCCCCCCAGAGCCCCAGATAACTGCGGATCAAGTCTCCATTATACCCTATGAGAATAGGTCTCCACAGGGAATAATGGAGTTCCCAGCAGACATTTCCCTCCCCCCCTTCCACTTTCTGATGACCCTGAAGCGGGGGGAGGGCCTCCAAACCAGGGGATCTCCTGCCCCCACCTTGGGATTGGCAACCCTAGGTGGGAAGAGACATATAAATGGAAGAAATCAATGTCTTTTGAGGGGAGGGAAGATAGATCCCATGTGTAACGTACTGAGACGGGAGACGTTGGTAGGGCAACATGCTTTAATGGAGGCACGTTACAAGAGAGAGAACACGCGGGCCGGGTCCCGCTTATATACAACTCCGGGAACCTCCTTCCAGACAGGCCAGTCCAATCCTGGCCTGTTGAACTTCCCGCCACAGCTGGTGATTGGCTGGGTGTTCGCACCCTGCGCTGAGCTGCCCGGGGACAGCCCGGTCGCTCCGCGCAGGGTCGCGCTGGCTGGTTTTATGTCATTGCGTTATTGTGTTGTATCGTTATCTCGATACACTACACCATGAACACACGAAGCTGCCTTCTACTGAATCAGACCGTCGATCCATCAAAGTCAGTATTGTCTACTCAGACTGGCAGCGGCTCTCCAGGGTTTCAAGCGGAGGTTTTCCACGCTTAATTGCCTGGACCCTTTTTAGTTGGAGATGCCGGGGATTGAACCCGGGACAGTCTGCTTACCAAGCAGGTGCTCTACCACTGAGCCATTGTCCCTCCCCTAATAGGATTGTCTACTCAGGCTGGCAGCTGCTTTCTCCAGGGTCTCAGGCAGAGATCTTTCCCATCACCTCCTGCCTGGTCCACTTAAAGTTGGCGGGGATTGAACTTAGGGCCTTCTGTGTGCAAAGTAGATGCTCTGCCAGTGAGCCACGGCCCCCTCCTCAGCAGTAAAGCTTGGCATGCAGAAGGTCCCAGGTTCATTCTTTGGGACATCTTCAGAACAGGAAGGAAAGGATGTGAAAGACCACTGCCCGTCCAAGTAGGAAATCTTGAGCTTGAGAGACCCGGGTGTCGCTTAGCGTAGGGCAGCTGCATGTATTCCGAGGGGATGAAGCAAAGCTTGAGATATGAGTGTCTTCCCAAATTTCTGCACAGCTCACACAGGAATGGGAATCTTTACTGTACCCCACAGGTCAGTCTTTGGTGGAGACAAAAGCCTGGTTTGCAGTGTTTAAATTCTGGCTCAAGATTCACTTTAGAACAGATCCTTACAGCCTTCTTGATTGTATGAAAAGAAACCCATCTATTTCATCCTGGTTAGCAGTTCTTATGTCCAAACTTAACCAGTTGGGGATAGAGGTTGATTATTTTTTTTTACTTCTGATGTCATATATCTTCAGAAGTATTAAATTGAGACTGTTGGAGTTGGAGGAAACGAAACTACGTCCAACAGGCCCTTATATTTGCTCCCCAGCTTCCTTAGGTCTTTATGCTTTCTGTGGCAAAATGTCCCATTATCTATCAGACTTAACCGTTCCAAGTCATCGCAGGGCATTTATGTTGGCTAGACTGAATGCGTTTCCCTCCAAAGTTTTACAAGGGAGATATCATCAAGTCCCTTTAGGCGACAGGCTCTGTTCCTGTGGAGTAAATATTCCCGACTCAATTCAGCATACATTGCTCGATTGTTCCTTTTATCATAATCTCCATAAAGATTTATTTTGCAAGCTTTCTTTCTCCCCAGATTTGTCTATTCTGCCACCCTGTTATTATTTATTGAATGATACTGAGGGGGAGGTTAGCGAGGCTGTGGCAAAATTTTTGGCTGACATCCTTAAATTTAAATCTGACCATGTATGAATGCATCTGTAAGCTCCGTTTCATTTTGATTTTATCTCCAATGTTTAAATTTTTATACTCTGTGTATTTTATTTGCAACTGTTATGCCATTAAAGGTTTGGTATGGTACTGTACCCACAGTATCTTTCTGCCTTGGGACATTTGGAACAGAAAGCAGGGTCGGGTCAGGAATGGAGTGTAATCACTCTGTAGTTAGTGGGAGAGTTATCTAGAGGGGCTCCTTTCCATAGCCCCCCCTCTCCATTTCCCCATAAACACTGGAATATGGGATGGCCCGTTTTCTTTGTGGCCCCTGAAGTTTTGTTACAAATCAAGAGAACAGTACAAAAATGTGGTTGTGGCTGAACGTAAGGGAAGGCATGGGCCCTTCCTTTGAAACTTGCTTTTCAATCTCAGTCACTGGGCTAGAAGGAGACATCGCTGGTTAAGAGGTTGGTATTTGGCTGGAGAAGGGAATGTTGTGCATCCAATTCTCCCTATTTTCACCCTCCTACCTTGTACTTCCGGGTGCTTCATCAGGAAAAGGAATCCATATCTCAAGGTGGAGCTGACCGTCTCCGTCCCAGCGAAGAATAAGTTGAGCGTGGTGAGGATCAAATTCTTCAGGTTGAATTCACTGGAAGGATTTTCCTTTTCCTTTGGACAAGTGAAAGGAAAGGGTTGTCATAAATTACCAAGCAGGGGTGAGAGAGAGATCTAGGGAAAAGGTGACTAAACTTTGTACAGGAGCCCAAGTTCAAGCTAAGCCCCTGGACGTTAATTCATAAATAAAAGCTACAAGAATCTGTCATATCAAAGACAGTACGGTTATCCAGTTGTCATGTCCCTGTTCAAAACACAGATCGATTTCCCACTCACCTTACGTTGCTCTCACATTCCTCTTCCCACAAGGACAGAGTGGGTTGGGGAGTTAATAAATTAAAGTTTTCCAGAGGGAGCTTAGGTGTCCTATATGGGACATCGTAAATAGCTCCTTCTCAGAGGGGCATTTCCCAACGCCTCTTAAAGAGGCTGTGGTCTGCCCTCTCCTGAAAAAGGCTACATCAGAACCGGCCGAATTGGCTCATTACCGGCCGGTCTCAAATTTGCCATTTTTGGGCAAAATTATTGAGAGGGCAGTAGCATTACAATTGCAGAGTTTTCTGGATGACACTTCCATCCTAGATCCTCACCAGTCCAGCTTTCGTCTGGGTCATGGGACAGAGACAGTGCTGGTCGCCCTGGTGGATGTCCTCCGGTGGCATCTGGATCGAGGTGGCTCGGCAGTGCTGATGTTGTTAGACCTATCGGCTGCATTCGATACGGTTGACTATCAGTTACTGACCCACCGCCTCGCCAACGTGGGGATTCAGGGGTTGGCCTTGCAATGGCTTTCCTCTTCCTTGATGGTCGGGGACAAAGGGTGGTGATTGGGAGAGAACTGTCCCAGAGGCATCCACTTAATTGAGGGGTCCCACAGGGGGCGGTGCTCTCCCTGATGTTGTTTAACATCGACATGCACCCCCTTGCCCAGATTGCCCAGAGGTATGGACTGGGTTGTCACCAATATGCTGATGACACCCAGCTCTATCTACTGATGGACGGCCGGCCTAGCTGCGTCCCAAAAAATCTGGACCTGGTGTTGCAAGCCGTGGCAGGATGGCTCAGGCTGAGTAGGTTGAAGTTGAATCCAGTCATCTACGCTTTCCCCCCAGCAAGCTGGGTACTCATTTCACCGACCTCGGAAGGATGGAAGGCTGAATCAACCTGGAACTAGCTACCTGAACCCAGCTTCCTCCGGGGATCGAACTCAGGTTGTGAGCAGAGCTTAAGACTGCAGTACTGCAGCTTTACCACTCTGCTCCACGGGGTTCTTCTGTGTTTAGCTGTGCTAAAGAAGTATAAAAACAGAGTATTTCTGTCTCCCTTGGTCCTTCCCCAGATCTCTGAGAACACAGCCAGCTGGAGTTCTTTCTGGCCCTCCGGGGGGGGGGGGGGCGGCAATGAATCTGTTCTAATACCTTCTCCATCTGGATGAGGAAGCAATCGATGAAGTCGCGGGGGTTGTTGGGATCAAGTGTTGCTTGGTTGGTTTTGACTTTCTCAGCAATGAAGTCCTTCAGGTCCTCAATCAGATAGTAGATGCGGTTGTGTCTCCCGGGCAAGTACTGCATGATGCCGGAATACATATCGTAGAGCTGGAAGAAAGAGGGAAGATTGTGAGTTGTAGATCTTTATTTATTTATCTTTGAGACTTATATCCTGCCCTGTCCCACAAGCGGGCTTAGGGTTGCTCACAACATAAAATCCAACAAAATCATATGATCTTTGCTAAAACAATTCATTAAAACATCAATACAATTATTTAGTCAACTAATTTTAGTAGTGTCATCAGCATACAAGTGGCAACCCACCCCAAACCACCAGATTAACTGTGCGAGGGGGTGCTTATAGATGGTAAATAACACCAGAGAGAGGATCGCCTCTTGCAGGACACCACATACCATAGGGTAACATAGTGAAACCCTTTCTTTTAAGCTTCACCCTAAGTTCCTGACCATGAAGAAAGGAGGGCAGCCATTGTAGGGCTCTTCCTCGAATCCCCAATTGGTGAAGGGTAGGTCAAAAGGTAGTGGTCCACCGTATTGAATGCTGCTGTCCAGTCCAATAACAACAGCAGCACCAACCCACCTCAATCCAGATGTCTCCGGAGGTCATCCATAAGGGCTACCAACACAGACTTCATCCCATGGCCAAGGTGGAAGCCAGAGTGAAATCGGTCCAGGATAGAGGAGTCATCCAAGAACATCTGGAGCTGCTCCGCGACCACTCTCTCAACCACCTTGCCCAGGAACAGAAGGTTCGATACTAGCCGGCAGGGCTTTTTTTGTAGCAGGAGCTCCTTTGCATATTAGGCCGCAACCCCCTGATGTAGCCAATCCACCTGGAGCTTACAGTAGGCCCTGTACTAAGAACCCTGTAAGCTCTTGGAGGATTGGCTACATCAGAGGGGCGTGGCTTAATATGCAAAGGAGTATTTGGCTGGGCCTATAGAGTCCAAAGAAGATTTTTCCAAGAATGGTTGCACCACCGCCTCCTTCAGGGAGTATCCCTGATCTTGAATGAGCCACACAATAAAGCTGGGTACCTGAAGGCTGGGTGGGAGAAAATTTTGAAAAAAATCAATTAAACAAAATAAACATATTTATTCCAAAGCGCACTAAAACTCTGCTTGAAAAACGGAGGCTCGTTCTGCCCTTGAAGCAGCGAATATTTGCACTAAGAAGTCCTGGATCTATCTAACATGCAGGTTAAGAGCCCTGAACCAATAAAGTAGGACAAACAATTCAGTATCTCTAGGTTGATAGCCTTGAACCATACCAAAACATGTTCTGGCATCATGCAGTAGATTATTGAAAGGAAGCAGCGCCTCTGACATTGGTGCCGTGCAATGCCAGGTCCATTGAAAATAAGACCTTTGTGCTTTGGGACTTTCTGCTAGAGCAGAACATGGACCTGGCTTGCGTGACCGAGACCTGGGTGCGAGATGGGGAGACAATTGCTCTCTCCCAGTCAGCTCCACCTGGTTTCCCAGTCCTTCACCAATCACAGACTAGCAGGCGGCGGGGAGGGGTGGCAGTCTTCATTCGGGAGGCTTACTCTTTCCGGGCGCTTCTGTCTCCACAGATCACCGGCATTAAATGTGTCGGCATGGTGTGTGAGGCAGGAGAGAGTTTCGCTATCTGGCTGGTGTACCGGCCACCCAACACACCGTCCTGTGCCGTTCCGTCCCTGCTAGAGGCAGTAGCAGGCTGGGCGTTGGAACACCCACTGGTCTTGGGCGATTTAAACGTCCATGCCAATGATGCACATTCCACTCAGGCGATGGACCTGGTGTCATCCATGGCGGCCCTGGGACTCTCTCAGTGTATAACACCAGGCTGGGCACATGCTGGATTTGGTCTTTGCAGCGGGAGTGAAAGTGGGCTGTATCTATTATAAGTATTGTTGCTTATGCAGGAAGTAATTTATATAACTTTTTTCATCATTGAGGCTGGTTTTTCGTGGATGCCTTCGGGCTTCGTTCCTGCCTCACCTGGGGACTGGCAACCCTATCGTTACCTGAGCCCACGGCGTGCTCATCTCGATGAAGGATTCGTTGATCAAGCGCAGGAGCGAGAGGAAGGTCTTGTCCTCATAGTCGAAGCGGCTGCCGAAGACGACGGAGCTGATGACGTTGGAGACGGTGCGGCTTAGGAAGAAGATGGGGTCAAAGGGCAAACCTGAGAAGCATAAAGAGAGGGCATTTTGCAGCTTCTGCCTCTCCCTACTCCCTGCTCTGGCAGTAGGGGCGGCTGTGTGTCACTTTACTATGCTAAAGCTATAAATTACTAACCAAATGGACTCTTCATACTAACTCCAAAGCTTTTGTTATACTGTAACTAGTCTGCATATCAAAGGGAATTTGCTTGAAGTGTTAACCTTGTATAGGGTGTGAAAGGAGCAAAGGAATGCGGCCGTTAATAGATACCACGTCCGGCCAGCATCCTCCCTTAGGCGAAGAGATAAGGGGGAGCTCTCATGTGAAAGTTTGCACCTTCATTCTCTTTTGTTATGAGAATAACTTTGTTTAGAAAATGCTTTGATGTAGAATTCCATAAGACCCAGAGACCCCTAGTCTCTGGCATTAGTCTCAATCTTTGTATCCTGCAATGAGTTTCCAATGAAGTATACCTTGTCTTCAATGAATACGGCCTTGAGTCTCCATCGCCTGACACTGCCGTCAACACCAACCTTTGGTTTTCCTGAATTCTGCCATCAAGTACTGGGCCTCTTCCTGGATCCGTTCCTCAATGGACCGCTTCCCCATCCCGAAATTCCTCAGAACGGTGAGGGAAAAGCGACGCAGCTGTTTCCACCGCTCCCCGTTGGCTAAGGCGACTCCTGGAAGCGAAGTTATTCAAGTCAGTTTCCAAGACACAAGATGGCTGCCCCAGGTGGAGGTTCAAGCTTCACACAAGCAAGTGGGAAAGTGTCCTTAAAGGAGTCCCTCTCATTCTCCACTAGCTACGTCTTTGCTCTGTTTCTCATTTCCCTTTCTCGTGGAGACCAAAGGCAGACTCAACTTTGTAAGCTCCACCATCTCACCGGTAGCCAAGAGTCACAGGGGGAGGGGGCCACGGGGGTGGGGGGGGGGTGGGAGAGGGGGCCATGGGGGTGAGAGCAAGAAGCTGCAGAGGGGGGCACCCCCCTGCCTCCCCCCTCCAGTGTGAGTTAAATTGCATGTAAGCTCCAATTCCCCTTCTACCTTTCCTGGAGCTCACACTGCAGGGATCAACTTCCAGTCCCAAAGTTCCAAAGAAGGCTGATTTGTATCTCTGCGCTGCCTCCCCGTTTCCCTGCTTTCCTGGGCCCTTCCTCAACCGCGAGCAGCAGGGAACATGTGCGGCTTGTACATGCGGCTGGGGGAGGCCTGTCCTGGCCGCCCTCCCTCCCTCCCTCCCCACCCCAAGAGGACTCCAGCTGCCCTTGCGGCCTGTGCCGTCGAGGGGCCTCTCCTCCCTCCCACCCAAGAACTTTTACTGTTCAGGCTCATGGCGGTGGGAAACAAGGCAGCACGTGGAGCCCCCAACTCTTCATGGCTGGACTAAGGGCTGCTGGGAGCAGGCGGTGGGGCTGGCTGCCCACCTACCCACCCATGCACCCAACTCTGCTCAGAGTGCTTCAGGGGAGAGCTTGTCGCTGTCGCTCCCTGTTTCATGTGCTGAGGTGATTGGGGGAAGGTCCTGAGGGGGAGGGGGGAGCCAAGGCTTGGGGAGGGGGCCCGTAAAATCCGCAAGGAGGCGGGGCCCTCTGGGCTCCATGGGGCGCTACGGGCCTGTCTCACCAGCAGCTCTCCCACACATCCACCACGCCAGCCAAGCCCACTCACCAAAGCCGTTGAAGTTCCGCTCAATGCTGGCCAGTTCTCCCCTCCCACTGAAGTCGTCAGCTTGATCCACCAGGGCTTCCTTCACCGCCTCATGGCCACACAACACCACGACCCGCCGAGGCCCCATGTACACGGTGAACACCGGCCCGTACTTGTCCCTCAGCTGCAGGAAACATCAAAGTTGAGCAAAGGACTGGGCAGAACTGGAAATGCAAGACAACGTAATAAGCTGCCTGCATCCAAGTTGGCCTGTTCTAGTCCTGTCAGTTCTCAGTGGCTCTCCAAGGCCCCAGAGTGGAAGGGACCTTTCCCAACATCTCCTGCAACTGAGGCTGGCAGGGTTTGAACCCAGAACCTTCTGCATTTATTTATTTATTTCGATTTATATCCCGCCCTCCCCGCCAAAGCAGGCTCAGGGCAGCTGACATATTCATGTACGGACATGAAACACAAACACAAAATGCAATTAAAACATAAAAACCATAAAATTATTAAAAACATTCGAGGTGCTATTGATCTTTAGATGGCAATCTGTTTAATAAAATGGATGGCTGCCTATTCTGTTTTGCATTAAGTTTAACTATTCTGCTGTTCCAGTTGGATGTTGTATATAGGACAGCTCTAAGGGTCATGCCAGAGGTGGTCCAGATGTTTCAAAGTCTGTTGTAGCCTGTGATCTTAATAAATGCCTGGTGGAAGAGCGCCATCTTACAGGCCCTGCGGAACTGTGTGACCTCTTCAGGGAGCTCATTCCACCACCTCAGAGCTACAACAGAAGGCCCTGACTCTGGTCATGATAAGCCTGGACTCTTTGAGACCAGGGACTGAGATCAGGTTTTGTGACCCTGACCGAAGTGCTCTCAGGGGAACATGTGGGGAAAGGTGGTCCCAAAGGTATACAGGTCCCTTGCCATACAGGGCTTTAAAGGTAAGAACTAGCACCTTGAATGCAAAGGTGGTGTTAGGAAGAGACATGCCCTTCCTAGAGCTTAGAAGTGCCTGGTTGTGTTTGGACCAATTTTCCCTCTAAGCTGCAGAGTCTTGTGAGCAAAAAATTCTGCTTTGTGAGTTACTGGTATTAAAGTTGTGAGCTATATAGAGGATGGTGTGGAATTGTTTTCTGTGGCCCCGGAAGGTAGGACCAGAACCAATGGGTTTAAATTAAATCAGAAGAGTTTCCGGCTCAACATTAGGAAGAACTTCCTGACCGTTAGAGCGATTCCTCAGTGGAACAGGCTTCCTCCTTGGGAGGTGGTGAGCTCTCCTTCCTTGGAAGTTTTTCAACAGAGGCTAGATGGCCACCTGACAGCAATGAAGATCCTGTGAATTTTTGGGGGAGGTGTTTGTGAGTTTCCTGCATTGTGCAGGGGGTTGGGCTCAATGACCCTGGAGGTCCCTTCCAAACTCTAGGATTCTATGATTCTTCAGGAGGTGGTGGACTCTCCTTCCTTGGAGGTTTTTAAACAGAGGCTAGATGGCCATCTGACAGCAATGAAGATCCTGCAAATTTTGGGGGGAGGTGTTCGTGAGTTTCCTGCATTGTGCAGGGGGTTGGACTCGATGACCCTAGAGGTCCCTTCCAACTCTATGATTCTGTGATTCTATTGGCATTAAAGTTGTGAGCTCCTGCATAAATTATTGTGCTCTGGGGCCATTTTTCTTGAGCTAAGACAAAAATGTGTGAGCTGGAGGCTAAAAATCTGTGAGCTAGCTCACACTAACTCAGCTTAGAGGGAACACTGCTTGGGACCACTTTGAACACAGGAGTTCTTTAAGACCAAGACCTCCCTTCAGCCTGGAGCCTCAATGGTCAGCCAGGTGTGTGCTTCATTCCCAACCCCATTTCTCCCAAGTTCGCTGTGCCAACAAGGCCCCAACTCACCGCCAGGAAGGACTTGAAGGTCTCTTCTGTGCTCACTTGCAACAAGTTGCCAATGAAGGGCAGGGGGGCCGGCCCTGGGGGCAGCTTCCCCTCTTTGTGCCTTCTCTTCCAGGCAGCCAGGATGACCAAGCAGGAGAGGCAAAGGCCCAGGAAGATGGTCAGAGCCCCTCCGAGCTCCATGGCGGGGCACGCTCTAAATGCAGCTGGATGCCTCAGCTATCCCATTATATGCAACCTGCCCTGTAAGCGAAACCGGCCTGTCCTCCCTGGGATTGTGTCGACCAGGAAAATGAGATTGGATTTCAGCGCAATGGTTTGGAGGCGGCAGTGAGCACCTCAAGAGAAGGCCGGGTGGATCTCCCTCGTGGAGGGATTGGTGTAGAGGGAGGGGGGCAGAGCTGTGGTGAGATGGAGCAGGGCAAAGGTGACCGCCTGGGTTTTTTCCTTCCAGTTCTTCAGTCCCAGCCCAATTACATAATGTTGTTTTTTGCTGTTGGGTTCACATTTTACCATACTTTGTCATGGGCTAGGGTTAGGGATGGGCCTGCTGATTTACTTAACTGCCCTCTTGTGCTAGTCATGTGCCTTGAGTCCCAGTGGGAAAGGCAAGCTGTAAAAGAAAATTAAATTAAATTCCACTGTGCTGTGTGTGTTGGAAGGAACTGGAGTCTTCTTGCCTGGCCATTTTGTGGCAGCCATTTTGGGTTCACACCCACCCTCCTATGTCAGAATTCCAAGTGTGACTCAGAAAACATGAGAGGAGCCATGTTGAATCAGACCAATGGTCCATTCAGTTCAACACTCTGTGCCACATAAGAACATAAGAGAAGCCATGTTGGATCAGGCCAGTGGCCCATCCAGTCTAACACTCTGTGTCACAAAGTGGCTCAAATCCAGGGGCCATCAGGAGGTCCACCAGCAGGGCCAGAACTCCAGAAGCCCTTCCACTGTGACCCCCCCCTCAAGCACCAAGAAAACAGAACATCTCTGCCCCATACATAAGAACATAAGAGAAACCATGTTGGATCAGGCCAATGGTCCATTCAGTGCAACACTCTGTGCCACACAGTGGCCAAACCTCAGGGGCCATCAGGAGGGTGGGGCCAAAACTCGAGAAGCCCTCCCACTGTTGCCCCCCAAGCACCAAGAAGACAGAGGACCACTGTCCCAGACAAAGCATTCCATCTAGACCAGGGATGTCAAATGTGAGGCCCGAGGAACGGATCAGTCCCCTGGAGGGCCCCTATCAGGCCCGCAAGCAACTCACTGTCATCTGCTTCCTTCTGCATCACAAAAAAGGGTAAAGTCCAACAGTGGCTGCACAGTTAGAGAATCAGACAAAAATCAATGGTGCCAAAAAGAACAAAAACCAAGTCTTTAGGAAATTGTACAAATTTATATCAGAACTTCTCAATTCATGCGATAAAAATCCATTACAAAGGAAATCCCACATATATATAGTCCACAAAAATCCATTCTGATATGTCAACTCCTGAAGAAATTTGCAGCTCCCAATGGGTCAAAAAAACTCCTTCTTCCTTACAACACACAAGGAGTCCAACCTGTGACGTCGGCTTCTAAGGTAAAAGTCACCTCACATGATCGCTAGCTTGAACCATGTTCCACTATAGATAGCTTTTTCGAAAGCCGAATGATAAACCTTAACGCATCATTCTGTCACATTCTTATCAAAAGAGAGCCAGTTTGGTGTGGGGAGAGCCAGTTTGGTGTAGTGGTTAAGTGTGCAAACTCTTATCTGGGAGAACCGGGTTTGATTCCCCACTCCTCCACTTGCACCTGCTGGGATGGCCTTGGGTCAGCCAGAGCTCTCTTATCTGGGAGAACTGGGTTGGATTCCCCACTCCTCCACTTGCAGCCGCTGGAATGGCCTTTTGTCAGCCAGAGCTCTCTTATCTGGGAGAACCGGGTTTGATTCCCCACTCCTCCACTTGCACCTGCTGGAATGGCCTTGGGTCAGCCAGAGCTCTCTTATCTGGGAGAACCGGGTTTGATTCCCCACTCCTCCACTTGCACCTGCTGGAATGGCCTTGGGTCAGCCATAGCTCTGGCAGAGGTTGTCCTTGAAAGGGCAGTTGCTGGGAGAGACCTCTCTAGCCCCATCCACCTCACAGGGTGTCTATTGTGTGTGTGTGGGGGGGGAAATAGAGGAAATTGTAAGCTGCTCTGACACTCTTCGGAGTGGAGGGCGGGATATAAATCCAATATCTTCTTCAATGCCCATTCTTAACTTTTGTCTTTAAGAAGTTAAGAATTGGGCCGGCAGGGGGAACCTCCCCCTGTGTTGCTGGCGCAATGACGTCACCCACAAGTGACATCATCAAAATGGTGGCGCCCGTGCGGGTCCGCTCTAGGTGTTTCCAGGAAAACTCTATGGCTTTCCTGGACACTCTAGCCATTTGGGAGGTAAACCTCTATGGTACGATAGGGTGTGGCCTCATATGCAAAGGAGCTCCTGCTAGAATCCCACCCCTGGAGAGTCCCAACTTCTCCGTGGCTCCTGGAGAGCTCCCAATATTGCAATTGTTCCCCAGATTGGTTCCCCTGGAGGAAATGGCTGCTTTTGGAGGGTGGACGTCACTGTGCCAGCAACAGTGCACGGCGCGGACTCTAGGCGTTTCTAGCGGCCGTGAGTGCCGTCACCGGTGCGATGATGTCATTTCTGGGTCCCCCCCGCTGGAGAGTGGAGGGGACTTGGCAACCCTAATTACAAATTAAAACATCATAAAAACGTCACAGTATAAAATATAACAGTATAAAAACAAAGGCAATACAGCGTCACCAGGGGGTGGAATTCTAGCAGGAGCTGCTTTGCATATTAGGCCACACACCCCTGATGTTGCCAATCCTCTAAGAGCTTACAAGGCTCTTTTTTCTAAGTTCTTGGAGGATTGGCTACATCAAGGGTGTGTGGCCTAATATGCAAAGGAGCTCCTGCTAGAATTTCACCCCTGAGTGTCACAAACGCAGACACATGTGCAGGTAAAATGTACAGGGAAATGTTTGCCACTTTGGGGTCAGGTAGCATTTTTTCTCCAGACCAGTTTGGCCTGGGATCCTGGAAGGGTTTTTGCCATCTTCTGGGCATGGAGCGGGGGTCACTGGGGGGGAGCAGGACTTTTTTTGAGCAGGAACGCACAGGAACCCAGTTCCAGCTGGCTTGGCATCAGGGGGTGTGGCCTAATATGAAAATTAGTCTCTACTGGGGGGGGGGAGTATTTGGGAATTTCCAGCATTGTGCAGGGGGGTGGGTTGGACTAGATGACCCTGGAGGTCCCTTTCAACTCTATGATGCTATGAAATCACAGCCAACGAGTTGAGCAGAGCTGGCCTTTCTGAGAAGCTGGTAGGTAGGTGAAGGGGCTGAGCTGAGCACGTGCCGTTATATAAAAGGGAGATTGGATTTCGTTTTGGCAGTGCTGAGGTTATGTAATTGTGTGCCACACGGCAAATCTCCCCACATCTCTTTTGTGATCTTCACCTTTGCTCTTGAACAAGTTTACCCATTAATCACTCAGTCCTTTGTGAGCACAGATCGCATTGAAAAGTCGGGTGGGGAGAAAGTCACGTGATTCCCCAGGAACCCAAAGTTCTGATTGCCTCATACTGATCTGGGCAGCAACAGGCTTCAAATGGCTCCTCAGCAACAGGGACATAAATCAACAGAAAATGGATTCCCTCAAGATTGTTTGGCTTGGCTTTGGACAGCTATGGGAGAAAGATTTGCTGATATACGCCTTGCCACGTCTTATGCAAGCAGCATTGTTTGGATAGCATTCCCATTTCCAGGAGTTTTGTGTTTTCAACGGGTTCTTGACTTAAAATAGTATCGTCCTTCCCTTTCCAAATGAGGCTTAAAAAGACCTCAGAATAAAAGGCAAAGAATGGCCAATGTAAGTGGTTCCACGCAATACTCCCTCTAAGCTGTGGAGACTTGTGAGCAAAAATTCTACTTTGTGAGCTACTAGCATTAAAGTTGCATAAATTAGTTTCCTCTGGGGCCGTTTTTCCTGAGCTAAGACAATAATGTGTGAGCCGGAGGCTAAATAACTGTGAGCTTGTTCGCACTAACTCAGCTTAAAGGGAACACTGGTTCCATGGTGTTTGGGCTGGGGACACATTTAGGATCAGTGTGGGATCCAAGAAAGTCTCCTTCACGAGCTCCGGCCTTTTTCAGAGAGAGGCAGTCCAGAACCCCTTGCCCCCTAACAAAGGCAACTTTTTAGAGCCCTCATTTTGCAGACACAAGTGGTGGGTTGTGATGTCAGACATCCTTCTGATGGCGGCTGCTAGAAGCTGGACAGGGACATTGTGGGTAGTTTCTCCAGATGCACAAAAACATGGAAGAGAATGGGAAAGAAAAGCTACATTTTGCAGCCATTCTAGGCGATTCGTTATGACATCTTGGAGGACAGCATTGCAACAGTGTCTTATGCAGCTAGAGAATGTTCATGTAGGTAAATTTGCACTCTGCAAGCTCTTACTGAGAGCCCATCATTTCCCTTCTAGGGACTATTAAAGAGCATTAATAGGTGGCTCTTCATGCCCGTCATGTGTTAGACTCCTGTTGGTAGGTAGAATCCATGTTGAGCTACAAGCAAGAGGTATTACAACAAATCCCATTTTCCAACTTCCCTCATAATCAGGATGCTCCAGCTTTCTATCTGTTGTGAAAGCACCTGAACTATCCCAGTATCTCCCTGAGAATGTGAAGCCCAAGCGTGAGGCTGTGCCAGGGTTGCCAACTGCAGAGGAAAAATTCCAAGAGATTTGGAGGTGCAGACTTTGGAAAACAGGATTTGGGGAGGGGAAGGTCTTGTGAGCCAGTTTGGTGTAGTGGTTAAGTGTGCAGACTCTTTAACTGAGAGAACCGGGTTTGATTCCCCACTCCTCCACTTGCACCTGCTGGAATGGCCTTGGGTCAACCATAGCTCCAGCAAGAGTTGTCCTTGAAAGGGTAGCTGCTGTGAGAGCCCTCTCAGCTCCACCCACCTCACATAGTGTCTGTTGTGAGGGAGGAAGATAAAAGAGATTGTGGGTCGCTCTGATATTTGGAGTAGAGGGCGGGATATAAATCCAATATCTTCTTCATCTACAGTGGGATGCAACGCCCCTGAGTCTGTCCTCCAAAGTAGTCCTGTTCTCCAGGTGAACTGCTTTGTATAACCCAGATATCGGTTGTAATTCCAGGCTGTCCCCTGGCCCCCCCTTGGAAACTCCCCATTCACAAGTGTATAATGGATAATATAATTGGAAACTGACAGCCATATTTTATGTCCGTGTATGTTTTTGACGCAACCAAAATGAATGGCACTGGCGCCTCTCGGAACCCTTCATCTTTGACCATTGGTGCATTTTGTCGTCTCTGCATTAGAACATAAGAGAAGCCCTGTTGGATCAGGCCAATGGCCCCTCCAGTCCAACACTCTGTGTCACAGAAGAACATAAGAGAAGCCCTGTTGGATCAGGCCAATGGCCCCTCCAGTCCAACACTCTGTGTCACAGAAGAACATAAGAGAAGCCATGTTGGATCAGGCCAGTGGCCCCTTCAGTCCAACACTCTGTGTCACAGAAGAACATAAGAGAAGCCCTGTTGGATCAGGCCAATGGCCCCTCCAGTCCAACACTCTGTGTCACAGAAGAACATAAGAGAAGCCATGTTGGATCAGGCCAGTGGCCCCTCCAGTCCAACACTCTGTGTCACATAAGAACATAAGAGAAGCCCTGTTGGATCAGGCCAGTGGCCCCTCCAGTCCAACACTCTGTGTCACATAAGAACATAAGAGAAGCCATGTTAGATCAGGCCAGTGGCCCATCCAGTCCAACACTCTGTGTCACATAAGAACATAAGAGAAGCCATGTTGGATCAGGCCAGTGGCCCATCCAGTCCAACACTCTGTGTCACAGAAGAACATCAGAGAAGCCATGTTGGATCAGGCCAGTGGCCCCTCCAGTCCAACACTCTGTGTCACATAAGAACATAAGAGAAGCTCTGTTGGATCAGGCCAGTGGCCCCTCCAGTCCAACGCTCTGTGTCACATAAGAGAAGCCATGTTGGATCAGGCTAGTGGCCCATCCAGTCCAACACTCTGTGTCACAGAAGAACATAAGAGAAGCCCTGCTGGATCAGGCCAATGGCCCATCCAGTCCAACACTCTGTGTCACAGAAGAACATCAGAGAAGCCATGTTGGATCAGGCCAATAGCCCATCCAGTCCAACACTCTGTGTCACACAGTGGTCAAAAGACCAGGTGCCATCAGGAGGTCCACCAGTGGGGTCAGGACACTAGAAGCCCTCCCACTGTGGCTCCTCCCAAGGACCAAGCATCCAGAGCATCACTGCCCTAGACAGAGTCCCAAGAATACGTTGTGTCTAATAGCCACTGACCTCTGCTCCAGATGTTGATCCAATCCCCTCTTGAAGCTTTCACAGGCAGGACACCAGAATCATCCAGGAGGTGATAAGGGAGGCCTCCAGTGTTCACCAAACACATGGCGCATAGCGTGCCAGCCAGGGTTTCACAAGGAGCCGCTTAACTGTCTCCGCTCCCAGAGTGGAAAAACCGGAGAGGCTCTCAGGAACAAAAGAGAAAAGGACAGATTAGCAGTGCGGAATTCACCCCCAGTGCAGCAGGAAACCTGAAACCTCCTCCAGAGGTGCTCAAAACCATTGAAAAGGGACTTAATCAGGTTGCATAAAAACACATTCCTCCCTGGGAACACACCGTCCTTTCTGGGTGGTTATAGATGCCTCAGTCACGTGGCGCCGAGAGAAAGAGGAGCGTGTGTGGATGCGGCAAGGGGTGGGGGGGGAGGATGGTGCTGAGGACGCTTTGGGCCAAATCGCTTGAGGGCTCTGGCTGGCAGTGAACCACTCTTGGACCTCTGAGAAGACAGGACAGCTCCACAGCCAGGGAAGGGATCTGTGGAAAGGGCAGGCCACATCCACCAGCTGTGCATGGCAAGTGTGGCAAAGAGGCCAGGCATGGCTGGTTGCTAGAGTTGCCAATCTCCAGGTGGGGACAGGGGATCCCCCGGCTTGGAGGTCCTTGCCCTGGTTCATGGTTATCAGAAAGTGGGGGTGGGGGAGGAAAATGTCTGCTGGGCAGTCCATTATTCCCTATGGAAACTGATTTCCATAGGGTGTAATGGAGAATTGATCCATGGGTACCTGGAGCTCCAGAGGGGCTGTTTTTTGAGATAGAGGCACCAAAATTTTGCATACCTCTCAGTGCCTCTCCGCAAAATACCCCCCAAGTTTAAAAAAGATTAGACCAGCAGGTCCAATTCTATGAGCCCCCCCAAAAGGTGCCCCTATCCTCCATTATTCCCTAGGGAAGGAAGGCATTTAAAAGGAGCACGGTCCCTTTAAATGTGATGGCCAGAAGTCCTTTTGGAGTTCACTCGTGCTTGTCACACCCTTACTCCTGGCTCCACCCCCAAAGTTCCCACATATTTCTTGAGTCAGACTTGGCAACCCTACCGACTGCCCCAAAAGGGCTGTGGCAGATATTAGCCACGGCTTATCGTTGGAACTCTCTGTGTGGGGCAGTGATGCTCTGAATTCTGGTGCTTGGGGGGGGGGGCACAGTGGGAGGGCTCCTGGTGTCCTGGCCCCACTGGTGGACCTCCTGATGGCACCTGGTTTTTTTGGCCACTGTGTGACACAGAGTGTTGGACTGGATGGGCCATTGGCCTGATCCAACATGGCTTCTCTTATGTTCTTGTGTGACACAGAGTTTTGGACTGGAGGGGCCACTGGCCTGATCCAACATGGCTTCTCTTATGTTCTTCTGTGACACAGAGTGTTGGACTGGATGGGCCATTGGCCTAATCCAACATGGCTTCTCTTATGTTCTTCTGTGACACAGAGTGTTGGACTGGATGGGCCACTGGCCTGATCCAACATGGCTTCTCTGATGTTCTTATGGACTCTCGAGTCCTCCCTGTCCCTTTGGGCCGGTCGCAGGGAGGTTATAAGACCCTGTTGCTTTCCCCAGGGAAGTCACCATGATTGACATATTAGGGTAAAATCTTTGATGGAGGGTATTCTTCCACTAGAACAGGAATGCAGCAGAGAGAGAGAGATGTAACAGCCTGCACAGACCTGATTTTTTTTGTTATTGTTATCGTTGTTGTTATTTTTGTTATTATTTATTAAATTCATGAATTCCCTCATCCCGGCCAGTGCCAGACAACAAAGATACAACAAAGATACAACAAAGATACACATAAAATCAGTTTAATTGGTGAATTAAAAGCAATTGCAGCCCAATGGACATTCTTTGTAATGTGCTGTAATTCTGCTTTCTCAGCATTGGGAGCAGCCCCCCCCTTAAGTGGAGGGGGGTGCCAGCCTGGCAACCATCGCTCTCCTCAAGCAAAAGCCTGGCGCAACATCTCTGTTCTACAGGGCCTGCAGAATTGTAAAAGATCCCGCAGGGCCTGGGCCTGGTGTCTTCTGGCAGAGAGTTCCACCAGGTCGGGGCCAGGACTGAGAAAGTCCGGGCCCTCGTTGAAGAAAGCCAGCCTTCTTTGGGGCCAGGAATCACCAACAGATTTCAACCAGTAGAGGGTAATGCTCTTCCAGGGACATAGTGGAGGAGGCGGTTCCGTAGATACGTCGGTCCCAGACGGCTCAGGGCCTTAAAGGTCATAACCATGCTGGCGCCCAACAGAAGAATATAGACATGCGGCTTTGCGGGCACAACTGGTATGGCATGCAATGCTCCAGGGTTGCGTTGGCATCCTGGCAAAGTGCCTGGCAACACCTTCCCCATGCACAGTTTAAATGAGATGCTAGCTGCTGGCTGTCAGACCAGGCCAGGCAGGGAACTTCTTTTGGACAGCCAGATCACAACCTCGGCTTGCCAGTCCCCAGGTCCCAGCTGGGGTTCTCCTGTTTTCCCAGGCTCCTTCCTGCTCCCAGTCAGCTGGTCAGCGGGGGGAAGCCCCGCCCCACAGCCACCATGTGACTTTGCACCTCCGGAGGCTTCAGAATCCACTTGGAAAGGCTTCCTCTTGGGATGGTGTGTCTGTGTCTTTAAGGCTGAATGGGGACGGGGGGAGCAGGCAGAACAACATGGCTGCTCCCAGTGGCTGTGAGAGCAGCCCAGACCCTCCATTGGTTGCACAATCTTTTCAGAGGCCATTTGCATAGGAAAGGTAAACTTGAACCTTTGGTTGTTCTGTGTTACTTTGAAGAAGTTGGAAGTTCAGCAACTTGTGAGTAGAGATGCCAGTCCCTCACTTCAGAGTCATCAGAATTTGGGTGGGGGGGAAGGGAAATGACTGCTGGGCACTTCATAATTCCCTACGGAGATCGATTCCCATAGGGAAAAATGGAGAATTGATCGGGGGGTATCTAGGGCTCTGAGGGGGCTGTTTTTGAGGTAGAGGCACCACATTTGCAGCATAGCATCCAACACCTCTCCGAAGAAGAAGAAGAAGAAGAAGAAGAAGAAGAAGAAGAAGAAGAAGAAGAAGAAGAAGAAGAAGAAGAAGAAGAAGAAGAATTGCAGATTTATATCCCGCCCTTCTCCCTGAATCAGAGACTCAGAGCGGCTTACAATCTCCTATGTCTTCTCCCCCCACAACAGACACCCTATGAGGTGGGTGGGGCTGGGAGGGCTCTCACAGCAGCTGCCCTTTCAAGGACAACCTCTGCCAGAGCTATGGCTGACCCAAGGCCATTCCAGCAGGTGCAAGTGGAGGAGTGGGGAATCAAACCTGGTTCTCCCAGATAAGAGTCCGCACACTTAACCACTACACCAAACTGGCTCCCTATCCTTCATTATTTCATTATTTCGTCAAATAATGAAGAAGGTGTCCCTATCCTTCATTATTTCTAATGTAGGGAAGGCATTTAAAAGGTGTGTGGTTCCATTAAATGTGATGGCCAGAACTCCCTTTGGAGTTCAATTGTGTTTGTCAAAACTTTGCTTATGACTCCATCCCCAATTTCTCCTGGCTGCACCCCCAAAGTCCCCAGATATTTCTTGAATTGGACTTGGCAACCCTATCACAATCAGACAAACACTGTGATCATATGCTGGCTAGCAGTTCATGGTTGATATTGGAGCAAAAGAGGCGTCAGCCTCTTCTCTAAACAGATGCAAAAACCTTCTGAATTTGGCTGGCAAAATGCTCTTCACAACCTCTTCATTTTCTTTCACTTGGAGAAACATCGACTGAGGGGTGACATGATAGAGGTTTACAAGATTCTGCATGGGATAGAGAAGGCAGAGAAAGAAGTACTTTTCTCCTTTACTCACAATATAAGAACTCATGGACAGACAATGAAATTGCTGAGCAGTCGAGTGTCACGTTCTCTGGGTGCAGGAAGGCAGGAGTCCAAAGCCAGTCCAAGGTCAAAGTCCAGGAAGTCAAGCAGGAGCCAAGGAATCAGAAGTCAATGTCCAAAAGCCAAAAGGTCAGGGTGCCAAGGAAATCAAGCAGGTCAGGATCAGGAAGGAGTGTGGATGCAAGCCAGAGAATAGACTTGTTGCTTCCACAAGGTTACCAGGTCCTGGGTGGGAGCTATATGGGAGTCTCAATCAGCCTGCTCCCTGGGTGGCAGTGACTCTGCTAGAACTCAAGGCTGAGAGAGCTGAAGCATCGGCGTGCCTCATGTCTTCGCTCTGAAAGTTCTTTCCGGAGCCTGCTTCGAACTCTTGAGATGGGAGGAGGAGAGCTTGGAGGAGATTGATCGTCAACAGCTGACACTGGTGCCTGGAGAGTGATTGATGGGCCAGCTGCTGTTTGTTCAGCTGAGGAACTGGCTGCCAACTCTTCCAGGTCTGTTAACCCTTCCAGCTCCTCCTTGTCAGGGCTCATGACACTGAGTTAGAACAGATAAAAGGAAGTACTTCTTCACTCAAAGAGCAATAAACACATGGAATTCACTGCCACAGGAGGTAATGGCAGTTGCAAGCATAGACAGCTTCAAGAGGGGACTGGATAAACATATGAAGCAGAGGTCCATCAGTGGCTCTAAGCCACAGCATATTGATGGGGCAGTGATGCTCTGAATTCTTGGTACTTGGAAGGGCAACAGTGGGAGGGCTTCTAGTGTCCTGGCCCCACTGGTGGACCTCCTGATGGCACCTGGGTTTTTTGGTCACTGTGTGACACAGAATGTTGGACTGGATGGCCCATTGGCCTAATCCAACAGGGCTTCTCTTATGTTCTTCTGTCTGGGGCAAGTGATGCTCTGTATTCTTGGTGCTTGAGGGGGCACAGTGGGAGGGCTTCTATTGTCCTGGCCCCACTGATGGACCTCCTGATGGCACCTGGGGTTTTTGGCCACTGTGTGACCCAGAGTGTTGGACTGGACGGGCCATTGGCCTGATCCAACATGGCTTCTCTTATGTTCTTCTGTGACACAGAGTGTTGGACTGGATGGGCCACTGGCCTGATCCAACAGGGCTTCTCTTATGTTCTTAACAGTGGGAGGGCTTCTAGTGTCCTGGCCCCACTGATGGACCTTCTGATGGCACCTGGTGCTTTGGCCACTGTGTGACACAGAGTGTTGGACTGGAGGGGCCATTGGCCTGATCCAACATGGCTTCTCTTATGTTCTTCTGTGACACAGAGTGTTGGACTGGATGGGCCATTGGCCTGATCCAACAGGGCTTCTCTTATGTTCAAAATTTATCACCCTCACAATACCACTTAAGTGTTTATTTTTCTATTAGGAGCAAGCCAGTCCTGAACTTCTTCTCTAACCAGATGCAAAGGTCTTCTGAATTTTGCTGGTAAAATGCTCTCTGCAAAAAAAGAAACGAAAAAGGCAAGGCAGGGAACTTCTTTTGGGCAGCCAGATGACAGAGCAGACACAAGCCTTAATGCTGCCTGGGGTTCCAGAGACCCGCCTTGCAGCCATCAGAGTGAGTGACGCCTTTGCATGACAAGCTGACTTTGTTGCTCGGGCTGCAGAACAAACATTCCTCCTCCCCAGATGCAATCAGTTTCTCTGTTGCCCTTGAATGGCCCCTAAATGTTCTGGAAGGATTTCCAAAGCTTGCAATGCACACTTAAAAGATATCCCATGTAATTCTTGGAAGACCACCATGGTCCTCCTGAAGGAATCTATTTGTCCTATTGGGACATTCAGACTAGCAGGAGGCTCTTGATTGGTGCAGGGCAGCCGAGATTTGGATCCAGCTGTCCATTCTTCCCAAGTCCCCAAGCTCCGTTCTTATAGTCCCAGGCAGGACTTCCCCAGCTCTTGTTGACTGTTCATGAGATTTCCCTTGTGCTGTGTCTCTAAGGTCAAACACTCAACCCCCATTTCTAGATTGGGGAGGAAAGGACTGCTTGTGGGAACATCACCCTCCAAGATCCAGATCCATTGATTTTGCGTGGATCGGCCGGGAGTCGCTGCAACGGGACAGAGAGTGCTTGTCTCTTTGGTCCTCTCTGTGAACATCTTCTGGGACATCATGGAGGAGGAGGGAGGGAGAGGTGCTGGCTAGACTTCTCAGCCCTCGGGGGAGAGGGCTGAACAAAGAGGCCCTGTGGTACCATAGAGTTTTCCCTCCCAAAGTGCTAGAGTGCCTGTGAAAACCATAGAGTTTTCCTGGACACTCCTAAAGTGGCCAATGTGTGATGTCGCCAGCACAATGATGTCACTCGGAGTGATGTCATAGCACTGGCAATGTCCAGGGAAGATCCCTCTGCCAGTCTAATGTGGGCCAGTGGGTTGGGAACCTCCAAAGTGGGAGAAGTCCTGCCTAACTTGTGTGACCAAAAAAGAGAATCACGGCAAACCAGAAAAGAAAAAAACAGAAGCAAACGCTACCGTGAATTCCAGCCTCAATACCAATAATATAAACTTAGTCCACTTTAAATAAATATTTCATGTATTCATTTTAAACACGTACAAAATTTTTTTGGAAAACTTTTGTATAAATAAGGAACGGTAGCACCAAAACATGTCCCTCTTTATCTCACAACACACAGTCGTAACTTCCTTGGGAAGGTCTCGGTGCGGTAAATGATGTTCAATCCGTTCAAAGTCTTTGAGAATATGCAGACCGCAATCCATCAGGCCGTGCAGCCAGTCAGTCCGCAGTACAACAGGTTTGTACTAATTTTCCTGTTTCGCTTTTAGCTTTTTCAGGCTTCAGATACTCTGTGATTCGCTATTGAGCAAAATTGTTGGCGTTCTTACCCATGACTAAGAATCTGTATCTAAAGCTTGAAACAGCTAAAAGCGAAAAAGGAAAATTAGTACAAACCTGTTGTACTGTGAACTGACCGGCTGCACAGCCTGACGGATTGCGGGCTGCATATTCTCAAAGACTTTGAATGGATCGAACATCATTTACCGCACCGAGACCTTCCCAAGGAAGTTACGACTGTGTGTTGTGAGATAAAGAGGGACATGTTTGGTGCTACCGTTCCTTATTTATACAAAAGTTTTCCGGAAAATTTTTGTACTTGTTTAAAATGAATATATGAACTATTTCTTTAAAGTGGTCCAGGAAACTGGCAGCCGTATTTCCATAAAGGGCCTGTATTGTTTGACTCAAGGCTCCGTGGGAAGCAGATTTCCTCATAGGGCAGCCGAAGGCAAGTTCGCCAGCTGCCCAGACGTGCTTTGAGCACTTTGGTAATCCACTTTAAGTCAATTTGACAGCCAGAGCCTGAACTGTTAGGGATTTCTGTTTGAAATTCTATTTCTTTATCTCAAACTGTGCGATGGATCACTGGATCAAATAACCATTGAGAGGCATTTAACATGAAAGCAAAAAACATATTTATTTCTGCAGGGAAAGGGTCCTGGGAGGTGAAAATAACAAACACTATAGAAGTACATCCTCACACTAGAAGACCACGTGCTTAATGGAAGACCACTTCCTCCTTCTTGAACTCTCTGCCTGACCAAAGGAAGTCACCTGACTAACTGACCAAAGAGACAAAACAGGTTTTCCTGCTTCTAGACCTTGATTGACAGCAGTCAGTATCTTCTTCCCAGGTCATGCAGACAATAGGGAATCGGGCACAGTGTTAACCCTATAATGACTGGAACTTTAGAACATTGCAAAGCACATACACAACAGATACCTATTTCCAACATGAACTACCTTCTTTCCTTTTATGTCGAAATGCCCCGCAGGGGTCGTTCCCTTTAAAGGAAACCGCACACCTTCCGTCTCCTTTTTGGCTGGCGAGGGTGCCCTGGCCGCAGCCTTCAGGTCAACCTTACATCAACACACAGGCCTGCTGGTGCTACTGATCACCGGATTGGGCAGGTGGGGAAGGGATGTTAAGGTGAGGTCCAAATGAGGCCCCCCCCCCATCACACACAAACACACACACACACACGTTGTGGTGACCATTGACACGGTTGTGTATGCGGATCACAGCGAAGACTGTATAGGGGTTCCTGCCTGGCTCATTGGAGCTATAAGAACAGAGCTTGGGACTCGGGAACAATAGACAGCAGGATCCAAATCCCGGCTGCCTTGCACCAATCACGAGCCCCCTGCTGGTTTGAATGACCCAATAGCGTGCTTGCGCGAGAACCCTGAGTTGTATATAGTTGGCCCCATTGGCCCAGTTCCTCAGTCTTGAAGTGCAGCCTACCTAATGCTGTATCTAATAAAGAGCTGCCAGATTGCCTCTTCAATGCATCAAGCCCACTATATCAGGGGTGGCCAACGGTAGCTCTCCAGATGTTCTTTTGCCTACAACTCCCATCAGCCCCAGCCAGCATGGCCAATGGCTGGGGCTGATGGGAGTTGCAGGCAAAAAACATCTGGAGAGCTACCGTTGGCCACCCCTGCACCATGTTATAGACACCTATCAGGGTTTTGTAGCTCTAGGGCACTTGTGGAAGCCACATGCCTCCGGATTGCTCCAGCTTGCAAACCCAGGATCTTCGTGGCTTCCTTCCTTTAAGTCTTCCTTATTTCCAGGTTCTTCTTGTCCTGCTGCTTTCGATTTTTCCTACTACGGTTGTCTCTTCCAGTAAGCCTTGCTCAGAATGTCCACACAATATCGGTCCTCAAGAAGAAGAAGAAGATGATATTGGATTTATATCCCGCCCTCCACTCCGAAGAGTCTCAGAGCGGCTCACAATCTCCTTTATCTTCCTCCCCCACAACAGACACCCTGTGAGGTGGGTGGGGCTGAGAGAGCTCTTACAGCAGCTGCCCTTTCAAGGACAACCTCTGCCAGGGCTATGGCTAACCCAAGGCCATTCCAGCAGGTGCAAGTGGAGGAGTGGGGAATCAAACCCGGTTCTCCACACACTTAACCACTACACCAAACTGGCTCTCAAGCAGCTCTTTGCTTCCTCTCCTGCATCGGGCTTGTTGAAAAGAGGCAGGCAACCACCCCATTGCTTGGAGTTTGTGGGGTAGGCAGGGAAGAAAGGGCCCCAAAGCATTATGGGTAGGTCCCTGAATTTGGACAGCTGCTTGCTGGGTTCATGGGCATCCTTCCTTCACACCCTCCCACTTGACACCGTGGAAATCGGCTGTCCCTCGTGCAACTGCTTTTTGCACCACGTTTTAAAAGTATCTGGGTGTGCAAATAACAGCAGCACAACAGCCAGGGCAGAGAAGTTCACCTTGCAGAAGGATCCAAATTTCCTGTCTGCATTCCTTGACTCAAACTCAGCAGCTGTTCTCTCCTTGCTTTGTTGTTCCTGTAGCTCTCTGAGAAGCACAGGATCCCACCATGGCATAGGGTGGCTGCTCCCTAGTCGGGGGCAGGGGATCCTTCCGTTTGGAGGCCTTTCCCCCGCTTCAGGGTCATCAGGAAGCGGTGAGGGGCAAGGGAGGGAAATGTCTGCTGGGCAGTCCGTCATTCCCTATGCAGAGCGATTCCCATAAGGTATAATGGGGAATTGATCCGTGGGTATCTGGGGCGCTGGGGAGGAGGCTGTCTTTTGAGGTAGAGGCACCAAATGTTCAGCATAGCATTCAGTGCTTCTCCTCAAAATGCCCTCCAAGTTTCAAAAGGATTGGACCAGGGGGTCCCATTCTATGAGCCCCCCCCCCCCAAAAGTGCCCCTATTCTTCATTATTTCCAATGGAGGGAAGGCCTTTCAAAGGTGTGCAGTCCCTTTAAATGTGATGGCCAGAACTCCCTTTGGAGTTCAATGAGGCTTGTCCCATCCTTGCTCCTGGCTCCACCCCCAAAGTCTCCAGATATTTCTTAGATTGGACTTGGCAACCTTACCGTGGCAGCAACAACCCAAAGGATTTCTGTCCAAAGCAAGAGAAAAGAGCAAGAATCTTGGAAAACTAACTCTGCGTAACTCACAAAAACTCCTCCCCTGCCACAAATTTCGTTAGTCTTTAAGTTTCTCCTGCACTCTTTGTTATGTATTGAAATCTAACATGGCCACCCATCTTGATCTATGCCCGACACAAAGCTGCAGAATTCAAAGGGAAGTGTGACACCCATAACTACAAACTAAATTCAAGGGACTACACTGTTATGGTCTCACAGTAGGGTTGGCAATCCCCAGGTGGGGGAGAGAATCCACCGGTTTGGAGGCCCTCCCACCGCTTCAAGGGAGGGAAATGTCAGCTGGACTCTCCATTATTCACTAAGGAGATACATTTCCATTGGATATAATGGAGAATTGATCCATGGTTATCTGTGGCTCTGGGGGGCTGTTTTTTGAGTTAGAAGCACCACATTTGCAGTATAGTATCTGGTGCCTCTCCTCAAAACACCCTCCAAGTTTCAAAAGAATTGGACCAGGGGGTCCAATTCTATGAGCCCCCCAAATAAGGTGCCCCTATCCTTCATTCTTTCCAATGGAAGGAAGGCATTTAAAAGGTGTGCAACCCCTTTAAATGTGATGGCCAGAACTCCCTTTGGAGTTCAATTATGCTTGTCACACCCTTGCTCCTGGCTCCACCCCCAATGTCTCCTGGCTCCACCCCCAATGTCCCCTGGCTTTACCCCCAAAGTCTCCTGGCTCCACCCCCAAAGTCTCCTGGCTCCACCCCCAAAGTCCACAGCTATTTCTTGAATTGGACTTGGCAACCCTATCTGACAGAGAGCAGCCCCTCTCCCTCTCTTTAGTGTTGCATTCAGATAATGACTCCACTTTGGAGGCCCAAAGCAAGCAACAAGCTTTATTGCATAATCCACTACAAAAAACCTTGCCTGTTACAATGACCAGAGCCTTCCGGGAAGGCATGCCTGCAGCCTTTGATTAATGAGTGAACAGCAAAGTCAAAAAGATAAGCAGGGCCAGAGCAAAGACCACTTCAAGGGAACCTCCAAGGTTTAGAACACAGTCTGGGTTTTTGCAAGCAGATAAGATGCAAAGAGGAAGGAATATCCCTTTGTCACACTTGCAGTAGGGAGGAGCACAGCAGAACTACTAACAAGGCGAGGGGGTGATTCCATTCCTTGCCTGAAGCCCCCCAACACACCTGCTCCACATGTGGGTACAGCTGCGAACCTGAGTGAGTTGTGTGAAGTGTGGTGGTTGCAGTTCTCCAAAGCCCCTTTGTCACACCTCTGCCCCCCCCCAACCCCATGTGCTCCCAAAGTCTTGCATGCGCAGCTGAAGAGAGCATTGCCGCGTTGGGAAGAGAGCTCTCCGGGCTGGACTTCCGCTCAGCGGGGGACCATGCACATCTGGTACATGGGGACAATATTGGCAAAGCCGCTCTCCAGTGGAGTCGTGTCGATGTCCTCCGGGGGCACAAGGGGCTTCAGCCGGAAGCTCTGGAGGATGGTGGTGAAGAAGAGGAAGAGCTCCATGCGGGCCAAGGCCTCCCCCAGGCAGATCCGCTTCCCTGCAGCGAGAGAGGAGGAGAACCAGCCGGGAGGGGCCATCAGCAAAGAAGAGCACAGCCCCTTTGTCCTCCACGAGACAGCAGGGTCATCCCGTCAGGATTCCCTTTCTGGAGATGCACCCATCCTGTATGATTTCACCAGGACTACCATAAACGACTCCTGCAATTCCTCAGTCCTTGCGCTGCACGAGGGCCATTAGCATTTCCCTTTGGCCTTTCTTGAACTGAGAGTTATCTTATCAAGCAGGAGTGAGCTTTCCTGTGCTGCCTCCGGCTTCTACCGTTCATTTTATTCATTTAAAATATTTATTAGCTGCCTTTCTCCCTTGTGGAACTCAGGGTGGCTGACAATATAGATAAAACGTTATAAAAAAACCAACTGAAACCACAATTATGAAAGCCATAAAAAGTCACAATGTAAACACTTCGGTTAGGACTGCCAATAAGAAAAAGCTAAATCAATCAGCGTTTAGTCCTGCCTCCTTGACAATGTGGATGTTGCATCATCATGGGGCTGCCACCAAAAAGGCCCTGCCTTGTGTGTCCACCAAGACAAGACTCTTTGATTGACGGACCTCTCCCTGTGATCATAATTCCCAAGCTGGAATGCCTGGGAGAAGATGATTCTTCAGGTGCCCCAATCTCAAGCCATGTTGAGCTTTAAAGGTCAGAACCACCTTGATTTGGGCTCAGGAAGGGATCAGTCACCAGTGTATTTGCTGTACTGTCAGGGTCACATGCTCCCAATAGCTGACTCAGACCAGTAGTCCCCCCTCAGCATTCTGCATTACCTACAGCCCCCAAACAGTCTTCAAGGGTAGCCCCAAGAAGAGCGCATCACAGTAGTCCAGTCCAAGCGTAACTAAGGGGCAACCTCAGGAGAGCCCCCAAAGACCAGCCTGCCCTGTGTTGTCCCTTGCTCTAAGGCCCCTCTCAAATGCAGACATACTTGGAGCAGCTCAGGGCCCAGCCAAACCTTTCCATTTTGGTGTTTTGAGTGGGCACATTATGTGACCAGATGTTTCTCTTTCAGCACCTTCGTGCTGGAAAATCAGTTTATCAATATTAATAACTGAAAGCCCCCGTGCAAAAAAGAGAAGACTGCCAGTCCAGGCTGAGATGGAATTCCCTCCTGCAAGAGACCTCCAGAGAGTTCACCGCCATGTTACACGCCCCCCCCGCCTCGGTGGTCTTCCCCCTTTGCGAGAGAGCCTTTGGCTTACCTGAGGAGAAGGGCACAAACGCATCACTTTTCTTGAAGCTTCCGTTCGCATCCAGGAAGTTTTCTGGGTTGAATTGCCTTGGGTTTTTAAATTTCTTGGGGTCATTCAAGACGGTGCTGAGTACTGGATAGACTTCAGTTCCCTGGGAAAAAGAAATTTGGAGGCCAACATTTCAGGGTTTCAGAATATAAGAACATAAGAGAAGTCATGTTGGATCAGGCGAATGGCCCCTCCAGTCCAGCACTCTGAGTCACAGAAGAACATAAGAGAAGCCATGTTGGATCAGGCCAATGGCCCACCCAGTCCAACACTCTGTGTCACAGAAGAACATAAGAGAAGCCCTGTTGGATCAGGCCAGTGACCCATCCACTCCAACACTCTGTGTCACAGAAGAACATAAGAGAATCCATGTTGGATCAGGCCAGTGGCCCATCCACTCCAACACTCTGTGTCACAGAAGAACATAAGAGAAGCCATGTTGGATCAGGCCAATGGCCCCTCCAGTCCAACACTCTGTGTCACACAATGGCCAATATGTGTGTGTGTGTGTATATATACACATACACACACATATACACACATACAGACAGATAGACACACACACATATATATATGTACTGTGGCTAATAGCCACTGATGGACCTCTGCTCCATATTTTTTCCAAGCCCCTCTTGAAGGTGGCTATGCTTGTAGCCGCCACCACCTCCTGTGGCAGTGAATTCCACATGTTAATCACCCTTTCGGTGAAGAAGGACTTCCTTTTGTCCGTTCTAACCCGACTGCTCAGCAATTTCACTGAATGCCCACGAGTTCTTGTATTGTGAGAAAGGGAGAAAAGTGCTTCTTTCTCTACTTTCTCCATCCCATGCATTATCTTGTCAACCTCTATCATGTCACCCCGCAGTCGACATTTCTCCAAGCTAAAGAGCCCCAAGCGTTTTAACCTTTCTTCATGAGGAAAGTGTTCCAAACCTTGGATCATTCTAGTTGCCCTTTTCTGCACTTTTCCCAACGCTATCATATCCTTTTTGAGGTGCGGTGACCAGAACTGCACACAGTGTTCAGGATTTCTGATACAACTTCGGTATCAGAGGAAGAAAGATGGAGGGGTGAACCCCACACTCTCGTCCCTCAGGAGGCTGCCAGTTTCTCCTCCCTCCCCTTTTTTGGTGGAGGTGGGGGTTGCTGTCATCTCATCTGACATGGCAACCCCATCGATGTTTCAAGGCTAGAGACATTCCGGGGTGTTTTGCCATGGCCTGCCTCTGCATAGAAACTCCAGAGGATTTCTTCGGTACTTTCCCATCCAAGTATTAACTTCAGCAAGTCTAACTCAGATAATATCTGGGGACTTTGGGGGTGGAGCCAGGAGACTTTCCCTAAAATAAATAAATAAATAAAAACACGGCAGTGCAGTTCCCATGAACACAGTCTTCATTTCCTCATCCAAGCAGCTGCATATCATCTCCCTCTCTCTCAATCACACACACACACAGAAGCAAAAATAAAAGAGTTTGCAATCCCACACTCGTTTGGGCTCACTGGGGCAATGTACTCAAGAGTTGGTGAACTTCCAATACCACAAGGAAACCAAAGGTTCACGTTTACTCTTTACTATGCAAACGACCTCTGAAAAGCTTGTGCAAACAAGGGAGGGTCTGGGCAACTCTCACAGCTACTAGGCGCAGCCACATTGTTCTGCCTGCTCACCCCGCCCCCCCTTTGGCCTTAAAGACACAGACACACCATCTTTAAAGGAAGCCTTTGCAAGCTTTCTCCAGACGTTCTGAAGAGGAAAGGCACAAGGTAGCTGTGGGGGCGGAGCTTCCCCCACTGGCCAGCTGACTGGGGGTGGGAAGGAGCCTGGGAGAGTCACTGCGACCTGGGGATTGGCGAGCCTAACTCCAGCTGACTCTGCTTAGTTTCTATGATCTAATGAGATCAAGCCAGCCTGGGCCATCCAGGTCACAGCAAGAAACAAGCAGACGTGGTTTGCCCTTGCCTGCCTCTGCATACAACCCTGGACTTCCCCACACTCCCTAGCCCAGCACCCACCAGGACCAGCCCCTCGTAGCTTCCACGTTCTGAGGAGATCAGGCCAGCCTGCACTATCTGGGTCAGCGCACCTCCGTGCTTCAGCTATGGGTTTCTGCAGAGGTTATGGTGGGAGCCATAGAGGCCGCTGACCCCCTGGACTCCCACTCAATGGGACTCTCCCCGCTGGTCACGGGGTATCCGGGAATGTCACATGACTGGCTCAGCTGGCCTGCAGAAACATCCTGAGGGTGTGGTCTTTGCTTGGGCCTGAAGTAGACAGAGGGTGTGGGCTTTGGAGGGTGTGGTCTTTGGTTGGGCCCAAAGTAGGCAGAGGGTGTGGTCTTTGGAGGGTGTGGTCTTTGCTTGAGCTGGAAGTAGGCAGAGGGTGTGGTCTTTGGAGGGTGTGGTCTTTGGTTAGGCCCAAAGTAGGCAGAGGGTGTGGTCTTTGGAGGGTGTGGTCTTTGCTTGGGCCTGAAGTAGACAGAGGGTGTGGGCTTTGGAGGGTGTGGTCTTTGGTTGGGCCCAAAGTAGGCAGAGGTTGTGGTCTTTGGAGGGTGTGGTCTCTGCTTGAGCTGGAAGTAGGCAGAGGGTGTGGTCTTTGGAGGGTGTGGTCTTTGGTTGGGCCCAAAGTAGGCAGAGGGTGTGGTCTTCAGAGGGTGTGGTCTTTGGTTGGGCCGGAAGTAGGCAGAGAAGAAGAATGGAAAATCTGTCCCTGAAGGGGGAAGGAAGTATGAAGTGAAGGAGCCATATCTGCTGGCCACACATTCAAGAAACATTGCTAATATTTCAAGACACAAATACACACACACACATGCACCTTGCACTCTTCCACCCCTCCCAGGCTTACCTTTGGGATGATGTATCCTCTGAACTCAGTGTCTTTGATTACCATGTGGGGCACATCCATGGGGATGAGGTCGCTCACTCTCTGCACTTCGTGGATGACGGCATCGGTGTAGGGCATCTGGTTCCGGTCTTCGATGTTCGGGGCCCGGTTCTGGCCAATCACACGGTCTATTTCCTCCTGCATCTTTGCTGTGGAGACATAGCAGCGTTCATTGCCTTTGCCTCCTCACTTTCCCCCGCCCATGGACCCAGGGCAGAGGAGGAAACCCTGCCCTGAAAACAGATGACATCTTGAAAGTATTTGGAACTGGGAGGTGGATTTTAAAATTCTGCTTAATGGAGCCTCTCCCTGCAGACCCAGGTAGCCATCTCAGTGTGCCATCTTATCAAGGCTTTTTATGAGCAGGAATGAAATTCCGGCTGGCTTGGTGTCAGGGTGTGTGGCCTAAGATGCAAATGAGTTCTTGCTGGGGTTTCTCTGCACAAAAAGCCCTACACCTTATCACCTGCTTTCTAAAACCAAAAACGGAAAAGCTCCAAGGATCTCGACTTAAGGGGATGAGGCATTTGGATCTAGAGGCGGCCAGTGTGGTGGTCAGAGGACTGGGGGACAGCCAAGTTCACATCCTCCTTCAGCCATGACGTTCCTTGAGCAAGTTATTCTCTCTTAGCCTGACCTACCTCAAAGGGTTGTTGTGAGGGGGAAACGGGGGTGAGAACCACAAAAACTGCCTGAGATACTGGGGATACAAAGGAGCTGAGAACAAATTCAGCCTGGAAGAACATGTGACCGATAGAAATGTGATAGATTTTCCCCCTCCCCAATTCACAAAATACTGGCAATGAATCTCTCCCACATGCTTGCACTCTGTGATTCATGCACAGCTTACAGTGCCCGTATAGCTGACTGGCACCTCCTCCGTGTGCCAAGGCAGCTTGTCTCCGAATGCCAGGGGCTGGCTTTGGCCTTCCTGCCCTGCTCTCTCATTCCCCAAACCTGGCCAGCCCTGCCAGTAAGCAATCTAGGTGATTGCCTAGGGTGCTGGCCTTCTGGGGGTGCCAAATTGGGCATCCCCTCATGTGACTCACTGAGGTTATCAGTGCAAGGGGGGGGGCACCAGAAGTTAGCCTCGCCTAGGGTGCCAGCCAGCCTAAGCCAGACCTTTCTCCAGAGGCATTTCATTGGCAGCTGTTGGAAATGGGACTTGGACTCAAGAGTCCTCTGATGGGGCCCACTTGCAAATTATCTCAGAGTCGGATAGAGTTGCCAAGTCCAATTCAAGAAATATCTGGGGACTTCGGGGGTGGAGCCAGGAGACTTTGGGGGTGGGGCCAAGATCAAGGCTGTGACAAGCATAATTGAACTCCAAAGGGCGTTCTGGCCATCATATTTAAAGGGACGGCACACCTTTTCAATGCCTTCCTTCCATAGGAAATAATTAAGGATAGGGGCACCTTCTTTGGGGGCTCATAGAATTGGATCCCCTGGTCCAATCTTTTTGAAACTTGGGGGGTATTTTGGGGAGAGGCACTAGATGCTATACTGAAAATTTGGTGCCTCTACCCCAAAAAACAGGCTCCCCCCAGAGCCCCAGATACTCGTGGATCAATTCTCCATGATTTTCTATGGGAATAAATCTCCATAGGAAATAATAGAGTTCCCAGCAGACATTTCCCTCCCCTCCCCCCGCTTTCTGATGAACCTGAAGCGGGGGAGGGTCTCCAAACCAGGGGATCCCCTGCCCCCACCTGGAGATTGGAAACCCTAGAGTCGGAGCACCCGCCCCGCCACCCACGGCCCCCACTGCAGCCTGCGGGCACTTTCCCAAAAGCCCCTTTGACAAAGCTGCGGGGGAGAGGCTGCCAGCAGCAGCCGCACCAGGCAAACTGGGCAAAGAGTGGCTCAGTTACTGGCTTCCCATGAAGGCTGGGAAGGCTGCAAGCAGGGGGGAAACCGGGAGCGGGGAGCCAGCCTAAGGCCCCTAAAGTTGTGGGAGCCCCTAGTCTCCAGAGAGACTCCGAGGGGGTGTTTGGATACCGCCAGGTCTCCCTGCCATACCTAGAAACTGGGGGTTTTTCATCAGGAGCAGGAAGCCGTATCTCAGGGTGGAGCTGACTGTCTCTGTCCCAGCAAAGAAGAGGTTGAGGGTGGTGAGCTCCAAATTCTTGATGTTGAATTCGCTGCCGGGGTTGTTTTTTTCCTGAAGGCAAACAGGAGTAGGAACAGAAGATCATTAGGACATTTGCTGGCTATCTGGTTTTGTTTTGCTTTGTTTTTTCCAGCTCACGGTGGGAGTGGAGGCGTGAGTTAAGTCCAGTGTTCCTGCTAAGCTGTCCAAGCATAATAAATTTGCAGCAGATAGCTGAAAAAAGAAGATGCTTTATGAAGTCAGCCCAGATTTTTGGCTCAGTGCAGAGCAATGATATTCCTGAAGGAAGCTCCTGCAGAACACTTCTGCACCCAGTCCAAAGCCCCTTCCCTTCCCTTTCTCACCAGAAAGGATCACCCCCTCCCTTTTTGTCTGGAGCAAAGGGCTGGTGCTCTAGCCTGGTTTTTCTGCATCTCTAGAACAAGAACGGTGCAGGAGGAGAGGGGTTGGTTTGACCTGACCAGAAAAGGCATTGGAAATGGGGAAAGAATAGGGTTGCCAAGTCCAATTCAAGAAATATCTGGGGACTTTGGGGGTGGAGCCAGGAGACTTTGGGGGTGGAGCCAGGAGCAAAGGCGTAACAAGCATAACTGAACTCCAAGGAAGTTCTGGCCATCACATTTAAAGGGACGGCACACCTTTTAAAATGCCTTCCTTCCATAGGAAATAATGAAGGATAGGGGCACCTTCTTTTGGGGCTCATAGAATTGGACCCCCTGGTCCAATCTTTTTGAAACTTCGGGGGTATTTTGGGGAGAGGCACTAGATGCTATACTGAAAATTTGGTGCTTCTACCTCAAAAAACAGCCCCCCCAGAGCCCCTGATACCTGCAGATCAATTCCCCATCATTCTCTATGAGAATCATTCATGGAGGTGCATGATGGCTGTGGGGGCAGGGCTTCCCCCGCCGGCCAGCTGGCTGGGGGAGGGGGGAAGCCTGTAAAACCGGGGGATCCCCTGCTGGGACCTGGGGATTGGGAAGCCTAGGAAAGAAGCAGGAGCGGGGAAAGAGACCGGGCAGGAGAAGTTATGCCAGCTTGCAGTCTCCTGTATTGCAACTACTGTGCCTCCAAACAGAAGAGGCAAAGAGCAAGCAAAAGATAATAACCCAGTACACAAATACTGCCTTTGAAAAATTAAGAAATGCAAGGTGGCATTATTTATCCTTTGTGATGTTCTCGTCAATTTAGCAGAACTTTGCTAAAATTTTAGAAGAGCTCTTTGACCACGGTGGAAGCATTTCAGTTATCGTAATAATCTTCTAAAAAACTAAATGTATGTACAGTCAAAAGTAGGCTCACCCACAACTTTAATGCTAGCAGATCTTTTGGCTCACGGAGAAGAATTTTTGCTCACAACGCTTCGCTGCTTAAAGAGAACATTGGTAATGTTCAGTTGTTGCTGTTGCTGTGTGTGTTTGTGTGTAGGCTTGCCAAGCCCCAGGTCCCAGCAGGGGTTCTTCTGCTTTCCCAGGTTCCTTCCCACCCCCAGTCAGCTGGCTGGCAGCAGGGGGGGGGGAAGCCCAGCCCCCAGAGGACCATGTGCCTTTTGCCCTCCGGAGGCTTCAGTCTCCCATTGGAAAGGCTTCCTCTTGGGATGGTGTGTCTGTGTTACTTGGAAGAAGTCGGCAGCAACTCATGAGTACAGAGGCCAATCCCTCCCTTCAGAGTCGCCAGAAATGGGGGTAGGGGGGTGGGGGAGGGAAGTCTGCTGGGCACTTCGTTATTCCCTATGTGGAGATCGATTCTCATAGGGTATAATGGGGAATTGATCTGGAGGTTTTGGGTGCTCTGGGGGAGCTGTTTTTTGAGGTTGAGGCACCAAATTTTCAGTATAATATATACTGCCTCTAGTATAGTATCTAGTGCCTCTCCCCAAGTTTCAAAACCCTCCAAGTTTTAAAACGATTTGACCAGGGGGTCCAATTCTATGAGCCTCAATAGAAGGTGCCCCTATCCTTCATGATTTCCTATGGAAGGAAGACATTTAAAAAGGTGTGCTGTCCCTTTAAATGTGATGGCCAGAACTCCCTCGGAGTTCAATTATGCTTGTCACACCCTTGTTCCTGGCTCCGCCCCCAATGTCTCCTGGCTCCAAAGTCCCCAGGTATTTCTTGAATTGGACTTGGCAACCCTATTTGTGTGGGTGTGAAGTGCCACCCAGTCGCAGCCAAATCATGGTAACTCCGGCAAGGAGTTCTGGAGGCGAGTGAGAAGCAGAGGTGGTCAGCTATTCCCTTCCTTTGCAACGTCCTACTTGGTAGTCTCCCTTCCAAGCATAGACAGTGCTGAGCTTCTGAGATCTGGCACCACCACTCCACCTTCCCTCCAGTAATTGCAGGGATGCAAAAGAGGTAAAATGAGGGGGTTGGCCTACAAGCCACCATGGAGGGGAGCAATGTTCCCTCTAAGCTGCAGAGTCTTGTGAGCAAAATTTCTGCTTTGTGAGCAACCGGCATTAAAGTTGTAGACAAGTTGCACCTTTAAGACCAACTAAGTTTTATTCAGAATGTAAGCTTTCGTATGCTCTAAGCAGACTTCATCAGACAAAAATGGAATGGCAAGCAGTCCTTTTTCTATATTAAGGACTGCTTGCCATTCCATTTTTGTCTGTTGAAGTCTGCTTAGAGCACAGAATCATAGAATCATAGAGTTGGAAGGGACCTCTAGGGTCATCTAGTCCAACCCTCTGCACAATACAGGAAACTTACAAACACTTTCCCCTAAATTCACAGGATCTTCATTGCTGTCAGATGGCCATCTAGCTTCTGTTTGAAAACCTCCAAGGAAGGAGAGCCCACCACCTCCCAAGCAAGCCTTCCACTGAGGAATCGCTCTAACGGTCAGGAAGTTCTTCCTCATGTTGAGCCGGAAACTCTTTTGATTTAATTTCAACCCATTGGTTCTGGTCCTACCTTCCGGGGCCACAGAAAACAATTCCACACCATCCTCTATAGGACAGCCCTTAAGGTCCTTGAAGATGGTGATCCTATCACCTCTCAGCCGCCTCCTCTCCAGGCTAAACATCCCCAGCTCCTTCAACCTTTCCTCATAGGACTTGGTCTCCAGACCCCTCATCATCTTTGTCGCCCTCCTCTGGACCCATTCCAGCTTGTCTAGATCCTTCTTAAAGCGTGATGCCCAAAACTCAACATTACTCCTGATGAGGTCTTACCAGAGCAGAGAAAAGCGATACCATCACATCACGTGATCTGGACACTAGACTTCTGTTGATACAGCCCAAAATTGCATTTGCCTTTTTAGCCATCACATCACGTTGACTCACGTTCAGCGTACGGTCCACTAAGACCCCTAGATCCTTTTCGCAAATACTACTGCTAAGACAAGTCTCCCCCATCCTATAGCCATGCATTGGATTTTCCCTACCTAAATGCAGAACTGCACATTTATCCCTGTTAAAATTCATTTTATTGGTTTTAGCCCAGTTTCCCAGCCTGTCGAGGTCACCCTGCATATGAAAGCTGACATTCGGAATAAAAGTCTGTTGGTCTTCGACTTGTCTTCTGCTCTGTTCTCTTGCTTCAGACCAACACGGCTGCCCACTCGTCGCTGAAGTTGTGGGAAGGAAAGGTCCCCTGTGCAACACCAGTCGTTTCCGACTCTGGGGTGACGCTGCTTTCACAACGTTTTCACGGCAGACCTTTTTTACGGGGTGGTTTGCCATTGCCTTCCCCAGTTCTCTACATTTCCCCCCCAGCAAGCTGGGGACTCATCTGACCGACCTCGGAAGGATGAAAGGCTGAGCCAACCTGGAGCCGGCTACCTGAATCCAGCTTCCAGTGGAATCGAACTCGGGTCTTGAGCAGAGAGTTCAGACCACAGTACTGCTGCTTTACCACTCTGCGCCACGGGGCCACTGTTGAAGCTGTTAGCTGCTGCATAAATGATTGTGCTCTGGGGCCATTTTTCCTGAGCTAAGACAAAAAGGTGTGAGCTGGAGGCTAAAAATCTGTGAGCTAGCTCGCGCTAACTCAGCTGAGAGGGAGCACTAGAGAGAAGGCTTCCCTCCCATGCCTTCTCCAGCTCTGTGGCAGATGAAGAGGCTGGTGCCTCACCTCCCACCATGCCGGGGCAACCCACGTGGCCTCAGAACTCCAGGAAGGAGCTCCGTCTCTCCCAGACTTTTCTTTCCCATTTTGTTCTTCTTCAGGGAGAGGGATGTGGGGGAGCGGAAGTCTGCACCCCTTGAGCGCTTTTGATTCCTCCAGATGCGCAGAGCAGAGTGCCGTCCATAGGTCTGGCTCCCTTGTGCTAGTTTTGTGGTCTCTGGAGGGCCGAAGACATTGCTATGAGATAAAGTGAGGCTACCAGCTGTTGGGCTGACTTATCTTGGCTGAACTCAGAGAGAAGGGAAGGGGAGGGGAGAGGAGGGGCTGTGGCGCAGGGGTAGAGCCTCTGCTTGGCATGCGGAAGGTCTCAGGTTCAATCCCCGGCATCTCCAACTAAAGGACCAGACAGGAGATGATGGGAAAGACCTCAGCCTGAGACCCTGGAGATCCATGAAGTGGGGCTGTGGCTCAGTGGGCAGAGCCTCTGCTTGGCATGCAGAAAGTCTCAGGTTCAGTCCCCGGCATCTCAAATGTAAAGGACCAGGCAGGAGGTGATGGGAAAGACCTCAGCCTGAGACCCTGGAGAGCCATGAAGTGGGGCTGTGGCTCAGTGGGCAGAGCCTCTGCTTGGCATGCAGAAGGTCTCAGGTTCAATCCCGGGCATCTCCAGTGTAAAGGACCAGTCAATAAGTGATGGGAAAGACCCTTTTCTGCCTAGGACCCTGGAGATTCGCAGCAAACCTGAGTGGAAAATGCTGACCTTGGTGGACTAACCAAAGATCTGATTCCAAATAAATAGCTTCATTTTTGTTCATGGGTCTGTAGGGCTGCCGGTCTGAGGTTGGGAAATACCTGGAGATTTGGGGGTGGAGCCTGAGAAAGGCGTGGTTTGGGAAGGGGAGGGGCCTCAATGGGGCATAACGCCCTAGAGTCCAGCTTTCAAGGAAGCCATTTTCTCCTGGTGAACTGATCTCTATTGCCTGGAATTCCAGGAAACTGGCAACCCAATGTGAGTGTGTGTGGTTTCTCTCTCTCTCTCTCTCTCTCTCTCTCTGTGTGTGTGTGTGTGTTTACAGAGCAAGCTGGTTTCCCAGTGACTCATTTAAAATATTTGCTCTCCTGATCATAGGCTGTTTGCAAAAGTGATTTGCACAGCAAAGGTGCAAAGCTGCGTGTTGCCAGAAGCAGCTGAAAACATACTTCACGGCTGATAGCCAAGCCTCCAATCGCAATGTAAGCCACAGTATTTTAAAGGAGGAACTGCTGTTTTTCTTACTTGGCACGCCTTGGCGAGCTGTGAGTGCCAAGCCTTTTGTAAAAGCCACCACAGGCCACCTGTCGAAGCTGCTGAGTTTGCAACACAGCCTCTTGGGCAGCCTGAGAGCCTCTGCCAGTCCCTGTGAGGTCAGCCAGGCAGCCCCCGTCTGTGGGTACCTTTTCCATCTGGATGAGGAAGCAGTCGATGAAGTCCCGCGGGGAGTTGAGGTCTAAAGTGGCCTGGTTGTCCTTCACTCTCTTGGCGATGAAGCGTATCATGTCTTCCAAGATGTCGTAGATCTTGGTGTGGGGGCCGGGGAAGTACTTCAGGATGTTGGCATAGATGTCGTAGAACTGCAAGAGTGGGGAGGGGGGGAAGGAGCAGGTGACATGCAATTTATTTAATCTCAGAGTTGGAAGCGACCACCAGGGTCATCTAGTCCAATCCTCTTCCAACGCAGCTACAACTACACAACTATGATATCCCCAAGAAGTAGGTGCAGGGTGGGGGGAGGCTCGGGAGAGTTTACACCTGAGGCAGTAGTCACAAGGGAATAATTTGGCATTCGGTCAAAAAAAAAAGAAAAGCCTTAAACCCCCATTTGTGAACCTTCCCAGGCCACTGACTGGGCTTCTGTGGTACCATGGAATATTCACAAGCATTCCACCTTTGATGAGGAGAGCATGCCATCTTTTTTCTTAAGAGAAAAGCCTTGCAAAAGAGCCAGGAGCCAGAGAATCCGTGGGCTGTTGCTGGCAGACAAGAGGTGGAGGAACTCAGGACAGGGAGCCGGAGAGACAGGAGGGAAGAAAAGGAGGCCAGACAAGAAAGGCGGACGGGTTCCACACACACATTTGAAGTGGGTGGCAGATCTCTGCCAAGCGGCCTTTGGCCCCAGGAGGGGCAGCTCCAGTATCAGCCAGGAGATTCCTTCCACCCGCGGGCAGCTATTTTTTGGGGGGGCGGGGAGGCCCTACCTGGGCCCAAGCGGTGCTCATCTCCCGGAAGCTGTTATTCATCATCTCCATCAAAGCCTGGAATTCCTTGTCTTGGTAGTCAAAGCGGTTGCCAAAGACGATGGAGCAGATGACGTTGGAGACGGCACGGCTCAAGAAGAAGGTAGGATCAAAGGGCTTCGCTGGAAGAGGAAAAGGCAAGAGAACACTTGAACCCGTGAAGCTGCCTTCCGCTAAGTGAGACCCCCTCAGTCCGTCAAGGTCAGTCTTGTCTACTCAGACTGGCAGCTGCTCTCCAGGGTCTCAGGCAAAGAACGGTCTTTCCCATAATTTTTAACAGGAGATTCCAGAGACTGAACCTGCATATGAAGCAGATATTCTACCACTGAGCCACACTTGGGTTAGAAAGTCATTGTAAAGTATGCATTAAATTATCTTTCAATTCGTAAGTAATCAAATTTTATAGGTACCATCCCAATATCAACTAATCTGGATTTCTTCCATGTTGTTATGGGATGTGAATATCTTAACCAAAGTGCCTCGTGTATCAGATGTCAAACTTGAGCATAGTGGATGGCAGTTAAAAACAAGGTCAAGAGTTTTGCATTTTGCAGTGCTTTTAGAAGCAGAGATAGATAGATAGATAGATGATAGATAGATGATAGATAGATGATAGATAGATAGATAGATAGATAGATAGATAGATAGATAGATAGATAGATAGATAGATAGATAGATAGATAGATAGATTGATTCAGCGGGAGCTCATAAGAACATAAGAACATAAGAGAAGCCAATGTTGGATCAGGCCAGCGACCCATCCAGTCCAACACTCTGGGTCACACAGTGGCAAAAAATTTTATACATACACACACTGTGGCTAATAGCCACTGATGGACCTCTGTTCCATATTTTTATCTAAACCCCTCTTGAAGGTGGCTTTGAAGGTGCACTCACAGAAGTGCAGCTCCTGAACCTTTCTGAGGATCCCCTCCCCTCCTTCCCACCTTGCCCATTGAATAGTAGGTGCTGCTGCATAACAATCCCTGGATGAGCTCCACCACCTATTTTTTCTTCAAAACGATAGATAGACAGACAGACACACACACACACACACACACACGCAAGGTGGATTTCAGAGAGTGAGTCAATACAATCAACTGGAGGGGAGATTCACGGAACAACGCAATGAGGTTAGGTTTGTAGAACCAACCAGAAGACAGAACTGAAGCAAAGAATAAGTCTTAACATGTTGCAATAAATGATGCAATAATTACGTGGCAAGATCCCATTTACAGCAATTTGTTCACAGTATAGTCCCTAATAATTTATCCCAGTAACTTTATGAATCATTTTTGCGGGGCAGCAGCCCTGATACCTGCCTAGACCATCCCTGGGGAACAATTCAGTTTTGCATAGTCTGAGGAACGCCAGGCCTTCCTGCTAGACAGGAAATAGCCCTCTTGACTCAAGGAAGGGGGAAAGACCTGGACGCTTGGGAGGTGTTGGAGACGTCTGTGTTGAACTGGGTAATGAATGTGTGAGCTGCTGCAGCTGTTTTGCAGCTGGGCCCAGGTGGCAGCTTCTGCTCGTGCTCTCTGAGGCTGCTGAGCGGCCAGGAAACAGCACGAAGCCGCCACCTGCAGGGTGGGTGGGGGGCAGAATGGCTGCAGCCGCCCAGAAAGACCCTTCAAGGCCTGGGGGGACCCAGGACCTTGTCACATCTTCCTCAGTTGCTCCTCCGGCAGAAAATACCAGGCATTTAAAAATCTGTAACTTTCTTTCTTTATTTTCCCTGGGACACAGTGTGAGTCCAGTGGCACATTTTGTTTTGTTGCTCAGTCACACAGTCGAGTCCGACTCTTTGCGACCCCCTGGCCCAAGTTACGCCAGGCCCTCCTGTCTTCCGCCATCCTCCGAAGTCTGCTCAAATCCGTGTTTGTTACATCAGCAACGCTGTCCAGCCATCTCCACTTTTGCCGTCCCCTTCTTGTTTTGCCTTCTGCCTTTCCCAGTATCAGGGTCTTCTCCAGGGAGTGCTCCCTTCTCATTGGGTGGCCAAAGGATTTGAGCTTCAGCTTCAGCATCTGACTTTCCAGGGAACAGTCTGGGTTGATTTCCCTTAGCGCTGACTGGATCTTCTTGAAGTCCAAGGGACTCTCAAGAGTCTTCTCCAGCACCAGAGCTCGAAAGCATCTATTCTTCTGCGCTCGGCCTTCCTTATGGTCCAGCTCTCACAGCCATACATGACTACTGGGAATACCATCACTATACGGACTTTTGTTGGCAGGGTGATGTCTCTACTTTTTATTATACTGCCCAGGTTCGCCTTGCAGACCAACAAATTTCTGTTTCTGCTACAGGCTTTTGAGAAGTGGGCATTCACACAATAACTTATGCCCAGAATTAGTTATTGGTCTTAAAGGTCCCACTGGACTCACACTATGTTCCGCTGCTTCAGACCAATCTTGCTACCCACCTGAATTTATTTCCCCCAGGCAGCCAGTGAAAATACTGGACTGACTGGGTCAATACTGGACACTTGGTAACCCTGTCTCCATGGCTTCTGAGGTCTGCAGAAAGCAGCATTTAGACCCTGGGAGACAGAGAGTTGGCCAGAGCACCTGCAGATGTGTGCAGGGGTCATTTTGTAGAAAAATAGGTGGGGGAGCTCATCCAGGGATTGTTATGCAGCTGCACCTACTGTTCAATGGTCAAGGAGGTGGAATTCTCAGAAGGAGGAGGTGGAGGTGGAACTCTCAGAAGGAGGAGGTGGAGGTGGAAGTCTCAGAATGATTCAGAAACTGTGCTCCTGTGAGCTGCCACTGAATCTGAGGCCTGGAAGTGTGTGTGTGTGTGTATGTGTGTGCATAATCTCTTCCTCTCTCCCTCCCTCTCTCTTTTGGAAGATTTAATGGGGAGTGTTAGATCTGCTGTCCCAACAGGAGTGTCTCTGTGCACCCCCCCAGCTCCTCTGTGAATAACACGTCCAACCAAGGTGACCCAGTCTCTACTGTTCTCTCCTCCAAAGGAACCCATCTGGGCAAGCGCCACCCCAGAACTCCTCACCCAGGGGCCGTGGCTCACACAGGCTCTCACCATTAGTCTTTCGGAATTCCTCCAGCAGGAACTGAGCTTCTTCCTGGATCCTCTGCTCAATGGTTTTCTTCCCCATCCCGAAATTCCTCAAGACGGTGAGGGAGAACCGTCGCAGCTGCTTCCAGCGGTCCCCGTTGGCAAAGACCACACCTAGAGAAAAGGGGACATCAAGGCAGCCGGGACAGAAGCAAAAGGGCTTTCCTTGGGGAGGGGGGGAGGTCCAGATTGGGTGCCTCACCGTGTTCGTGGAAGGTTCGCTCCAAGGTAGGCATGGTCTTCCTCCCGCTGAATTCTTCCGCCTTGTCTACCAGGGCCTCCTTCACAGCCTCATGGCCGCACAAAATAACCACCGGGCGACTTCCAAAATAAACTGTGAACACGGGGCCGTATTTTTCACTTAGCTGGAGAAGAAACAAGAGCAGAGATTTCTTTTTCTTTTCTTTTCTTTTTTTTTAAGTGGAGCCATCTTTGTCTCCTGCTAACATTGCAAACCTCAGAAACTCAGTCCCTTGTCCCGGCTGCAAAGGCTGCTGGGGTCAATGCCTTTTGGAAGAGAGAGGAAGGCCAGGGGTAGTTGCCAACCTCCAGGCAGGAAAAAAACAACTTGTGATCACAGTTTATATTACTATTGTTTACCTGAAATGCTGTTAGCCGCCCTGAGCCTGCTTCGGCGGGGAGGGCGGGATATAAATAAAATTTTACATTACATTTTACATTACATTACATTACATTACATTACAGGAAATACAGACAAACAAAACACTGTGATACGCTGGCTAACACGTTTGGTAAAACTTTTTGCAATCAACATAAAAATCTTATCTCACATTATAGAGAAATATATCTTTATAATATGACAAGGAGAAGTCAGTCCTCATGATGTTACTACAAGCCTTGCGGGATTCACTGTTGGAGACAGGCTCCTTAGCAAGACGGCCTTTGGCTTGAGCCACCGAAGCATATGGGTCTCTTCTCAGGTGTCATGAACCATGCCACAGGTTGAGCCTGCTGTGAATGCTCTGCTCTGTGACTCAGAAACCCTGACCCATAGACTGAGAGATGGGCAGAGGACCCCAGATCTCACATTCCAGCCTTCGCAAGGTTTTTGGTCCCATTTTTCTGTATCAAACACTGGGCAAAATAGGGTTGCTAAGTCCAATTCAAGCAATATCTGGGGACTTTGGGGGTGGAGCCAGGAGACTTGTGGGTGGAGCCAGGAGACCTTGAGGGTGGAGCCGGAAGAAACGTTGTGGCAAGCGTGATTGAACTCCAAAGGGAGTTCTGGTCATCACATTTCAAGGGACTGCACACCTTTTAAATGCCTTCCCTCCACTGGAAATGATGAAGGATAGGGGCCCCTTCTTTGGGGGCTCATAGAATTGGACCCCCTGGTCCAATCCTTTTGAAACTTGGAGGGTGTTTTGAGGGGAGATACCAGATGCTATGCTGAAAATTCGGTACCTTTACTTCATAATACAGCTCCCCCAGAGCCACAGATATCCGTGGATCAGTTCTCCATAGGGAATAATGGAGCACACATTTCCCTCCCCCTTCCCCGCTTTCAAATGACCCTGAAGAAGAGGGGGGGCCCTCCAAACCGGGGGATCTCCTGCCCCCACCTGGGGATTGGCAACCCTAGTGCAAAACAGTATGGAAGTGAATAAGTTTCCTTTCCAGCAGTCTAAATTCGATTCCTGCCAACACTGACCAAGTATGTTGTGAGCGCGGACACTTCCCAGGAGAGTTCTGCAGCTGTGATACAGTGTCATGCACAATCATTGCAGCTAAGGCCAAAAGAAACAGATGGATACCTACAAAAACACCCAAAGAATTTCTAGGAAAAATGTTTCCTGTGTTGAAATACACAGCCGTTTTGTCGCCAAGGAAACACAACGTTTGAATCGAACACGGAGGTACTATTTAACTCTTTTCCCAAGGCCAGCCCTTCACAGAACAAGCACCTCCAGAGAAAACAGTGGCGAAGAAGCAATTTCAAGAACAGACCCTTGCAATCGACAGGTACCCGTTGGGGGGGGGGGGAGTTCCTATTAATTGCACATTCAAGTGAACCAATTAGTTGAGGACAGAGAAGGAAGAAAGGAAACGGACGGGGAAGGGGGGAAGGATAACACTTTCCAAGCTGGAGAAATCCATGAACCTGGAAAACTTGCTTAATATGGGGTCTAAGTTGAGTGAAATTGCTGGAGGGAGAAAGAACTGGCCGATTCTTTCCTGCCCTTTGTGACGGACAGAAGAAGAGGCAGAAGAGCTGCAGGCCAAGGAAGGAGGTGCCAAATGGAGACCCATTTTCCTCTGGCTGGAGGGAGACCAAGACAATCAGAGCAAGGTGCAGAGAGGCATGGGGTTGGTGTGGGATGTCTGGAAAGGGGTGGATAAATAAATCTATGGGGAGGAGATGCTGAAAGAAGGCAAAGGACAGAGTGAAGGGAAAGCGGCCGCCTGATAAGAATATAAGCAGAGCCCTGCTGGATCAGACCAGAGAGGCCGTCTAGTTGACAGACAGACAGACAATGTCTCCTAATGGCAAACTATATGTATGTTACATGTTAAAAGGTAAATTAGTTGGATGGGAAATCTGAGATATAAATACCTTCCTTTTGACCCAGGCTTAATACAGTATAGTCATTAACAGACATTCTCACATTTTGACATATTACTGTTTTATTGCTTTTGCATGCTCATGCTACTCAGATCAAGGGTTTGCTCTATTTGTTAATTTTACTGTTCTGTCATTGGATCTTAAATTTGTGCCAGTTTGCATTCTGAGCCACTGACCACCAGCTACGTGTGGCTTTGCTCACTGTACCGGATTCCTCGTCTGATGAAGTGTGCTTAGAGAGCACACGAAAGCTTACGTTCTGAATAAAACTGTTGGTCTTAAAGACAGATCCAAGCGGGCAGCCGTGTTGGTCTGAAGCAGTTGAACAAAGCAGGAGTCAAGTTGAACCTTTAAGACCAACCAAATTGTATTTAGAATGAACGCTTACATTCTAAATAAAAATTGGTTGGTCTTAAAGGTGAAACTTGACTCCTGTTTTGTTAGACAGACAGACATAACGTTTATTGGCATAACAGAAAAGAAATACAAGATCCAAAGGAACTTCAAAATAGGGCAGACAACCACAGTAATTTGCCAGCAAGGATCCTCTCTCACATAGCATTCAACCCGTTCCCCTGGAGGCGCAACAACAGGGCACGGAAGTTTTGGCCTTCCCCGATGTTCCCTCCTGGCTCTGGGATTCAGAGGTCCCCTTTATTCACCATGGCCAGCTGCCACAGATGGGCCTCTCCTCCATGAATGTATCTCATCCCCTTTTGAAGCTACCCATTCCTGGGGGCATCACTATGCCCCGTGGCAGCGAATTCCACACTTTAACCACTCGTTACATAAAGAAGCATTCCCTTTGGCCCAGCCTGAATCCTCCACCCATCAGCTTCCTTGGTTGCCCTAGGATATTGGAAGGAGGAGAAAAAGTTCTCTCTGTCCAGTCTGTCTACCCCAGGGGTGGCCACACTGAGGCTCGGGAGCCTCACACATATTGTGTGGCTCTCGAAGCCCCTGCTGCCTCATTGGCCAGCTTGGAGAAGGCATTTCTCTCTTTAAATAACTTCTCCAAGCCAATCTGGCTGGTGGCTTGGAGAATGCATTTAAAGTTAAAGTTGTTTTCCTTCCACCTCCACCTCCTCCCTCCCTCCCTCAGCTCTCAAACATCTAATGTTCATTCTATGTGGCTCTTACGTTAAGCACGTTTGGCCACCCCTGGTCTACCCCATGAATAATTTGGAAACCTCTGTCTTGTTCCCTTGCACAAATTTCCTCAATGCCCCCTGCATGGCCCGTTCCCGGGTTCTCTTCACTCACCTTGATCAGTGATTTGCAGGTTTCTGCTGCTTTGAGCTGCAGGAAATTCCCGATCAGAGGCAGGGGAGTGGGTCCAGGGGGCATCCTCCCATGGGAAGAGCTTTTCCTCTTGACCGTAATGACCACCAAGCAAATGGCCAGGATGACGGTGAGCGCACTCGCCAGCTCCATGGTGGACGTTGGGTCCCTGTCCTCCTCCTCCTCCTCTCCCCAATGTGGTGGCCCGACTCATTTTGCCAGGGCTCAACGTATTTATTCAGGCATCAGCTCAGCTCCTCCTCCCGGCGTTACGCAATAGCACCGGGCAAACATGTTGTGTGTTTAATCTTATAGACTCCTGCCAAATGTAATAGGCTCCTTCCTAGTTAATCAGTGTTGTGAATATTTAGTCCAGAGAAAAAAGTCCACATGCCCTTGCTGGCGAAGTGGATTCCTAAGGTGTTTCTTAGCCTTTTTTTCAGATTATTTCTCACAAAGTGATGGGGTGGGAGGGGCTCCGGCTGTAATCCTTTGATTAATCATATTTCTCAGATCTAGGACCAAAGCAGGGCAGGTAGTCGTGATTTGACAACGCTGGCTTGCAGAGCCCTCCTGAGGGTTGCTTCATTTGGACGGTTCTTGACTGGCCCCTCAGGTCGTGTCTTTCCAATCCCCTTTCTTGGAAGTCTAAAGCTCAGACACCGCCCTGACCTGGAGAGCCCAGACAAGCCCAGTCTCGTGAGATCTCGGAAGCTAAGCAGAGCTGACCGTGACAAGTACTTGGACGGGAGACCTCCTTGGAATACCAGCAGTTGGGAGGCAGAGACAGATTTATCCAGCCACCTCTCTGAATATCCTCCAGAACCCCTGTAGGGGTCAATCACCATGACCTTCAGGTGCAAACACAAAACACACACACACAAATTTAATTTAATTTCAACCCAGAAGGCAGGACCAGAACCAATGGGTTGAAATTCAATCAAAAGAGCCTCCAATGAGTCTCCAGATCCAACTGAAGTTGTCGGTATTTGCCTTCAAAGCCTTTAATGGTCTGGGACCCTCCTACCATATTTTAAGAAGGATATAGACAAGCTGGAATTGGTCCAGAGGAGGGCGACGAAAATGGTGAGGGGTCTGGAGACCAAGTCCTGTGAGGAAAGGTTGAAGGAGCTGGGGATGTTTAGCCTGGAGAGGAGGTGGCTGAGAGGTGATATGATCACCATCTTCAAGTAAAGGGCTGTCATCTAGAGCAGGGGTGACCAACGGTAGCTCTCCAGATGTTTTTTGCCTACAACTCCCATCAGCCCCAGCCAGCATGGCCAATGGCTGGGGTTGGTGGGAGTTGTAGGCAAAAAACATCTGGAGAGCTACCGTTGGCCACCCCTGCTATAGAGGATGGTGTGGAATTGTTTTCTGTGGCCCCAGAAGGTCAGACCAGAACCAGTGGGCTGAAATAAAATCAAAAGAGTTTCCGACTCAACATTAGGAAGAACTTCCTGACCGTTATGTCCTTATCATGTGGAATTCACTGCCATAGATTCCTAAGGTATCATCTAGATTGAGGTTAAGGGCCTTTTAAATGACACTTGCTCTGAGGTAACTTTAATGGTGGCTGATTTCTTCAACAGGCCATGGAAATACGACAGAGAATGGTTCTGGAATGACCACATTTTATTTGTTTTGATTATTTAATTTGGCTAAACTCGACTCATATATATTTTACTTATTTTATGTATATTAGCTCCCTATGTACTCTATAATCTAGGATTTTATATTATTTATATTGCTATTTTATTGCTAAATCTGTTTTATGTCAATAAAGGCTTGCTGTTGTTGTTGCACTGCCCCAGGAGGTGGTCGAGGCTGCAAGCATAGCCAGCTTTAAGAGGGGATTGGATAAAAATATGGAGCAGAGGTCCATCAGTGGCTATTAGCTATAGTTTATATATATATATATATGTGTGTGTGTGTGTGTGTGTGTGTGTGTATGTATGTATATGTGTGTGTGTTTGTATATGTACACACGCACACATATATTAGCCACTGTGTGACACAGAGTGTTGGACTGGATGGGCCATTGGCCTGATCCAACATGGCTTCTCTTATGTTCTTAAGTTAGAGCGGTTCCTCAGTGGAACAGGCTTCCTCCTTGGGAGGTGGTGGGCTCTCCTTCCTTGGAGGTTTTTCAACAGAGGCTAGACGGCCATCTGACAGCAATGAGGATCCTGTGAATTTAGGGGGAGGTATTTGTGAGTTTCCTGCATTGTGTAGGGGGTTGGACTAGATGACCCTGGAGGTCCCTTCCAACTCTAGGATTCTATGAAATACAAAAGATTTTAAAAAAAAATCTCACACACTGAGCTCTGAAACTGTAGAGGGATATCATAGGGACTGGGGAAGCCACTGGGAGCTGGCCGTTTTTCTAGCAGCTCTCTGTTGAAGAAGAAGAAGATATTGGATTTATATCCCGCCCTCCACTCCAAAGAGTCTCAGAGCGGCTCACAATCTCCTTTCCCTTCCTCCCCCACAACAGACACCCTGTGAGGTAGATGAAGATATGGATTTATATCCCGCCCTCCACTCCGAAGAGTCTCACAGTGGCTCACAATCTCCTTTCCCTTCCTCCCCCACAACAGACACCCTGTGAGGTAGATGAAGATATTGGATTTATATCCCGCCCTCCACTCCGAAGAGTCTCAGAGCGGCTCACAATCTCCTTTCCCTTCCTCCCCCACAACAGACACCCTGTGAGGTAGATGAAGATATTGGATTTATATCCCGCCCTCCACTCCAAAGAGTCTCAGAGCGGCTCACAATCTCCTTTCCCTTCCTCCCCCACAACAGACACCCTGTGAGGTAGATGAAGATATGGATTTATATCCCGCCCTCCACTCCGAAGAGTCTCACAGTGGCTCACAATCTCCTTTCCCTTCCTCCCCCACAACAGACACCCTGTGAGGTAGATGAAGATATGGATTTATATCTTGCCCTCCACTCCGAAGAGTCTCACAGCGGCTCACAATCTCCTTTCCCTTCCTCCCCCACAACAGACACCCTGTGAGGTGAGTGGGGCTGGAGAGGGCTCTCACAGCAGCTGCCCTTTCAAGGACAACTCCTGCAAGAGCTATGGCTGATCCATTGTTGCTGGATTCAGGCCTTTGCTTCACACCAAATGTGATAAAATGAAATTGTGATGTTTCTAAAAAGAGTTTTCTAGGACATTTCTGGTTTTTTACGGCAGCCTGCATGGAATCCGAGGGATGGGGTGGGGAAGGTGAGCCACTGTACTGAGCCGAGAGAGAAAGTCAAGAAGCCCCACAAGTGTGGGATCCTTGCCTGGAGCATTTGCAGGGGAACTGGGCCCCCAAGCAAGCCAAAACCCACACCGTTCTGGCCGGCTGGGATAAACACTGTTCCCTTCAGGTTTTCTCCTGATGTCTGACCGACGTTTGACCACAGGGGTTGAGCTTTGGGTCACTGGTGGGAGAGCCGCCCTTGTTTCCTTAGCCAAGAGACTCTTGGCGGCTCGAGTAACTTTTCTGGGAAATGGCTTCACAAATCTGGATGCTCTGTCTATGTCCTAGTACTTCTTAGTCCCCCTCCCAGGAGGGCCAGGGTTTTATCCATTTTATCCTCACAACAACCCTCTGCGTTTTTTTTTTAAATTCAAATTTTTATATATAGTCTTTGTGTTTTGTTGTTGTTCAGTCGCACAGTCGAGTCCGACTCTTTGCGACCCCCTGGCCCAAGTCACGCCAGGCCCTCCTGTCTTCCACCATCCTCCGAAGTCTGCTCAAATTCGTATTTGTTGCATCAGTAACGCTGTCCAGCCATCTCATCTTTTGCCATCTTCTTCTTCTTTTGCCTTCTGTCTTTCCCAGCATCAGGTTCTTCTCCAGGGAGTGCTCCCTTCTCATTGGGTGGCCAAAGGATTTGAGCTTCAGCTTCAGCATCTGACCTTCCAGGGAACAGTCTGGGTTAATTTCCCTTAGGAATGACTGATTGGATCTTCTTGCAGTCCAAGGGACTTTCAAGAGTCTTCTCCAGCACCACATCTCAAAAGCATCTATTCTTCTGCGTTCGGCCTTCCTTATGGTCCAGCTCTCACAGCCATACATGACTACTGAGAATACCATCGCTTTAACTATACAGACTTTTGTTGGCAGGGTGATGTCTCTACTTTTTATTATACTGCCCAGGTTCTCCATAGCTGTCCTCCCAAGGAGCCAAAGTCTTTTAATTTCATGTTTACAGTCACCATCTGCAGTGATCTTGGATCCCAGAAATGTGAAGTCTGTCACGACTTCCACGTCTTCCCCTTCTATTTGCCAAGGTGTGATGGGGCCGGATGCCATGATCTTGAGTTTCAAGCCTACTTCTGCGCTCTCCTCTTTCACCCTCAACAAGAGGTTCTTTAGGTCCTCTTCACTTTCTGCCATTAGAGTGGCGTGTAACTCCTTTTAAATTTTAATAATTAACTTTTCATCTGCATCGCTTTATTTATTATCATTGTTAAGGCCACTGCATTTTATTATATTGCCGTGTTGCTTTTTTTGTATGGTTTCATATAGCTAATAAATTTTAAAAAATTAAAATTAAAACCCTCTGTGGTAGTTTGGCTGAGCAAAGGCAAATGGCCCAGCAAGGTCACCCAGGCAGAGTGGGAACCCAAACTCAGTTTCTCTGGACCCCAGCCCCCCAACTCCCCCTCCACTCCAGCAGCCATCTCCTCTTTTGCCATCCCCTTCTTCTTTTGCCTTCTGTCTTTCCCAGCAGCAGGGTCTTCTCCAGGGAGGGCTCCCTTCTCATTGGGTGGCCAAAGGATTTGAGCTTCAGCTTCAGCATCTGACCTTCCAGGGAACAGTTGGAGTGGGTTTTCCTTAGGACTGACTGATTGGGTCTTCTTACAGTCCAAGGGACTCTCAAGATTCTTCTCCAGCACCACAGCTCAAAAACATCTATTCTTCTGCACTCGGCCTTCCTTATGGTCCAGCATTAATAGCATTAAAAGAGTGCACAAATCCCACAAGAATCAACTGGACAGCCCCAAAAAGCAGAGGTCAGGTCATCACAACAAATAGCCCTGGAAGCCAGCAGAAACGAAGCTAGTAAGGGTTGTGCTGGGGCTGAGTTTCACTGCATCTGCCTTTCTGCAGCTTCCAGCTGGGCAATCTCCTTGGGCCAGGCTGGCCACCCAACTGGGGTTGCCAGCCTCCAGGTGACAACTGGAGATCTCCTGCAATTGCAGCTGACCCCCAGGCAACCAAGACCAGTTCCCCTGGAGAAAACAGCTGCTTTGGAGGGTAGACTCCTACAGCATTATGTCCTGGGAGGTCCCTCTCAGCAAGCCACACCCTCCCCAGGCTCCACCTCCCCAAAATCTCCAAGAATTCCCCAACCCAGAGATGGCAACCCCACACCCAACTCTGAAGAGGCAGAACTGGACCCCAAAGGACGGTCAGTTCGGCAGGTGTGCTTTCTCCCGCCATCTAAAGGGCAGTGGTCCACCAAAGTGGGCGGGGCAGAGCAAAATCCCTCCCCAATGTCGGCTGCTGCTGAGGATTCTGGGATACATTGTGGAAGACATCTTCCAGGTTACTCACCCAGATCCCTTGCTATGACCGACTGCAGCTTCAAGGGGGTGCTCTGGGGCACTCTTGTGGCCATCTTATTTCCTTCCACTGGATGGCTCAGCACTTGAGGTATCTGAAGCCAAGTTGTAAACTGGGTCCCCAGAAAGAACATTGCCAATGAACTGTCACAGCGGGGATGGGGAAATTCCTTTGGTGGCAAGGGATATCTTTTATGGCCCATTTATGCACACCTTTGTCACATAAATAATGAAGAACCAGGTGTGAAAACGCCCTTAGGGATCGATCAAGCTGGGGGAATTGTCACTTGGCTTATTGCTGTTGTGGTTGACTGGTGTTTTGCAATTTGAGATCTATTCAAGTTCTTGGGAATTGCAGGCGTGCTCTCTTTGTTGCAACCAACATTGCCTTCTGGAGCAGCGCTGGTGTGATTTGCTCAATCTCCAGGTGTTTCTTGAGGCTTGAGGCATTGTTCCAAGGAACCCAAAGACAATTGGCACAATGGTCGCCTTCTTCTCTCAGAGGTGCTCTAACTCTATTCATAGGTCTTAGTATTTGGAGGTCTTCTCCTGTTCTTTCATTTCTATTCTGCTGTCTTTTGGAATTGCAATGTAAGTGATCCAAACCCTAGTTCTCATTCCATCAGGGGTGCTATGCCTCAGTTAGATTTGGACTGAATAGAGAGTTTGGATGGTTATCTCACCAGAAGTAACTTCCTTTCCCTTGCAGGTAGTCCATTCAGATACATCAGTAGAAGGAAGGCGTCACACCCAGCCTGGATTGCACATTCTACCTTTTTCAAGACTTTTGCAACTGCTTTGCATCTACATGGCACTCAGTTCCTGCATCCACTCCCCCTTCTGCTTACCACCTCCATTTCTCTGGCCAGTTTCTACAGGCCCTCTATGCATCTGACGAAAGCTTCTGCTACAATAAAATGTGTTAATCTTAAAGGTAGTGCTGGACTCTTGACTAATATGCCCCAGGTGTTTATGTGTTTGCAGTTGGAAGTCCCCCAGAAGCTTCGTTTCCTCATTTCCCTTGATCTTGTCTGGTTTGTGCTCCCATGAATTTCTGACTGGTGGTAGGTCAGACTTCTTGCAAAGATCCCAATGCAACAGAGCTGCAACTCTATCATGACATTTTTGTTGTTAAGAACATAGAGAAGCCATGTTGGATCAGGCCAATGGCCCATCCAGTCCAACACTCTGTGTCACAGAAGAACATAAGAGAAGCCCTGTTGGATCAGGCCAGTGACCCCTCCAGTCCAACACTCTGTGTCACAGAAGAACATAAGAGAAGCCATGTTGGATCAGGCCAATGGCCCATCCAGTCCAACACTCTGTGTCACAGAAGAACATAAGAGTAGCCCTGTTGGATCAGGCCACTGACCCCTCCAGTCCAACACTCTGTGTCACAGAAGAACATAAGAGAAGCCCTGTTGGATCAGGCCAGTGGCCCATCCAGTCCAACACTCTGTGTCACAGAAGAACATAAGAGAAGCCATGTTGGATCAGGCCAATGGCCCATCCAGTCCAACACTCTGTGTCACAGAAGAACATAAGAGAAGCCCTGTTGGATCAGGCCACTGACCCCTCCAGTCCAACACTCTGTGTCACAGAAGAACATAAGAGAAGCCATGTTGGATCAGGCCAATGGCCCATCCAGTCCAACACTCTGTGTCACAGAAGAACATAAGAGAAGCCCTGTTGGATCAGGCCAGTGACCCCTCCAGTCCAACACTCTGTGTCACAGAAGAACATAAGAGAAGCCCTGTTGGATCAGGCCACTGACCCCTCCAGTCCAACACTCTGTGTCACAGAAGAACATAAGAGAAGCCATGTTGGATCAGGCCAATGGCCCATCCAGTCCAACACTCTGTGTCACAGAAGAACATAAGAGAAGCCCTGTTGGATCAGGCCAGTGACCCCTCCAGTCCAACACTCTGTGTCACAGAAGAACATAAGAGAAGCCATGTTGGATCAGGCCAATGGCCCATCCAGTCCAACACTCTGTGTCACAGAAGAACATAAGAGAAGCCATGTTGGATCAGGCCAATGGCCCATCGAGTCCAACACTCTGTGTCACAGAAGAACATAAGAGAAGCCCTGTTGGATCAGGCCACTGACCCCTCCAGTCCAACACTCTGTGTCACAGAAGAACATAAGAGAAGCCATGTTGGATCAGGCCAATGGCCCATCCAGTCCAACACTCTGTGTCACAGAAGAACATAAGAGAAGCCATGTTGGATCAGGCCAATGGCCCATCCAGTCCAACGCTCTGTGTCACAGAAGAACATAAGAGAACCATGTTGGATAAGGTCAGTGGCCCATCCAGTCCAACACTCTGTGTCACAAAAGAACATCTAGTCCAACACTCTGTGTCATACAGTGGCCAAAAACCCAGATGCCATCAGGAGGTCTATCAGTTGGGCCAGGACCCTAGAAGTCCTCCCACTGTGCCCCCCCCCCAGCACCAAGAATACAGAGCATCACTGCCCCAGACATAAGAACATAAGAGAAACCATATTGGATCAGGCCATTGGCCCATCCAGTCCAACACTCTGGGTCACACAGGGGCCAAATTTATATATATATACAACACACACACACACACACACACACACACACACACACACACTGTGGCTAATAGCCACTGATGAACCTCTGCTCCATATTTTTATCTAACCCCCTCTTGAAGCTGGCTATGCTTGTAGCCGCCACCACCTCCTGTAGCAGTGAATTCCACATGTTAATCACCTTTTGGGTGAAGAAGTACCTCCTTTTATCCGTTCTAACCCAACTGCTCAGCAATTTCATTGAATGCCCACGAGTTCTTGTATTGTGAGAAAGGGAGAAAAGTACCTCTTTCTCTATTTTCTCCATCCCATGCATAATCTTGTAAACCTCTATCATGTCACCCCGCAGTCGACTTTTCTCCAAGCTAAACAGCCCCAAGCGTTTTAACCTTTCTTCATAGGGAAAGAGTTCCAAACCTTTAATCATTCTAGTTGCCCTTTTCTGCACTTTTTCCAGTGCTATAATATCCTTTTTGAGGTGTGGCGACCAGAACTGCACACAGGATTCCAAATGAGACCGCACCATCGATTTATACAGGAGCATTATGATATGATAATCATTCTAGTTGCCCTTCTCTGCACTTTTCTCAGTGCCATAATATCCTCTTTGAGGTGTGGTGACCAGAATTGCACATAGTACTCCAAATGAGGCTGCACAGTCAATTTATACAGGGGCGTTATGTTACTCGCTGATTTGTTTTCAGTTCCCTTCCTAATAATCCCCAGCATAGCACTGGCCCTTTTTTATTGCAGTCGCACACTGTCTTGACATTTTGTTGTGGTGTTGTGTTGTTTACAGTCTGCCTGGCTTGCTGGGACTCAAGGCCCATGGCAGTGTGCAAGTCAGTTATGATCAAGAGAATGGGGCGTTCACTGAACAGGGCACTAGGGCTGGGAGTGCAGAAACCTGAAAGCAAACAAGAGAGCTGAAAACAATGCCTGAGCTTCCAGAGGAGCTGTAGGACAGGGTTGGTCCGCTGCGGCAGCAAAAACAAGCCGAGTCTTGCAAGACTGAGCTCCAACTCCTGATCTAGGGTTGCCAAGTCCAATTCAAGAAATATCTGGGGACTTTGGGGGTGGAGCCAGGAGACTTTGGGGGTGGAGCCAGGAGACATTAGAGGTGGAGCCAAGATCAAGGCTGTGACAAGCATAATTGAACTCCAAAGGGAGTTCGGGCCATCATTTTTAAAGGGACGGCACACCTTTTCAATGCCTTCCTTCCATAGGAAATAATTAAGGATAGGGGCACTTTCTTTTGGGGCTCACAGAATTGGATCCCCTGGTCCAATCTTTTTGAAACTTGGGGGGGGGGTATTTTGGGGAGAGGCACTAGATGCTATACTGAAAATTTGGTGCCTCTATCCCAAAAAACAGCCCCCCCCCAGAGCCCCAGATACCAGTGGATCAATTCTCCATGATTTTCTATGGGAATAAATCTCCATAGGGAATAATAGAGTTCCCAGCAGACATTTCCCTCCCCTCCCCCCGCTTTCTGACGACCCTGAAGCGGGGGGAGGGCCTCCAAACGGGGGGATGCCCTGCCCCCACCTGGGGATTGGCAACCCTATCCTGATCGCTGACCCCACCACAGGTCTCCTTGTTTGCATGGCTCCTCCACACAAACCCAGCTGCTCTGGCCTTTGCATGCGAACTAAGCCAGTTTTTTAGACTCTCCCCACCCACCCTGCCAGGGCTCGGCCTTCCACCTCACCTTCTGCTTGCTTCTTACACGGGAGGCTCACCTTTCTTCCACTGCTTGCCAGCAACCGCATGGCATGACCCCATCAGAAGTTAATCAGTGGCAAGAAGAAATCTGAACTGACCTGACCTGCTGCCAGATGGGAGGGAGAGAGCTGCCGGGATGGCACACAGCAGGGCCCTGATCCCTGCTTGAGTGGGAGCGCAACACAAGGATCTGCTCCCTCTCAGCTCCCTCTTCCTTCCTACCCACAAATATTACGGCCAAGCGAAACTCGGGAGGAGGGGATGTTTCAAGGGACTGATGAATAAGCAGGAGGCCTGCATGATGACTCCATGTTAGGGTTGCCAAGTCCAATTCAAGAAATATCTGGGGACTTTGGGGGTGGAGCCAGGAGACATTAGGGGTGGAGCCAAGATCAAGGCTGTGACAAGCATCATTGAACTCCAAAGGGAGTTCTGGCCATCACATTTAAAGGGACGACACACCTTTTCAATGCCTTCCTTCCACAGGAAATAATGAACGATAGGGGCACCTTTTTGGGGGGCTCATAGAATTGGACCCCCTGGTCCAAACTTTTTGAGACTTGGGGGGTCTTTTGGGGAGAGCCACTAGATGCTATACTGAAAATGTGGTGCCTCTGCCCCAGATACCCACGGATCAATCCTCCATGATTTTCTATGGGATAAATCTCCATAGGGAATAATAGAGTTCCCAGCAGACATTTCCCTCCCCTCCCCCCACTTTCTGACGACCCTGAAGCGGGGGAGGGTCTCCAAACCAGGAGATCCCCTGCCCCCACCTGGGGATTGGCAACCCTACTTCACGTTCCTTTACAATGACCTACTGCGTTTGACCTCTGGAATATACACCGTTCAGGGTTGCCAAATCTAATTCAAGAAATATCTGGGGACTTCGAAGGTGGAGCCAGGAGACTTTGGGGGATGGAGCCAGGAGCAAGGTTATGACAAGCACAATTGAACTCCAAAGAGTGTTCTGGCCATCACATTTCAAGGGACCGCACACCTTTTAAATGTCTTCCCTCCATTGGAAATAATGAAGGACAGGGACACCTTCTTTGGGGGCTCATAGAATTGGACCCTCTAGTCCAATCCTTTTGAATCTTAGAGGGCGTTTTGGGGAGAGGCACTGGATGCTATGCTGAAAATTTGGTGCCTCTACCTCAAAAAACAACCCCCCCCCCAGAGCCCCAGATACCCATGGAGCAATTCTCCATTATAGCCTATGGGAATCAGTCTCCATAGGGAATAATGGAGTGCCCAGCAGGCACACACACACACGCTTTCTGAAGCGGGAGGGGGGATCCCTTGCCCCCACCTGTGGATCGGCAACCCTGCCATTCTATTTAACACTGAAGAGCACGTCGCGGCATTCAGTATCTGGTAGCCTTGGGTTGATGCAGAGGGCTGCATTGGTTGACTTGATTTGAAGCCAGATGGTGTAAACCTCCAATGGATTAATCAACAGTGAAATGCAAAATACAACAAAATCTGAACTGTGCCCGTCAGCCAGCTGGAAGCGGCAGAATCTCACAGCTTTCCTCTTCTGCTGGAATGGCCGTGGGTCAGCCATAGCTCTGGCAGAGGTTGTCCTTGAAAGGGCAGCTTCTGGGAGAGCCCTCTCAGCCCCACCCACCTCACAGGGTGTCTGTTGTGGGGGAGGAAGGTAAAGGAGATTGTGAGCCGCTCTGAGACTCTTTGGAGTGGAGGGTGGGATATAAATCCAATATCTTCATCTACCTCACAGGGTGTCTGTTGTGGGAGAGGAAGGGAAAGGAGATTGTGAGCCGCTGTGAGACTCTTCGGAGTGGAGGGCGGGATATAAATCCAATATCTTCATCTACCTCACAGGGTGTCTGTTGTGGGGGAGGAAGGTAAAGGAGATTGTGAGCCGCTCTGAGACTCTTCGGAGTGGAGGGCGGGATATAAATCCAATATCTTCATCTACCTCACAGGGTGTCTGTTGTGGGGGAGGAAGGTAAAGGAGATTGTGAGCCGCTCTGAGACTCTTCGGAGTGGAGGGCGGGATATAAATCCAATATCTTCATCTACCTCACAGGGTGTCTGTTGTGGGGGAGGAAGGTAAAGGAGATTGTGAGCCGCTCTGAGACTCTTTGGAGTGGAGGGCGGGATATAAATCCAATATCATCTTCTTCTTCTTCTCCCTAAAATATTGACACCACCAAGGTTGGCTGAAACTGCTCTGGGGATAATACCAGCCTACCTCAGAGAACTGTTGTAATAATTATTGTGATAAGAGACATAAAGTGCATCAAGCACTGAAACACGAAATGTTTTTGCATTTCGAAATTCTCTGAAGAGCATCCAGATGTTGCAATGCGTTCGAAGCATGGCAGAGTCGATCCTTGCCGGCCATAAACGACAGAGACTGTGTCTCGCAAGCGGTCAGAGGTTTCTTCTCCATCTCCCTCTGCCTCTGCCCTGCAGGGCACAATTCAAAGTGCTGGTTGCTGCTAGGGATGCCTTGAATTTCCCATCAGACGTGCTCAACAGACAGACTTACAGCGTTCGACTGTGGCTATCAGTCACGATCCAGTGCTCTTTAGTTTGGCACCAGATGACTCAAATGCCTGAGCATTACTAGATTCTGGGTGTACATGGTGGTGGGGGCTCTAGGCCTTCAGAGCAGCCCATTGCAACACCCCATCCAATTTGAACAGATGGATGGGACTATCATGAAAGGGGAGCCGTGCACCCACCAGATGCAAGGAGTGCAGGTAGGGATAGCAAATCACTGGAATACCAATTTTTTTGTGATCGCCCCTTCCTCCTCCTTTGATATTGTATTAGGAGCAGGTTGGTTAGCCAAGCACGAACCAGACATTCGATGGGGGAATCAAATCATTGACTTTAGAGACCCCATGTGTGATGATCACAAGTGGCGAAAGGCATGGGGACCCGAACCCCCACCGATTAATGAAAAACTATGCCTCACCATAGAGGAAGTGAGATCGATCCCCAAAGAGTACCAAGATCTAAAAGCAGTATTCAACAAGGAGGAGGCTAATGAATGCCCCTCACACACACACACACACACACACACACACACACAGAGACACTGACTGTGCGATAGAACTGATCTTGGGCCAGGAACTGTCTAAGGCCAAAATCTACTCCATGGGCTGGGCAGAGAAAGTAGAGCTTAGGAAATTTTTGGATAAGAATCTATCCCCCCGGCCACGGCCCCACATGCAGCCCCCGTATTATTTCATAAGAAAAAAGATGGGGGGCTCTGACTCTGCATAGACTTTCGCGGGATTAACGCTATCTCATCATCGAACGCCTACCCCATCCCCCTCATAAAAGATCTTTTGAACACTGTGGCAAAGGGGAAAATATTTATTAAGCTGGATTTGAGGGACGCCTATTTTAGGGTCCGCATAAAGGAGGGGGACGAGTGGAAAACGGCGTTCAATACTCCTATAGGCCAATTCGAATACTTGGTGATGCCTTTTGGATTACAAGGAGCCCCGGGGGTGTTTATGAACTTCATCAACGAAGTATTGAGGAAATTCCTGAACCAAGGGGTGGTGGTGTATCTGGATGACATCCTAATTTATTCTGAGGACCTCCCCTCTCACATCAGACTAGTATGAGAGGTTCTAGAGACACTATATGAGCACAAACTGTTTGCCAAACTGTCAAAATGTGAGTTCCATCAAACGGAACTCGACTACCTGGGATACAAAGTCTCGGGAAAGATTTAGCAATGGACCCAGTGAAAATACAGGCTGTGCTGGATTGGGAGCCCCCCAAAACTCATAAAGAAGCTACAATCCTTCATCAGATTTGCAAACTTTTATAGGGGTTTTATTCAGGGGTCCTTCATCAGATTTGCGAACTTTTATAGGGGTTTTATTCAGGGGTTCCCCAATATCATGCTATCCCTCACTGACCTCCAGAAAACAAAGGGGAGGGGCCCAGAGGCAAAACATCCCGGAGCAAAACTCACGTGGATGAGTAAATGCCAAGATGCTTTCAACAGCCTGAAAAGACTGTGTACTAGAGAACCAATATTAATTCACCCGGATGACAAAAGGGTTTCGTGGTTCAATGTGACGTCATTGACAACGCTGTAGAGCTGGAATTATCTAAAATGTTTAGTAAGGTTAATCCTATTTTCCATTGCAGTTTACTCAAGAAAGACCCTGGGTCAACGCGCTGGCACCCCCGACAACCAGCCCCAGATCTGATCCAGTAGGGAACCAGGACAATCATGAGGTGGAAGAGATCCTTGATGCTAAAATAAAACGGAGGGTGCTACAATTTCTAATCCGCTGGAAACATTTCCTGAAATCACATGATGAATCAGTTTCTCCTTACAATGTCGAGGCCCCAACCCTGATCAAGCAATTTTATGCTAAGTTTCCCAAAAAACCCCGGGGGAGGGCCTAAGCGGGGGCAGTATGTCAAGCACTATGGTTTCATAAAGATATAACGGCTGAAGTACTGTCAAGTGAGAACTCTGGGTACCAGCCATTCCTAACCCCCCTCTTTCTCATATCTCTGTAGCCATCCGGCAGAGGATGTTTATCTAATGGAATTGTCTGGCTTTGTTTTAGTACCTACACTCCCCCTTAATATCTCAGGCCTCTAAAAGTCTTATCTTGGTCATGGGTTGGCATTAGAAGGCTATTGCTAGGTAGAGAAAAATTACTGCTTTGCCCTTTGAACTCAGAATTCCAAACGTGTCTGTTTGTATCTATATAGTATGCTGTGACCTTATTTCTTCAGTCTTCTCAAAGACAGTGTCCTATCTGCAACTTGGAGTTTAAATAAAGAAGTAACTTTGATTGAAAACAAAGGACTCTATCATTGAACTACTTGTGCTTGACATCAGGATCCCCATAGCGTAGTGAAGTAGGCCATTGGTGGGGTTCTTATGGGCCAGTCCCATGGCTGCAGATGTTACCATTCATGTAAATGCCTGGCGGAAGAGTGCCGTTTTGCAGGCCCTGCGGAACTGTAAGAGCTCTTGCAGGGCCCTAACCTCCTCCGGCAACTCATTCAACCAGCTAGGGACAGCAACGGAAAAGGCCCTGGCTCTTGTTTTGAGCCTCGCTTCTCTGATTCTGGAGACTGTCAACAGGTTTTGAGACCTGGACCGAAGTGCTCGCTGGGGCATGTGCAGGGAAAGGAAGTCCCTAAGGTATGCAGGACCCAGGCCACAGAGGGCTTTAAAGGTAATGACCAGCACCTTGAAGCGAATCCGGTAGATTTTAAGGTGTTGGTTTTGCTGGTTCTGTGTAAAAATGCTTCATTGAGGTACAAGATATAAATATTTCAAATAATAAACAGTATTTGATCTCTGTCCAAATTAAAAAAAACTCCAACACTTCTAAAGCATTCCAGTTCTGGATTTTGAACATATGAAGCTGCCTTCTACTGAATCAGACCCCCCTCGTTCCATCAAAGTCAGTATTGCCTGCTCAGACTGGCAGCAGCTCTCCAGGGTCTCCAGCTGAGGTTTTTCACACCTACTTGCCTGGACCCTTTTGAGTTGGAGATGCCGGGGATTGATCCTAGGACCTTCTGCTTGCCAAGCAGATGCTCTACCAGTGAGCCACCATCCCTCCCTGAACATATGAAGTTGCCTTCTACTGAATCAGACCCTGGGTCCATCAAAGGCAGTATTGTCTCCTCAGACCGGCAGCGGCTCTCCAGGGTCTCAAGCTGAGGTTTTTCGCACCAATTTGCCTGGACTCTTTTGAGTTGGAGATGCCGGGGATTGAACCTGGGACCTTCTGCTTACCAAGCAGATGCTCTACCCCTGAGTCACAGCCCCATTCATGGCTCTCCAGGGACTCAAGCGGAGGTTTTTCACACCTATTTGCCTGGACCCTTTTTAGTTGGAGATGCTGGGGATTGAACCTGGGACCTTCTGCTTACCAAGCAGATGCTCTACCACTGAGCCACCATCCCTCTCCGAACTCAAATGTCCCAAGGTCTGGAATGTCTCCTAGCTAGACAGGAAGCACTGGTCTTCCTTTCCCCTCTCCACTGGGAAAGAACTGACACCAGTTCCACTCCTTGGACATCTTCTGCTACTGCCCCTTTGGATGGAGCCTGCCTTCTCTGCTGTGGAGTCTGTCTCCTCTGGAGACAGAGGCTCTCCTGCTTTCTTTGGACCCAAGGAGGGCTGCTTCTGCTCCCTTCTCTGTCTTTTGCTGGCAGCCGAGTGTGAAGAGGCCGGGTGTTTGCTCTCTCTCTCTCTCTCCACGGTCCGTTGCCCTTTCTCAAGGACTCAGCCACCAACTCTCCACCAAATGCAGAGAGTAAACACGGGCTGAACTTTTATGATCCCACCGTTATAAACTAGGGCAATGACAAAGCACTTATTTTCTAAAAAAAACCCAGAAAACCGAAAAGGCAGACTACTTGGCTGGGGACAGAACAGAACCAGTTTCCCTTCCCTTCTCTGTTGAAAGAGTGCAGGAAGATCAGACTCACTGTCTTTTCTTTGTTAGGCTCATATTTAAGCTCAAAGGCCCTGCACTGCTTTCTTTATCCCTGGGTGGCTGCAAACAGGATCCAGAGTTCATGCTTGAAGGCTGAATGGCAGGTTAAAAGCCTGCGTCTTCTCCGGAGCTCAGTTGCAAAACTAGCGATGGCACTGCTGGTTGGGAAGTTGTTTCAGCAACAGAGCCGACTGAGCTCTCTGGTAAAATGATTCCCTTTTACTAGCAAAAGCTCCTCTCAAATAGATGACTGGGGTTACCACCAACAGGATTTAGAGAGCTCAGCCCAGGGGAAGGGTTTAGAGCAGGTGTGTCAAACGTGCGGCCCGGGGGCTGAATGAGGCCCCCAGAGGGCTCCTATTAGGCCCCCAAGTGACTAGCTCTTGTCTGCTTCCTTCTCCCTCTCGCTTCCTTCTACACCTCAGCTTGCTTTGCAAGGCTTGCTCAATCGCACAGGAGCTACGGAGCAAAACCTCAGTTTTCTTCATTGGCTGAGGCTCCTCCCCCTCCTGGTCCCCTGGGGAAGGAAGTTGAGTTCCTTTGCTCAGTTCCCTGGATCCCATGGGAGAGATACAAAGAAAGCACCTTTAAGACCAACAAGCGTTAATGTTTTAAGCATGTTTTATTTTAAGGGTTGTGTTTGTCTGTGTCTTTTAAAAAGTTTATATCTCTGCTACCTAATCTTAAATAGGTACACACATGGCCCAGCACAACGAGGTCTCATTTAGGTCAGATAACAAATGGGTTCGACACCCCCGGTCTAGACCAAGGAAGTCCAACATGGTGCCTGTGGGTGCCATGAAGCCCACCACACCTTTCCTGGTGCCCACCAAGTGTTTTTAGAAAGTAGGCAGGTGGGGCTTTCGCCCATCAAGGATTCTCATTGGCCAATGGAGATGTGATTGGCTTTGCAGATTTTTAAAAACATTGCTTTGGCAGCAGCCGTTGCCCCAGCTCAAGGATCTTCACTGTGGGATGGAATGGAAGCTGTGGCAGCCGTTATGTGGCTGGCTCCACCCCCTACAGCAGACATTTTGTGTCAGACATTTTGAGTCTGCGCTCATCACACCAGGTCAGAATTCCAAAGGTGTCCTCAGGCTCAAAAAGGTTGGGGGTTCTTGGTCCAGACCAACAGCTGTGTCATAGGCTTGCCAATCCCCAGGTCCCAGCAGGGGTTCTTCCGCTTTCCCAGGCTCCTTCCCGCCCCCAGTCAGCTGGCTGGTGGGGGGAAGCTCTGCCCCCAGAGGACCATGTTCCTTTCCACCTCCAGAGGCTTCAGTCTCCCATTGAAAGGCTTCCTCTTGGGATGGGGTGTCTGTGTTACTTTGAAGAAGTTGGCAGCAACTCGTGAACAGAGATGCCAATCCCTCTTCAGAGTCGCCAGAAACAGGGTGGGGGGGGGGGAGGGAAACATCTGCGGAGCCTTGTTCCCTATGTGGAGATCGATTCTCATAGGGTATAATGGGGAATTGATCTGGAGGTTTCAGGGGCTCTGGGGGATCTGTGTCTTGAGGTAGAAGCACCAAATTTTCAGTATAGTATCTAGTGCCTCTCTCCAAAGTACCCCCCATGTTTCAAAACGATTGGACCAGGGGGTCCAGTTCTATGAGCCCCCAAAGAAGGTGCCCCTATGCTTCATCATTTCCTATGGAAGGAAGACATTTAAAAAGGTGTGCAGTCCCTTTAAATGTGATGGTCAGAACTCCCTTGGAGTTCAATTATGCTTGTTATGCTTCAATTGTTCAATTATGCTTGTTCCTGGCTCCGCCCCCAATGTCTCCTGGCTCCACCCCCAAAGTCCCCAGATATTTCTTGAATTGAACTTGGCAACCCTACAGTACAGGATATCAGTGCTCACAAGAGAAGGGTGGAATATCACCTGGGCACAATGTTCCCTTTAAGCTGAGCCAGTGTGAGCTACCTCACAGTCCTTTAGCCTCCAGCTCACACATTTTTGTCTTAACTCTGGAAAAATGGTACCAGAACAAACTTGTTTATGCAGTAGCCAAATCGCTCAATCACAACTTTAATGCCAGTAGCTCATGAAGCAGAATTTTTGCTCACAAGACTCCACAACTTAGAGGGAGCATTTCCAGGTCTTTGTGTGTGTAAGAGAGAATCTCCTCACAGTTTTAAAACTTCCCTTGCAGGCTACATGCAGCCTTTGCCATACACCATACCCCTTCCGAAAAAGAAGAGACTTTTCCAGCATCCCCATTTGCTTGGAGGAGATGAATCTTGAGAACATCAGGAGACCCCAGCTGGATCAGACCAGGGAGGGTCTATGTAGCCCAGCATCCTGCAAGTTTCACCCAGTGGCCAACCAGTTCCTCTGAAGGGCCAACAACTGGGCATAGAGGTCCAAGCCTTCCTATAGTAAGGACATTGGAGGAGCCCAGATAGATCAGACCAGTGAGGGTCCCTCTAGTCCATCCTCTTGTCTCACACAAAGGCCACCCAGTTCCTCTGGAGGACCAACAGCAGGGCAGAGGGGCTGAGGCCTTCCCCTGAGAAGAGCATCAGAAGAGCCCTGCTGGGTCAGACCAGGGAGGGTCCATCTAGTCCAGCCTCCTGTCTCACACAGAGGCCAGCCAGTTCCTCTGGAGGGCCAACAACAGGGCAGAGAGGCTGAGGCCTTCCCCTGAGAAGAACCTCAGAAGAGCCCTGCTGGATCAGACCAGGGAGGGTCCATCTAGTCCAGCTTCCTGTCTCACACAGTGGCCAGCCAGTTCCTCTGGAGGGCCAACAACAGGGCAGAGAGGCTGAGGCCTTCCACTGAGAAGAACATCAGAAGAGCCCTGCTGGGTCAGACCAGGGAGAGTCCATCTAGTCCAGCCTCCAGTCTCACACAGTGGCCAACCAGTTCCTCTGGAGGGCCAGCAACAGGGCAGAGAGGCCAAGGCCTTCCCCTGAGAAGAACATCAGAAGAGCCCTTCTGGATCAGACCAGGGAGAGTCCATCTAGTCCAGCCTCCTGCCTCACACAGTGGCCAGCCAGTTCCTCTGGAGGGCCAACAACAGGGCAGAGAGGCTGAGGCCTTCCACTGAGAAGAACATCAGAAGAGCCCTGCTGGGTCAGACCAGGGAAGGTCCATCTAGTCCAGAATCCTGTCTCACACAGAGGCAAATCAGTTCCTCTGGGTGAGCAACAACAGGGCAGAGAGGCTGAGGCCTTCCCCTGAGAAGAACATCAGAAGAGCCCTGCTGGGTCAGACCAGGGAAGGTCCATCTAGTCCAGAATCCTGTCTCACACTGTGGCCAACCATTTCCTCCGAAGGGCCGACAAATATCCCCTGATGTTTCTTCCTGGTTCTGGGATTCAGACGTTTAGTGCCTCTGAATGTGGAGCTTCCACTTGGTCACCATGGCTAATGGCCATTGATACACTTCTCCTTCATGAACCTATCTAATCCCCTTTTTAAGCTGTGCCTTCCTGTGGCCATCACTACATCCTCTGTCTGCAAATGCCATGTTTTAAGCACTCTGTGGAAAGTAGTATTTCCTTTTGTCTGGCCTAAATCTGCTGCCCCATTGGATCCCCCCCAAGTTCCAGTATCTTTAGCCACTCTTTCCATCCCATGCACAATTTTATAAACCTCTATCATGCCCTCCCCTTTCTAAACTGAAATCTGGAATGTCAAAGACAGTTACCCTAGGCCAGCATCTGGCAGCTAGAAGCCAGTTATCACCAATTGCCTGGGTTGGGCTCAAATTGTGTGTATCATGAAGATAAGTCTGCTGTTAAAGGAATAGATTTCCAGGTTTTGCACCACTCCCTCTTTTATGATGTGGGTCCCATTTTAGGTGGGGTTTGGCTCTGTCGTTTCCAAAGCAGCAGTCCAGGTTTCCTGGGGACGATGGAGCTGTGGGAAACTCTCTTGCTTCTGTTGACTGTTTGTATTTCAGCTTCAGTTCTCCTCTCAGCATGGAGCCAAACTGCAAAGAGGAGGCAGCTCCCCCCAGGCCCCGCACCCCTCCCCATTCTGGGCAACTTGCTGGAACTGAGGGCCTACAACATCCTGACATTCTTCAAGGAGGTAAGCAGGATCTCTCCTAGGGATGCCAACCTCCAGGCGGGGCCTGGGGAACCCCTGGAATTCCAGCTCCTTTCTTGACTACAGAGATAAATTCCCCTGGAGAAAACGGATGTTTTGGAGGGGGGACTCTGTAGCTTGGTATCCCACTGAGGGCCCTGTCCTTTCCCCAGGCTCCAGCTCCAAATCTCCAGGAGTTTCCTAACCTGAGTCTCTTGCAGTTGTCCTTGAAAGAGCCAGTTTGGTGTAGTGGTTAAGCGCACGGACTCTTATCTGGGAGAACCGGGTTCGATTCCCCACTCCTCCATTTGCAGCTGCTGGAATGGCCTTGGGGCAGCCAGAGCTATCACAGAGGTTGTCCTTGAAAGGGCAGCTGCTGTAAGAGCTCTCTCAGCCCCACCTGCCTCACAAGGTGTCTGTTGTGGGCAAAGGAAGGGAAAGTGGTTGTAAGCCCCCCGAGACTCCTTCAGGTAGTGGAAGGCAGGGTATAAAACCAACTCTTCTTCTTTTTCTCTATAATCTCTTCCCCTAGTCGTCTCTTTTCTAACCTGAAAAATCCCAAACTCTTCAGCTTTTCTGCACAGGGAAACCCCCTCACCCTCCTCTGTACTGTTTCCAGCTCTGCAAAGTACTTTTTGAGATAATGGTGACCAGAACCGTACACAGGATTCCAAATGAGGCTACACCACAAATTTATATGGGGCATTATGATACTGGCCATTTTATTCTCCATCTCTTTCCTAATCACCCCTAGCACAGAGTTTGCCCTTTCCACTTCTGCAAAATGCCTATCCTTTGGGGAGGGGTGGGGGAGGAGAGAGAACCGACTAACCAAATAACAGGCGAACAATTATCACCAGGCAATGTTGGGAATCTATGAAATGAAGGGAAACTGGGCCATGGAAAAAACCCAGCAATAAACTGGGATTAATTCCCTCCTTTGGCACCAGGGAGCACGTGCTCAGGGTGTGCACAGGTGAGATTGGGGATTGAATTACCTGGCACACCTATTCCCAGGGGTGCAGGGCTTTGAAAGGGGATCGGGTTACCATTCCAAGGGAGTGTGGGCATGTCATGCGGATGGCTTGGGTACAGGTCTCTCTGGGACAAGTACAAGTTGGCCCATTGGGATGGGTTACTTGGGGGCAAGGGAGTGCTGCAGGAACTCAAAGTATGTGGGTATTTCTTGAGCTGATCTGGGGTAGTTGCTTAATCGGGGTTGTTTCTGCAGAGCGTGCAAACGTTCCAAAGCCGACCGCACACAACTGGCTCTTTGCAATGCTCTGTTAGTACAAGCTTTGTTGTGGCGAGCAGGGCCTGTCGGGGTGAAGCATTTGGAGGATCAGGTCCGCTGTAAACTGAAGAGGTCAGAGCTCTCCATTACATGCACCAAGTCCCAGGTTTGATACTGGAATCTCCAATTAAAGGGTTGCAGTGAAGACTTGCTTTTGCCATTACGAACAGTAATGCATACCAGAAGATTGAGATAGAATTCAATGGGAAAGCGGACAGATGTGAACAAGATGCAACTTAACAAGGATAAGTGCTGAGTTCTACATCTTGGTAACAAAAATAAGGAACACACATACTGGACGAGGACCAGTTGGTGTGAACAAGATCTTGGGGGACTGGTGGACTGTAAGTTAAATATAAGCAGACAGTGTGATGCAGCGACAAAAAGGGCTAATGCCATCTTGGGGTGTATCCACAGAGGCATAACATCCAAATTGCAAGATGTCCGAGTTCCGCATTGGTCAGGCCACACCTGGAGTATTGTGCAAAGGAGTGCAGGTGCAGAGGAGAGCGATGAGGATGACCGGGGGCCTGGAGACCAAGAAGCCCTGCGAGGAAAGGCTGAGGGACTTGGGAAGGTTCAGTCCAGAGAAGAGGAGGTGGGGGGGGGCAGGATGGCTCTCTTGAAGTATTTCTTGAATTTCTATAAGGGCTGTCCCATATAGTCAAAGCGATGGTATTCCCAGTAGTCATGTATGGCTGTGAGAGCTGGACCATAAGGAAGGCCGAGTGTAGAAGAATAGATGCTTTTGAGCTGTGGTGCTGGAGAAGACTCTTGAGAGTCCCTTGGACTGCAAGAAGATCAAATCAGTCAGTCCTAAGGGAAATCAACCCAGACAGTTCCCTGGAAGGTCAGATGCAGAAGCTGAAGCTCCAAAACTTTGGCCACCCAATGAGAAGGGAGCACTCCCTGGAGAAGACTCTTGAAAGTCCCTTGGACTGCAAGAAGATCCAATCAGTCATTCCTAAGGGAAATCAACCCAGACTGTTCCCTGGAAGGTCAGATGCAGAAGCTGAAGCTCCAAAACTTTGGCCACCCAATGAGAAGGGAGCACTCCCTGGAGAAGATCCTGATGCTGGGAAAGACAGAAGGCAAAAGAAGAAGGGGATGGCAAAAGAGGAGACGGCTGGACAGAGATACTGATGTAACAAGCACCAATTTGAGCAGACTTCGGAGGATGGTGGAAGACAGGAGGGCCTGGCATGATTTTATCCATGGGGTTGCAAAGAGTCGGACTCGACTGTGCGACTGAACAACAACCCTTAGAGGAGGGCAGCAAAAGATACAACTCGCAATAATGGGTCAAAATTAAGTGCAGGAAGGGGCCATCTGAATATTAGGAAAGACTTTTTTCCAGTCAGACTTGTTCCACAGTGGAATTAGCTACCAGGGGAGGTGGTGAGCTCTCCCTCATTGGCAGACTGTAAGGAGAGGCTGGTCAAATGCTACTCAGGGACACTCTAGGCTGTTCCTGCATTGACCAGGGGCTTGGACTAGAAGGCCTGTATGGCCCCTTCCAGCTCTGTGATTCTGTGATTCAATACTGGGATGGATGAATATAAGGCACTTGGGCATGCAGAACCAGCCAAAGGCTTTGAACAGCTGGCCTGTGACCTTCTCTGATTGCTTTTGCAGCTGAGAGATCGATACGGGCCTGTCTTCACCATCCACCTGGGCCCTCGCCGGGTGGTTGTCCTCTATGGCTATGAGGTGGTCAAGGAAGCCCTGGTGGACCACGCTGAAGCGTTCAGTGGCAGGGGACACTTGGCCACCGTGGATGACTTCGTCCAGGGTTTGGGTGAGTTTCCAAAGAAGGGCAACAAAATCCACATGCGTCACACGCACAACCAGCCTGCCGGGTAAAGGTCAGCATCACCCGCTATGACCCTAGTGGTGCAGCGGAAGAAGGTACCATGTTTACTCAGAAGGAAGTAGGGTTGCCAAATCCAATTCAAGAAATACCTGGGGACTTTGGGGGTGGAGCCAGGAGACATTGGGGGTGGAGCCAGGAGACATTGGGGGTGGAACCAGGAGACATTGGGGGTGGAGCCAGGAGCAGGGCTATGACAAGCATCATGGAACTCCAAAGGGAGTTCTGGCCATCACATTGAAAGGGACCAACCACACACCTTTTAAATGCCTTCCTTCCATAGGAAACAATGCAGGACTGGGGCACCTTCTTTGGAGGCTCATAGAATTGGACCCCCTGTTCCAATCTTTCTCAAATTTGGGGGCTATTTCGGGGAGAGGCACCGGATGCTATACTGAAAATTTGGAGCCTCTACCTAAAAAATCAGCCCCCACAGAGCCCCTGATACCTGCAGATCAATTCTCCATTATTTCCTATGGGAATAAGTCTCCATAGAGAATAATGGAGTTCCCAGCAGACATTTCCCTTCCCCTCCCCCCGCTTTCTGATGACCCTGAAGCGGGGGGAGGACCTCCAAACCGGGGGATCCCCTGCCCCCACCTGGGGATTGGCAACCCTAGAAGGAAGATGAACCTGAACGTAAGACGGCCCCCTTGGAAATATTATACACAAAAAGAGTATTACTAGAAAGAATCATAACTTCTATGCAAATGTAAGACCACATCCTTAAGCATGCTACATGCGTGCACAAAAAGTGTTATTACTGGACACGATTGTAACTTCCACTGGGACCTTTTGTTGGTCTTCAACGTGCCCCTGGACTCAAAAGCTGTTCTGTTGCTTCAGACCAACACGGTTGAGTTAGCGTGAGCAAGCTCACAGTTTTTTTAGCTTAAGGCTCACAAATTTTTGTCTTAGTTCAGGAAAAATGGCCCCAGAGCACACTAATGTGTGCAGTAGCTCACAACTTTAATGCCAGTAGCTCACAAGACTTCACAGCTTAGAGGGAATATTGGTGCCAAGGACCTCTTTATGCACAGTTAATGTCTGGGTTCTCAGTTTCTACCCCCCCCCCCCTCCACTCTGATTACTGAAACCTGATAGAATGGGGAGGGACACTTACCTTTTAGGGTGGACTTGGTCACATTCTCCTTTTCTTGTTCTCTATGGCTACTGACATTTTTACTATTGGAGAGCCAGTTTGGTGTAGTGGTTAAGTGTGCGGACTCTTATCTGGGAGAACCGGGTTTGATTCCCCCACTCCTCCACTTGCAGCTGCTAGAATGGCCTTGGGTTAGCCAGAGCTCTCACAGGAGTTGTCCTTGAAAGGGCACCTGCTGTGAGAGCCCTCTCAGCCCCACCCACCTCACAGGGTGTCTGTTGTGGGGGAGGAAGGGAAAGGAGATTGTGAGCCGCTCTGAGACTCTTTGGAGTGGAGGGTGGGATATAAATCCAATATCTTCATCTACCTCACAGGATGTCTGTTGTGGGGGAGGAAGGGAAAGGAGATTGTGAGCCGCTCTGAGACTCTTCGGAGTGGAGGGCGGGATATAAATCCAATATCTTCATCTACCTCACAGGGTGTCTGTTGTGGGGGAGGAAGGGAAAGGAGATTGTGAGCTGCTCTGAGACTCTTCGGAGTGGAGGGTGGGATATAAATCCAATATCTTCTTCTACCTCACAGGGTGTCTGTTGTGGGGGGGGAAGGTAAAGGAGATTGTGAGCTGCTCTGAGACTCTTCGGAGTGGAGGGTGGGATATAAATCCAATATCTTCTTCTACCTCACAGGGTGTCTGTTGTGGGGGAGGAAGGGAAAGGAGATTGTGAGCCGCTCTGAGACTCTTCGGTGTGGAGGGCGGGATATAAATCCAATATCTTCATCTACCTCACAGGGTGTCTGTTGTGGGGGAGGAAGGGAAAGGAGATTGTGAGCCGCTCTGAGACTCTTTAGAGTGGAGGGCGGGATATAAATCCAATATCTTCATCTACCTCACAGGGTGTCTGTTGTGGGGGAGGAAGGGAAAGGAGATTGTGAGCTGCTCTGAGACTCTTCGGAGTGGAGGGCGGGATATAAATCCAATATCTTCATCTACCTCACAGGGTGTCTGTTGTGGGGGAGGAAGGGAAAGGAGATTGTGAGCCGCTGTGAGACTCTTTGGAATGGAGGGCGGGATAGAAATCCAATATCTTCATCTACCTCACAGGGTGTCTGTTGTGGGGGAGGAAGGGAAAGGAGATTGGGAGCCGCTCTGAGACTCTTCGGAGTGGAGGGCGGGATATAAATCCAATATCTTCATCTACCTCACAGGGTGTCTGTTGTGGGGGAGGAAGGGAAAGGAGATTGTGAGCCGCTGTGAGACTCTTTGGAATGGAGGGCGGGATAGAAATCCAATATCTTCATCTACCTCACAGGGTGTCTGTTGTGGGGGAGGAAGGGAAAGGAGATTGGGAGCCGCTCTGAGACTCTTCGGAGTGGAGGGCGGGATATAAATCCAATATCTTCTTCTTCTTCTAAATTATGCTTCCAGGGATCGCTTTCGCCAACGGGGAGCGATGGAGACAGCTGCGCCGCTTCACCCTCAGCACCTTGCGCAATTTCGGGATGGGGAGACACTCTATTGAGGAGCGGATCCAGGAAGAGGCCCACTTCCTACTGGAGGAGATCCGGAAAACCGAAGGTTGGGCTTCTTTTTGCCAGCTACCTTGAGTGTAATATTGGGAAGGGGGGCTTTGTGGGATGCGTCGATGCTCTGGGCTTCTCTGAGGGTTGCTGAGTCCAATTCAAGAAATATCTGGGGACTTGGGGGGTGGAGCCAGGAGACTTTGGGGGGTGGGGCCAGGAGACTTTGGGGGGTGGGGCCAGGAGACTTTGGGGGGTGGGGCCAGGAGACTTTGGGGGGTGGGGCCAGGAGACTTTGGGGGGTGGGGCCAGGAGACTTTGGGGGGTGGGGCCAGGAGACTTTGGGGGGTGGGGCCAGGAGACTTTGGGGGGTGGGGCCAGGAGACTTTGGGGGGTGGGGCCAGGAGACTTTGGGGGGTGGGGCCAGGAGACTTTGGGGGGTGGGGCCAGGAGACTTTGGGGGGTGGGGCCAGGAGACTTTGGGGGGTGGGGCCAGGAGACTTTGGGGGGTGGGGCCAGGAGACTTTGGGGGGTGGGGCCAGGAGACTTTGGGGGGTGGGGCCAGGAGACTTTGGGGGGTGGGGCCAGGAGACTTTGGGGGGGTGGGGCCAGGAGACTTTGGGGGGGTGGGGCCAGGAGACTTTGGGGGGGTGGGGCCAGGAGACTTTGGGGGGGTGGGGCCAGGAGACTTTGGGGGGGTGGGGCCAGGAGACTTTGGGGGGGTGGGGCCAGGGGACTTTGGGGGGTGGGGCCAGGAGACTTTGGGGGGTGGGGCCAGGAGACTTTGGGGGGTGGGGCCAGGAGACTTTGGGGGGTGGGGCCAGGAGACTTTGGGGGGTGGGGCCAGGAGACTTTCGGGGGTGGGGCCAGGAGACTTTCGGGGGTGGGGCCAGGAGACTTTGGGGGGTGGGGCCTGTTGGAGCAAGAATCTACATAAACCCAGTCTGACAGCTACAGTATGACAGCTGGTGATCTAGCTGCCAGGCTAGGTCACAGTGACCTGATCAGCAGACCGGCTTGAGCCGGCAGAAGCCAAGTGATGCATTCTGCTGAGTCAGCATGGCCAGGATTGGCTGCTTGGACTATATATGATCTGTGTGTGCATCACACAGGTCTCTCCCTGTGAGATGGTGGTTAGGCGAAGCACTTTGTCCGTGGAGGTGATATTGTATAGACTGCACAAGAGAGCACTTGTTGTGTATATATGTTAATACACCTTTTGGCACTAGTTGCACGTGTCTGCCTGATTTTCTTTCCTGAAGCCCTGTGTCGGGCAAGTCATCTCCCTCACTCTGCTACTCCCGCTCCGACAGGGTTATGGGCCCAGCACGCTTCCGCTGCGCGGAGGAGAGAGTTGAGAGTTGAGCTGACTGTGAGTTTGGAAAGAGCCGGAGGCGAGGAACGCCGGTGAAGGACACAGAAGCACCACCGTTCTCTGTTTGAGAGCCAGAGGGACGTCGGCAGCCAGCCGTGAGGAGGAGTCGGCACGATGGCTCAGCAACAGCTTGGAGTAGCCGTTGAGAAGCTCACCTCAGCCAACTACGCGGTGTGGAGCCTGAGAATGCAACACTACCTCAAGCGTGAAGGGCAATGGCTGTTCGTGAGTAACCCCCCTGCTGACTTATCTCCTGCCGAGACTGTGTTATCGGATAAGGCACTGGCCAACATAGTGCTATCTATAGGAGATGACCAGCTGGTTTATGTGCGAGGGCAGGACACTCCCAAGGCTGCCTGGGACGCGTTGAGTGCGGTGCATGTTAGCACCACTGCTGGTTCCCTCATGGCCTTGACAAGGAGGATGTTCCGCACCGTTATGCCGGCTGGAGGGTGTGTGAAAGATCACATCAAACGGCTAACGGACTGTTTCGTTGAGCTGGAGGCAAGAGGCAAGACTGTAGCTCCAGACGACAGAGTGTACATTTTGCTGTCGTCGTTGCCACCTGAGTACACTCCCCTGATAACTTCTCTGGAGACGGTGGACGTAGCGACCCTGACCATGGAATACGTCTGTGCCCACCTGCTTGACTTCCAAGAGAGAATTGCGGCCGTGAGCTGTCCGGGGGTGTCGGCCGGGCAGCGTGCTGTTATCGGTGTGTCCGGGAAGACAGCCAAGAATGAGCCAGCTTTTGCTGCTGGCAGGCGTCCGAAGGTGGAGGAAGTGGAGCCGACTGCGTTTGCAGTCCGTCGCTGCTATGGATGCGGGTCGTCGCAGCACCTGCTCCGAGCTTGCCCTGAGAGGGAGAAGAGGCGGGGGCGTGTGCGGCGAGAGCGGAGGACCGCCAGCCCGTGTGAGGAAGCAACCCGGCTGGTCACGTCTGCAGTAGAGAGCACAGGGTCTGCTTGGATTTTAGACTCCGGGGCAACGAGCCATCTCTGCTGCGAGAAGGAGTTGTTGAAAAACATTGACAGTCCTGAGCATAAGTATGTGAGATTGGCTGATGGGACCACTGCCAATTCTGTTTGCTCAGGCAATGTGGAATTTCCTGCACTGAAATGTATGTTGCAAAATGTGTTGTATGTACCCTCACTGCAGTCTAACCTGTTGAGTGTTAGCACACTGTTTGACCAGGGATACCAGGTGAGATTTGAGAAAACCTGCTGCAAAATCCTGGGAGGTGGGGGAAAGTTGCTTGTGACAGGAAAGAGGGAAGGTAAACTGTATGTGATCCAGAGTGATTGTGCCCAGGTGGCTCAGGTGTCGAATGAGCCTGTGCACAATAATTGTATACATTTGCTCCATAGGAGACTTGGGCACTGCGGATTTAGGGCGTTAAAGAAAACCCTGGAGCTTGTGCCTAGTTTGAAAGTAAATCCTTGCAAATGTTACTTGGATTGCCAGGTCTGCAAGAAGACCAAAAGCAAGGCGTGTGCTGTTGCTAAAGAAAGCTCAAGGGAAAGCACACGAGCCCTGGAACTAGTCCATTTAGACGTTATTGGCCCATTGCCAAAGAGTCTGTCGGGGAGGAGATACTGCTTGGTGGCCACCGACGACCACACGAAGTACGCGTGGGTTTTCACCATGGTGCATAAGTCTGAGGTGTATAAGACATTCACCAAGTGGGTCAAAGCAGTGGAGAGACAATTAGGGGTTAATCTCCTAGCTGTACAAACCGACAGAGGGGGGGAATTCTTATCTAACCAGATGAAACGTTGGCTGGAGAACAAGGGCATTGCCCACCGTCTGACGAACCCGGCAACGCCCCGAGAAAATGGGCATGGGGCTGTATTGCAGAATGTGATGTATTGCATGTTAGAGGATGCACAACTGCCAATGACCTATTGGGCAGAAACCATACATGCAGCTGTTTTTTTGCAAAATAGGGTTTGGTGTAATACTGTGAAAAATGTGCCTTACAGGTTACTGTTGAACAAGACCCCAGATTTGAGTTCTTTAAAAGTCTTTGGGTCACGGGCTCGAGTTGGCATCCACTCCACGAGTAGCGGGGAGGGGGATGTCCGGGCAGAGAGCCTAATTTTTCTGGGCTACAAGCCAAGGGCCAGGTGTTATCGTTTCTGCAATAGCAAAAGCAAGATAACACTTAGTAAGAGTGCCCAGTTCAATGAAGAAAGCAGCTGGCCAAGGTTGCACTCCTTGCAGAAACAATTTGTCCTGCTGCCAAGTAGCGATAACGATGTTGGAGCGCAGCCCAGAACTCCAGCCCAGGAGGTGGCACCCAGTGGGGCTGGAGAAGGTGAGCCGAATGCTGGCACAGAGCCTGACGAGCAGAGTCAGGAGGCAGAGCCTCAAATGCAGGAACTGGAGGTAAAGTGTGAGAGTCAGGAGGTTCAACACCCAATTACAGGGGCAGAGCAACCAGCCCAGGAGGTGGGAACAGAGCAACCCGAAGAAGACAAAGCTGGTCCAAGCACAGGGCCACGGGTGTCGGCCAGGTCCACCAAAGGCCAACGTCCCGCTGGTCCACCAAAGGTCCACCAAAGGCCAACGATGATGTGTTTTACAATCATGATGAGTTCCTGAACGAATTCCGGAAAGGGTTCCGAGCTACGTAAATATGAACTGTGATGTTGCTGGTGGACATGTATGTAAACTGTGTAAAGTGTTTTGGTGCACTGGGTTTAAATAGATTAGGAGGTGTGTTGGAGCAAGAATCTACATAAACCCAGTCTGACAGCTACAGTATGACAGCTGGTGATCTAGCTGCCAGGCTAGGTCACAGTGACCTGATCAGCAGACCGGCTTGAGCCGGCAGAAGCCAAGTGATGCATTCTGCTGAGTCAGCATGGCCAGGATTGGCTGCTTGGACTATATATGATCTGTGTGTGCATCACACAGGTCTCTCCCTGTGAGATGGTGGTTAGGCGAAGCACTTTGTCCGTGGAGGTGATATTGTATAGACTGCACAAGAGAGCACTTGTTGTGTATATATGTTAATACACCTTTTGGCACTAGTTGCACGTGTCTGCCTGATTTTCTTTCCTGAAGCCCTGTGTCGGGCAAGTCATCTCCCTCACTCTGCTACTCCCGCTCCGACAGGGCCAGGAGACTTTGGGGGGTGGGGCCAGGAGACTTTGGGGGGTGGGGCCAGGAGACTTTGGGGGGTGGAGCCAGGAGCAAAGGTGTGACAAGCACAACTGAACTGCAAAGGGAGGTCTGGCCATCACATTTAAGGAGACCACATACCTTTTAAATGCCTTCCCTCCATTGGAAATAATGAAGGATAGGGGCACCTTCTTTGGGGGCTCATAGAATTGGACCCCCTGGTCCAATCCTTTTGACACTTGGAGGGTGTTTTGAGGAGAGTCATCAGATGCTATGCTGGAAATGTGGTGCCTCTGTCTCAAAAAAACAGCCCCTCAGGAGCCCACATACCCACGGATCAATTCTCCATTATCCCCTATGGGAATCGGTCTCCATAGGGAATAATGGAGTGCCCAGTAGACATTTCCCTCCCCCCCACCCTACTTTCTGATGACCCTGCAGTGTGGGGGGAGGGCCTCCAATTTGGGGGATCCCCTGCCCCCACCTGGGGATTGGCAACCGTATCACTTGCCTGTCTCTTTCTGCCCCAGTGGGGAACACAGAAGCTTACCATTGGATCTTACGGGAAACAGAACATAAGAGAAGCCCTGTTGGATCAGGCCAGTGGCCCATCCAGTCCAGCACTCTGTGTCACAGAAGAACATAAGAGAAGCCATGTTGGATCAGGCCAAAGGCCCATTCAGTCCAACACTGTGTCACACAAGAACATAAGAGAATCCATGTTTGATCAGGCCAATGGCCCATCCAGTCCAACACTCTGTGTCACAGAACATAAGAGAAGCCATGTTGGATCAGGCCAATGGCCCATCCAGTCCAACACTCTGTGTCACAGAAGAACATAAGAGAAGCCATGTTGGATCAGGCCAATGGCCCATCCAGTCCAACACTCTGTGTCACAGAAGAACATAAGAGAAGCCATGCTGGATCAGGCCAGTGACCCCTCCAGTTCAACATTCTGTGTCACAGAAGAACATAAGAGAAGCCATGCTGGATCAGGCCAGTGGCCCCTCCAGTCCAACACTCTGTGTCACAGAAGAACATAAGAGAAGCCATGTTGGATCAGGCCAATGGCCCATCCAGTCCAACACTCTGTGTCACAGAAGAACATAAGAGAAGCCATGTTGGATCAGGCCAATGGCCCATCCAGTCCAACACTCTGTGTCACAGAAGAACATAAGAGAAGCCATGTTGGATCAGGCCAATGGCCCATCCAGTCCAACACTCTGTGTCACAGAAGAACATAAGAGAAGCCATGCTGGATCAGGCCAGTGACCCCTCCAGTCCAACACTCTGGTCACAGAAGAACATAAGAGAAGCCATGCTGGATCAGGCCAATGGCCCATCCAGTATACACACACACAAACACAGGAACAAACACCACTTGCTGTTACATCAAACCGATTCTCTTTGCTAAATAAATAATCCCCTTTCGAAATATTCCTGCTGTAAGCTTTCCCTGCAGGTTCCCTCTGGGGAGGCCAACAAAATGGCGTCTCAGCCTCACCTCCTGTACCTCTGCTCCTCCCTCAGGCAGCCCCTGCTCTCTCTGCCCACCGTATAGCAGCCTCAGTAGGCTTTCAGGTCAAGAAAAAATCAGAGACAGTTTGGATTTCCTTGGTAGTCCACATCTAAACACTTGCCAGGGCTGGCCTTTCTCCTGAGATCTGACAAGATCTGGCTAGCCTGGGCCATCCATGTCCAGGTGAAAGATGTCCAGAGTTGGCTTGCCCTTGCCTACCTCTGCGTAGCAACCCAGGACTTTCTTGGTGGTCTCCCATCCAAATACCAACTAGGGCCAATCCTTGCTTAGCTTCTGAGATCTGAGAAGACTGAGCTCGCCTTTTGCTTATTCTTCCTGAGGGTCAGAAGTGTATCGGCCTCCCCAGGGGCTGTTTTGTAGAAAAATAAGTGGCAGAGCTCATTAGCATACCTAATTAGCATATGCCACCCCCGCCCAGCCAAAAGCAACCTGACGCAAGAAAGGAAAGCCCCAGTTGAGTGAGGCCTGCTTGGGCTGGCTAGAGATCCAGCCAGCCCAAGCAGGTCTCGCTTACCTGGGGCTCTCCTTGGCCACCTGTCATGGGCTGGGGCCAGGCCAGGCGAAGTCCAGGGGCAGTCCAAGGTCAGTAGCTGGGTAGCAAGGAGGGTCCAAAGCGCCAAAACCGAATCACAGTCCAGGTATCGCAGGTCAGAGGTTCAGAAGCCGAAGTCAGGGGGTCCAGAAGCCAAAGTGGATGCTAGAACGTCAGGTAAGTGACTAGTTGCTTCCACAAAGCCTTCTCCCAAAGCCCACAGCTATATAGCCCTCTGCTGTCTGTTGCCCATTTGGGCTAATTGCTGACTCAGAGGGCAGCCAGGATCCTGCTGAGACTCAAGCACCCTCACTCCTAGAAGGGCCAGAATCCTTTCAAAACTCAGGGAGCGTCTTGCTCGTGAGCGTGCCGCCCTCCTCCGATCCCTGAGGTCCTGACGAAGGCGGTCACGCACACGAGCCACCCGAGAGGGCGAGGCAGGGGGGCTTGGATCTCCTCCAGCAGGAGGCAGGGGCACTGGTGCAGGTGGCAGGGGCACAGTTTCTTCTGCAGGCTCGGCTTCTTCTGCAGGGCCCCCAGCACCAATGACACCACCAAACCCCACAGTCAAAAGGCCAGCAAGCCACTCGCCACTCAAAATCACATAAGAAGTGGAGAAAAGGTGGCACAGGGCTTCTCCAGGGTTTAATGAGGGCTGCTGGGGTGTGGCAAAGCCCCTGGCAGCTGGCTGGCTGCCTGCTCTCCTAATCCAGGGATTGTTATGCAGCTGCCCCTCCTATTCAATGGACAAGGGAGGTGGGGAGGAGGAGGGGGAACCCTCAGAAAGGTTCAGGAGCTGTGCTCCTGTGAGCTCCTGCTGAATTCAAGGCCTGGACCTCCCCCATTTCCCCTCATCCTTTGCCCTGTGTTCACTCCAAAGCATGACACGATAGGATTGATGTACCACCAGCCCCAGACCTTCCCATAGAGTGGGAAGGGGACCTGATTGTCTGTTTAAGGCTGAGCAGAAAGGGCTGCCCTCACGGCTTCTCCTGACGGCTGCCTTTTTGCTCCAGGCTCAGCCTTCGACCCCACATTCTTCCTCAGCCGCTCCGTCTCCAACGTCATCTGCTCCATTGTGTTTGGCCGACGTTTTGACTACCAGGACCAAGGCTTCCTTACCTTGCTGGCCAAGATAAATGAGAACTTTGTGGGCATGAGTGGCGCCTCGGGTCAGGTATGAACTGGGACCAGTCCAGGAGACAAAACCCCGCCAAAGATGCTTCCCGCCTTCCAGTGGGTTGATCCTTTTCCTACATGGGCAGTCAGAAGAGATGTGGAGGCCAGAGTTGTGCTCAGCTCCAGCTCCAGCTCTGAACCCTCAGCATAAGGCCTGGGTCCCTTCGCAGCTTTTCGGAGCCTCCGGGCCCCTTCAGAATTCTGACACAGTGTGGTAGGCACAGTCACAAAATGGCTGCCACAAATCGTCCCTCAGCAGACCGAACTAGCCACAAAATGGCTTCCACAGTTCACCTTCAGTCATAACTGTGAAGATCTTTGTACTGTGATGGCAGGAGACTAGTTGTAATTCCCGGAGACCTCCAGCCATCACCTGGAGGTTGGCAACTCTCAACAGAGGACATGGTCAGTCATGTGACTTGCTTTGACTCTCAGGCTGTTCTGGAAGGTTCCACAGATGTGACCATTCCGGTGAGGACTACCAAAGACCATGATCCTGACAGAGCTAAAAAAAAAATGGTGAAGATGAATGAGAAGCAAGAATACCTGGGATTTGGGGGTGGGGGGTGGGTGGGAGAATTCTAGTTATCAAGAACAAATTTTGTGTCCGGTAACACTTTAAAGGCCAACACCTTTCTCCAGAATTTGAGTCCAGCAACTAACAAAGTTTCATTCTGGGTATAAGTTTTCGTGAAAGCAAACCTAAAATGAAACCTTATTGGTCTTACAAGTGGCTCTAGACTCAAACGTTGTTCTTTTCTTCAGAACAAGGCAACCCACCTGAAATGAACATTTTTTGAGCAGGAACGCAGTTCCGGCTGGCTCGGTGTCAGGGGGTGTGGCCTAATATGCAAACGAATTCCTGCTGGGCTCTTTCTGCAAAAAAAGCCCTGTATCCAAAGTTTATGTGAGTGCCTGACCAAGTGCGCACAAAAGCTTATATCTTGGGAGCTGTTGTTGGTCTCTAAGAGGCTGGTGGCCTTGGATTTTGTTCTGTTTCTGGCCACTTGAAATTGGCTCTCAAGAGCGACTGTGGGGGCGGGACTGAAGGTGAGGGGCAGGGGGTGGGGAATCTCTGTGGGGAAGATGTAGCTGGACATCAAGGCCTCCAGCAGGAGAGGGCAGAATGATGCTCATCCTCCGTGCACGACGCAAACTAGGCCTCTGCGCTCAGAGAAGAGGATTTCACCATCGGGTAGGGAAGACGGTGGGGTTCAGGAGTAACACAAAGGGCTAGCGTGTGGAACGTGACGGATCTCACCTTTCCATCTTTTCCTGCAGCTGTACGAGATGTTTTCATGGATCATGAAGTTCCTACCTGGCTCTCACCAGCAGTTATTCCGGAACCTCAATGACATTTGCGATTTTGTGTCTGAGAGGGTCCAGGTGAACAAGGCGTCTCTTGACCCCGACAACCCCCGGGACTTTATCGACTGTTTCCTCATCCAAATTGAAAAGGTACCCTTCTTCTGACCTGGGAGAGAGACAACACCACGGGACTGTAGAGTCTTGAGAGTATATAAGACTATTGTTATATATGTGGATGATCATTCTGTCCTACCCTGTAAGGCTGTTGTGAGGATTAAGACAAGAATCTATTGAGAGCTCTCAAAACACACTTGTGAGGCCTATCTGTCCTTAGTGGGGCTGCCTTTGTTGTTGGTACTTTAGCCACAGGCAAAGGGGAGATATTTCCAAAATGCTAGAACTTGAGGGCATCCATTGAAGCTGATGAGCAGTAGGTTTGGGATGGGCAGTAGGAAAAGGAAATACTTCTTTACTCAATGAGTGATTGCTGCCAGAGGATATAATGGGCATAAAGGTAAAAGGTAAAGGTAGTGCCCTGTGCAAGCACCAGTCGTTTCTGACCCTGGGGCGACGTTGCTTTCACAAGATTTTCATGGCAGACTTTTTACGGGGTGGTTTGCCCTTGCCTTCCCCAGTCATCTACGCTTTCTCCCCAGCAAGCTGAGGACTCCTTTGACTGACCTCGGAAGGATGGAAGGCTGAGTCAACCTTGAACTGGCTACCTGAACCCAGCTTCCTCCAGGATCAAACTCAGGTCGTGAGCAGAGGGCTCCGACTGCAGTACTGCAGCTTTACCACTTTGCACCAGAGGCAAAAACGGCTTTAAAAGGAGATTAGACAGATTTATGGAGGAGAAATCTATCAATGGCTACCAGCCCTAGTGACTAAAGGGAACCTCCACATTCAGAGGCGCTAAACCTCTGAATCCCAGAGCCCAGGAGGCCACATCAGGGGAAGGCCTCAGTCTCTATACTCTGTTGCTGGCCCTCCAGAGGGACAGGTGGGACCCTGTGTGAGACAGGAGGCTGGACTAGGTGAACCACTGGTCTGATCCAGCAGGGCTCTTCTGGTGTTCTTATGAGATCAGCCATTTCTGGGGATGCCTTCCTTTCCTTTTCCAGATTCCTTGCTCCACATGCCTCTCCTGCTTAAGTTAGTTGAGCCAGAAGAACTTCTCAAACTAATTTCAGAGCTGGGTTCCTGAGCACAGTTTCCACCCCCTCCAGTGCTGTCACTCTGAGAAGCCTTTTCCTGTTTGCATTTGAGGCATACATGGCAAAAGAGCAATCAGGGCACAGGCTTGTTTCAGGATCCTGCCCCACAATGCACTTTGCAGGCCCTGCAGGGAAAGGATCCAGACATGTTGAGATGGCTCTTTTGCAGGGTCTGCCCAAGAACATGACCACCATGTACCTAACACGGAGGGGGCAAAAAGAGACTGCATAGAAACAGAGGGTAGCAGCACCCAATGGCACTCTGTATCAGAGGTGGCCAAACTGTGGCTCGGGAGCCACATGTGGCCAAGCCAAGCCAGTTGGCAGCTTGGAGGCTGCATTTAAAGTTGCTTTATTTCCACCTCCCCCTCTCTCCCTCACCCCCTCTAGTTGCTTTCTTTCCACTTTTCTTATTCACCCTTCTTCCTTCCTATTTCCAGCTCTCATCCATCTGACATCCATGTCTTGCAGCTTTCAAACTTCTGACGTTTATTCTATGTGGCTCTTATATTAAGCAAGTTTGGCCACCCCTGGTCTATATAAATGAGGGCATTACAAAGCAAACCAACTGGGACAAGAGACTGGAGTCCCTAAAGGGCCCACTCTATGCAGGAATGAATAGGTCAGAGGGGACTTCAAAACTTGGAGAGAAATTAGGAGGAGGGGGATTTGATGCTTCCAGTGTCAACAGTGCTTGAGGAGGAACATAAATGATGCTTGTCCTTGGGAAGAGACCATGGCAGAGCCTCTGCTTGGTATGCAGAAGGTCCCAGGTTCAATCCCCAGCATCTCCAGCTAAAAGGAGCAGGCAGGAGGTGATGGGAAAGACCTCAGCCTGAGACCCTGGAGAGCCATGGAGAGGGGCCATAGCTCAGTGGCAGAGTGTCTGTTTAACATGCAGAAGGTCCCCGGTTCAATCCCTCGCAGCATCTCCAGTTTAAAAAGATCAGACAGGTGATGGGGAAGACCTCAGCCTGAGACCCTGGAGAGCAGCTGCCAGTCTGAGGAGGCAAGACTGCCCTTGCTGCACTGATTCAGTGTAAGGCAGGTTCATGTGTGTTCATGTTTGCTGAATGCCTGGCCTCTTCTTTACTTCAAGCACAAAGCTGGTTTTGTTGAGAATGTGGTTCTGCTTTTTGTTGAAGGAAAGCAAAAATCCGTCAAGTGAGTTTCACCTCAAGACCATGGTCATGACCATCCTCAACCTGTTCGTTGCGGGTACGGAGACAGTGAGCTCCACGCTCCGGTTTGGACTCCTCATCCTGATGAAGTATCCAGAGGTACAAGGTAACTGAGAGGGGAAGAGGACAGACGAAGGGGGTGGGAGGCGGGTCCTTTCTAGAGAGGCCCTGGGGGTAAGGCCCAACCTGCACTGGAATGGAAAGTATCAGCCCCGAGTGGGCATGATCCAATTTCATGCCTTTGTGGCCTGCTGGAAGAGCACACAAACAGTCCTTCAACGCTGGGAGGGCCAATTATGAAGAAGCTGACACATTTATCTGATGATTATCTTATTTGTTTGTTTATTATCTTCAATGTATAGCCCGCCCTTTCCCAAATGGGCTCTGGGCAGGTAACAACAGTTAATAATACAAGATTAAAATCAAATACCTATAATAAAACAATATACAATCTAAAAGCAATATAACAATGTAAAAACAAACTCCAGTTCTGCAGTTGGTGATATTAGTTGCCTCCACTCCTTCCATACATCCCCCAGCTGGTGTAAGATAAATGGGTCAGCAGAGTTATATCATCTAGAGACCAAGTCCTATGAGGAAAGGTTGAAGGAGCTGGGGATGTTTAGCCTGAAGAGGAGGCGGCTGAGAGGTGATAGGATCACCATCTTCAAGTCCTTGAAGGGCTGTCCTATAGAGGATGGGGTGGAATTGTTTTCTGTGGCCCCAGAAGGTAGGACAAGAACCAATGGGTTGAAATTAAATCAAAAGAGTTTCCAGCTCAACATTAGGAAGAACTTCCTGACCGTTAGAGCGATTCCTCAGTGGAACAGGCTTCCTCCTTGGGAGGTGGTGGGCTCTCCTTCCTTGGAGGTTTTGAAACAGAGGCTGGAAGGCCATCTGACAGCAATGAAGATCCTGTGAATTTAGGGGGAGGGGTTTGTGAGTTTCCTGCATTTAGGGTTGCCAATCCCCAGGTGGGGGCAGGGGATCCCCTGGTTTGGAGGCCCTCCCCCCGCTTCAGGGTCGTCAGAAAGCGGGGGGAGGGGAGGAAAATGTCTGCTGGGAACTCTTTTATTCCCTAAAGCCATTTATTCCCATAGAAAATAATGGAGAATTGATCCGTGGGTATCTGGGGCTCTGGGGGGGGGCTGTTTTTTGAGGTAGAGGCACCAAGTTTTCAGTATAGCATCTCCCCAAACTACCCCCCAAGTTTCAAAAAGGTTGGACCAGGGGGTCCAATTCTATGAGCCCCAAAAGAAGGTGCCCCTATTCTTCATTATTTCCTATGGAAGGTAGGCATTGAAAAGGTGTGCCATCCCTTTAAATGTGATGGCCAGAACTCCCTTTGGAGTTCAATTATGCTTGTCACAGCCTTGATCTTGGCTCCACCCCTAATGTCTCCTGGTTCCACCCCTAAAGTCCCCAGATATTTCTTAAATTGGACTTGGCAACCCTACCTGCATTGTTCAGGGGGTTGGACTAGATTACCCTAGAGGTCCCTTCCAACTCTATGATCTGGTCCCTGCAGCAGGAAGGCCACAGAAGAACAAAATGTCCACCGGCTCAGTGGACTTTGCCCTTGCTTTGATTTTGCCTGCTTTGCTGGAAAGAAACGTCAAAATCTAGACAAAACGTTTTTTTCAGTTCACTGAATGTTAAACTCATGTTTCATTCCCTCACAAAAGAGCCAATATGGAGTTTCCAAACTCATTCCTTGAAATAGCAATTTCATGACGCTTGTTCTAATTCACATGTGGATAAAATAACATGTCTGAAATAAGCAAGAAGTGCTGAGGGCTGCGCTTGTGAAAATCTCCCAAGAAACATGTGTCATTTGCAGCCCCTGCGGATTTGAACCTGATTCCTAGCTGTGTCGGGAGTCCTGTGAAGGAACCCTGGGAACTGTAGTCTATGAGGGGCTGGAGATCTGATTCCTAGCATCCTCATAAACTATGATTCCCAAAGCTATCTGGGGAAGCCCCAACCTATAACCCAGTATGAATTCGCTTGAGAGGCACCAGCATGTCAGTTTTTTGAATTCTTTTACCATGGGCTTATTTGCGTTTTTAAAAATCCAAACTTGGTTATTTGGTTTATGACTTTTCTGCACCTTTTTTTTAGACTACTGTCATTTTCGCCCACCATGTAAACTTTGTCAATGGCTGCTTAAGAAGAAGAAGAATAGAAGAATTGCAGATTTATACCCCGCCCATCTCTCTGAATCAGAGACTCAGAGCGGCTTACAATCTCTTTTTTCTCCCCCCACAACAGACACGCCGTGAGGTGGGTGGGGCTGAGAGGGCCCCTCTCAAGGACAACCTCTGCCAGAGCTATGGCTGACTCAAGGCCATTCCAGCAGGTGCAAGTGGAGGAGTGGGGAATCAAACCCGGTTCTCCCAGATAAGAGAGCTCTGGCTGACCCAAGGCCATTCCAGCAGGTGCAAGTGGAGGAGTGGGGAATCAAACCCGGTTCTCCCAGATAAGAGAGCTCTGGCTGACCCAAGGCCATTCCAGCAGGTGCAAGTGGAGGAGTGGGGAATCAAACCCAGTTCTCTCAGATAAGAGTCCATGCACTTAACCACTACACCAAACTGGCTCTCACACCAGTTTGTTTATTCTGCACTTGATCTCATGTCTATGTTGTTTTAAGTGTTGTTAGCTGCCCCGAGACCGTTAGGGGAGGGCGGGACAGAAATAAAATAAATATGAGAAGAGTGAGGTCAGCAAAATCTGCAAATGACAACAGATTACTGATGAAGACAGATAGATTCAGAGGTGGGCAGCCGTGTTGGCCTGAAGCAACAGAACAAAGTTTGAGTCCAGTTTGAGACCAACCAAGTTTAGGGGGAGGGACAGTGGCTCAGTGGTAGAGCATCTGCTTGGGAAGCAGAAGGCCCCAGGTTCAATCCCCGGCATCTCCAACTCAAAAGAGTCCAGGCAAAGAGGCGTGAAAAACCTCAGCTTGAGACCCTGGAGAGCCATGAAAGGGGCTGTGGCTCAGGGGCAGAGCATCTGCTTGGTAAGCAGAAGGTCCCAGGTTCAATCCCCGGCATCTCCAACTCAAAAGGGTCCAGGCGAATAGGTGTGAAAAACCTCAGCTTGAGACCTTGGAGAGCCATGAAAGGGGCTGTGGCTCAGTGGTAGAGCACCTGCTTGGTAAGCAGGAGGTCCCAGGTTCAATCCCCGGAATCTCCAACTAAAACCTCAGCTTGAGACCCTGGAGAGCCATGAAAGGGGCTGTGGCTCAGTGGTAGAGCACCTGCTTGGTAAGCAGGAGGTCCCAGGTTCAATCCCCGGCATCTCCAACTAAAACCTCAGCTTGAGACCCTGGAGAGCCATGAAAGGGGCTGCGGCTCAGGCGCAGAGCATCTGCTTGGTAAGCAGAAGGTCCCAGGTTCAATCCCCGGCATCTCCAACTCAAAAGAGTCCAGGCAAAGAGGCGTGAAAAACCTCAGCTTGTGACCCTGGAGAGCCATGAAAGGGGCTGTGGCTCAGGGGCAGAGCATCTGCTTGGTAAGCAGAAGGTCCCAGGTTCAGTCCCCGGCATCTCCAGCTCAAAAGGGTCCAGGCAAAGAGGCATGAAAAACCTCAGCTTGAGACCCTGGAGAGCCATGAAAGGGGCTGTGGCTCAGTGGTAGAGCATCTGCTTGGGAAGCAGAAGGCCCCAGGTTCAATACCCGGCATCTCCAACTCAAAAGAGTCCAGGCAAAGAGGCGTGAAAAACCTCAGCTTGAGACCCTGGAGAGCCATGAAAGGGGCTGTGGCTCAGTGGTAGAGCACCTGCTTGGTAAGCAGGAGGTCCCAGGTTCAATCCCCGGCATCTCCAACTAAAACCTCAGCTTGAGACCCTGGAGAGCCATGAAAGGGGCTGCGGCTCAGGCGCAGAGCATCTGCTTGGTAAGCAGAAGGTCCCAGGTTCAATCCCCGGCATCTCCAACTCAAAAGAGTCCAGGCAAAGAGGCGTGAAAAACCTCAGCTTGAGACCCTGGAGAGCCATGAAAGGGGCTGTGGCTCAGGGGCAGAGCATCTGCTTGGTAAGCAGAAGGTCCCAGGTTCAATCCCCGGCATCTCCAACTCAAAAGGGTCCAGGCGAATAGGTGTGAAAAACCTCCACTTGAGACCCTGGAGACCTGCTGCCAATCTGAGTAGACAAGACTGACTTTCATGGACCCAGGGTCTGATTCAGTATGGCAGCTTCATATGTTCAGTTCTGGGTAGACGCTTTCATGTGCATGCAGACTTCTTCAGATGTTAAAAGTGCCACTGGATTCCAACTTTCTTCTGATGAGGGCAGAAAATACCCCATTGACTATAGAGCACATTCCTCATCATGTCCCATGTATGGAATCCCTTCCCTTCCACAAGCCTTGAGCATTTTCCAAAAGGGTTCAAGCACCCCACCCGTAGAGGAAACGTTCGCCAACCAGTCACTGCGATTTAAAAGGAGGAATAGTCGGAGCACCACTTTAGGGGAAAGGATTTATTCTAACCTCCAAACTCTGAACTTGCACCAATATGGACATCCATATTGATTGCCACATATTTTATCTGTAAGGTGAACAGGCTGCTCAGCCATGATTTCAGCCAACAGGCAGCACACAGACTCATTTGGACCACCAGAATGCAAAATGGACCAATACTGCCCCACCACATTTTCCCCACCCCCAGGATAGATGTATTCAACTCCGTCTTCCGGTTGTCTCTACAGCCAAAGTGTTCCAAGAAATTGATGCCGTGATTGGGAAGAACCGCCTGCCAGCTGTGGAGAGTCGGGCCCAGATGCCGTACACAGATGCCGTGATCCACGAGATCCAGCGGTTTAGCGATGTCATCCCTATGAACCTCCCTCACGCCCTGACCAAGACAATGCAGTTCAGGGGGTACACTTTGCCCGAGGTAAGGCGGCCTGGCTGGGGAAGGCTCTTGGTTTCTCATTACTGGAAGGTCCAAAGAGGTCCGCCTAGTCCAGCATCCTGTCTCAGACTCAGCTATGTAAAAACCAGATGTTAAGATATGCAGTGCAAACCATACAGTGCAATTAGAACAGTCACAATATACAGTGCTCGTGTCATCACCCATGACAGCATGGTTATATGAAGTATAACAATTGATCGTCTGCCAACTTATTAAGATGCTGTTTGGATAACTTCTTCAGTTAGGGATGCCAGATGATCCCTCCCCCCCCCCCCTGTGGGGCAAAGATCTCCCTCTACCAGCTGCCCAGTGGGGGGAATTACCCACCACAAAAGGGAGGAACCCCAGAAATTATGTGTGCCTACGTGACCTGGAAGTGCCTATACGACCCAGAAGTGATGTAGGCACACTGGGGATGGGGGAGGAGATGCGAATTCTACCATAGAGTTTTGCCCCAAAACCAGAGCATCACCCCCTCATGTGCCTACGTAACTTTCAGGTCATGTAGGCACGTCACATTAGTTTCCATTGTTTTTTCCCCCTCCCAGTAAGTGTGGCTCCCATCCTTGCCAGCCAGCCCGAGGGACATGGGCAATTCTGCCTTCACAACCGCTTTTGTTCCAGCCCCATTGGAGAACAGACTATCTATAAAAGACAAGAGTCAATACATCTTTGTGTATGATACGGCAACTGTGGACTTATTGAAAGCAGAAAAAATGACTCTTACTGTTCATATTAGCCAACTGTAGAAAACAAAGGGGGGTGTTTATATCATATATCTGCAACATGTAAAGTACAAACCAATTAGTAGAAACAAAAGTAAGAAGAACAAAAGAAGGATGCAAGAAAAAGTAGTCAGAGAGTTCACAGAATTCTAAAAATACCTGTGGTCCAGTTTCTCATATACAGTTCCAATCAGGGGTTGTTTTGTAGAAAAATAGGTGGTGGAGCTCGTGCAGTGATTGTTATGCAGCTGCACCTACTATTCAGTGGACAAGGTGGGGAGGAGGAGGGGAAATCCTCAGAAAGGTTCAGGAGCTGTGCTCCTTTGAGCTCCTGCTGAATTCAAGGCTTGGTTCCAATCATTTTTCCTGTGCAGCTCTGATAAGAGAGAGGCCAAGGTACATCAGGATTGTATCAGCACCGCTTATTTGTGAGCCGAGGAGCAACATTTTAAAAGGACAGCAAACGTAGAATTGCCATGTCATGATGACTGAGCTCTTTACCAGGCAGAAATCAAAAAGAAAAATACAAAGGCAGTCAAATTCAAACGATCAATAACTCTGCACTTAGGAGAGAATGTTTCAAAATGTCACAATCCTAAAGGCCTCTAACTGAAATAAGAACTTATCAAAGTTATAGTCCAAAGTTGTAAAGTGTGAGTAAAGCGGAACCTTTAAGGCCAATAAAGTTTTATTCAAGGTGTGAACTTTCGTCTGCAAGCACACTTCAATGGACAATTAAATGGAATTAGGAAAAGTGGTGGTATGCATGGAAGTGGTACCTACATTAAATTAACTGGCCAAATGGTGAACATTTTTTTTGAACAGATGAAAAGAATAACAAGCTGGGTTTACGGTTATCATCTATTTGGGTTCAACTAAGGGGGGGGGGGAATTTCATAGGTAATATATATCTCCAGGGTCGTTTTGTAGAAAAATAGGGGGCAGAGCTCATTAGTATAATTCATTAGCATATGCCACCCCCCTCCCTCAGCCAAAAGCAACCCAATGCAAGAAAGGAGACCCCCAGGTGAGTGAGGCCTGCTTGGGCTGGCTAGAGACCCAGCCAGCCAAAGCAGGCCTTGCTCACCTGTGGTTCTCCTGCCCCCCACCCCAGTCAAAAGGCCAGCAAGCCACCCACCACCCAAAATCCCATAAGAAGTGGAGAAAGGGTGGTGTGGGCTTCTCCAGGGGTGAATGAGGACTGCTGGGGGTGTGGCAAAGCCCCTGGTGGCTGGCTGGCTGCCCGCTCTCCTAATCCAGGGATTGTTATGCAGCTGCACCTGCTGTTCAATGGACAAGGTAGGTATGTGGGGAGGAGGATGGGGGAGCCCTCAGAAAGGTTCCGCTGCACTCCTGTGAGCTCCTGCTGAATCTGAGTCCTGAATATCTCAGGATATTACCCTGGGACAGGAATACATCATTGGATTCCATCCATCTCCAAAGAGTGAAACTTTATAACATCTTTTTCTTTCAAGAGAGGCACTGGCTGCATAGAGTGCTTTTCTTGTCCCTGGATTACATTTAAATCTTCCATTCCAAATTATATTACATACTCAATTACATTCTTAATTGTTAAGAGCAGTAAACTGAGATTCTGTTGTTACATAACATTTTGTGAGTCTTAAGCATGGAGTAAGTGGGAGGAGGGGTGTTAGTTTCCATGAAGAGCTAATTAGAGTCAAGATGCTATAAGAGGCTGAGCTATAAATACAGCTAAGATTGGAATAAAACATTAGGTAAAAGATGTAAATAGTAGTAAATTGCTATACAGATAACAAAGGAGTTAATAACAGATGTGAGAGCTAAGTTTGAGTCCAGTGTAATCTCCAAGACAAACAAAGTTTGATTTCTAAGTGAGTGACTTAGCATGTGTAGTAAAGAAGCCGATATCTCTGTTAAGTCCACTGTTAAATCAATATTATGAGACAGATAAGGCTTAGATTGAATCTGCTCAGTAACTAAACATTTAAAATAATTGGGTTGATGATGTCGATCAACAAAATATTTCACCGAAGGAGCATCAAAACTGAGATTCCTAATTTTACTACAATGTTCAGACGAGTCTGTTTGGTTGCTCCCATGTACTAGAGATTACACTGACATATGAAAACATGAACAATGTGAGCAGATAAGCATTTTGAGAAGTGGCTTATAGTGAAAATATTTTCTCTGAGGGGAGGTGGGAATCTTTTGATCTGAACTGCCTGGGCAATTCTCATTTATCTTGGCCTCCTTGTCAGAACATGAAAGAATTGTATAGGAGAAATTGGATCAATGTTCCCTCTAAGCTGCAGAGTCTTGTGAGCAAAAAAATTCTTTGTGAGCTACTGCATTAAAGTTGTGAGCTCCTGCATAAATTACTGTGCTCCGGGGTCATCCTTCCTGAGCTAAGACAAAAATATGTGAGCTGACGGCTAAAAAGCTGTGAGCTAGCTTACGCTAACTCAGCTTAGAGCCAACACTGATCACAGGTGTTTTTGAGAATTCTAAGTTAAAGAGCTTTAACTTCTTTTTCTTGCATCCTTCCTTCTTTTCTTTGCTCCTTGTTCCTGCTAATTGGTTTATATTGTATACATCACAGGTACATTACTTAAATATCCTCTTTTTCTTTCTAAGACTGATTCAATTGGTGTCATTTTTTCCGCCTAGATACATGAAGATGTTTTGACTTTTGCCCTTTATAGAGGCAAACTGTTCAAGGCCATTCTTCAATGGAACTGGAATATAAATGGTTCTGAAGAAAATATCAAAATGGCATCTTCATGCTCCAGCTGACCATCAATTGTAGGGTTGCCAAGTCCAATTTAAGAAATATCTGGGGACTTTGGGGGTGGAGCCAGGAGACATTAGGGGTGGAGCCAAGATCAAGGCTGTGACAACCATCATTGAACTCCAAAGGGAGTTCTGACCATCACATTTAAACGAACAGCATACCTTTTCAATGCCTTCCATAGGAAATAATGAAGGATAGGGGCACCTTCTTTTGGGGCTCATAGAACTGGACCCCCTGGTCCAATCGTTTTGAAACTTGGGGGGTATTTTGGGGAGAGGCCCTAGATGCTATACGGAAAATTTGGTGCCTCTACCTCAAACAGCCTCCCCAGAGCCCCAGATACCTGCAGATCAATTCTCCATTATTTTCTATGAGAATAAATCTCCATAGAAGAAGAAGAAGAAGATATTGGATTTATATCCCGCCCTCCACTCGGAAGAGGCTCAGAGCGGCTCACAATCTCCTTTACCTTCCTCCCCCACAACAGACACCCTGTGAGGTGGGCGGGGCTGGAGAGGGCTCTCACAGCAGCTGCCCTTTCAAGGACAACCTCTGCCAGAGCTATGGCTGACCCAAGGCCATGCTAGCAGGTGCAAGTGGAGGAGTGGGGAATCAAACCCGGTTCTCCCAGATAAGAGTCTGTACACTTAACCACTACACCAAACTGGCTCTCCAAACTGGCTGTTATTCCATAGGGAATAATAAGAGTTCCCAGCAGACATTCCCCTCCCCACCGCTTTCTGGTGACCCTGAAGCAGGGGGAGGGCCTCCAAACCGGGGGATCCCCTGCCCCCAACTGGGGATTGGCAACCTAATCAATTGCTACACTTCACAGTATTGTGCACTGGATCGAGGGACTATTTTGACTAATTGCACTGGACTGCTTGTATATCTGCCTCCCCCCCTCTTGCACTGCCTCTGGTACTCAGTTCCTTTTGTGGTTCCCTACAGCACCTCTCCTCTCACTTTTTCTCTCAGACGGGCCCAACCAAGTGCCCTGCAGGGCCCAGGAACAGGTTGAAGGAACCTTCCTGTGCTGTCCCCGCTGCCGGCATTCAGAGGATGACTGCTTCTGGATGTGGAAGTTCTCTTTAGCCATCACGGCTAGTAGCCACAAACGGACCCCTCCTCCATGTCTCTGTCTCATCCCCTTTCTGGGCTGGTGGCTGTTAACTTCATCCCCTGGCAGCAAACCCACCATTTCAAGGCTTGCTGCAGGAAGAAGTGCTTCTTTGGGTCCATCCTGCTGCATCTGTTAACTTTTCAGCTTCACTGGGTGTGCCCCTCGTACGATGGGAAGAGGAAGACACTTTCTCTCCATCCCATTTCTCCACCCTGGGCCAGGCATAACTCTGGGAACCTCTCTCATGTTCAGGGCCGGATTAACAATTAGGCCAAGCAGGCACTGGCCTAGGGGCCCCCATACCTTTAGGGGCCCGAGGCCGGCTCCCCCCTCCCAGTTTTCCCCTGCTTGCAGCCCTTCCAGCCTGCATGTGCAGCCAGCAATTGAGCTGCTCTTTGCCTGACTTGCCTGGTGCGGTTGCTGCTGGCATCCTCGCCAAGTTTGCCTCTTTCTGCCTCTCCCCCGCAGCTTTGTCAAAGGGGCTTTGGAGAAGGGGCCTGCAGGGGCCACAGGTGGTGGGGCAGCTGCTCCAACTCTGAGATAATCTGCGAGGGGCCTCCTGAGATTTTTGCTGCCTAGGGGCCTCCGCAGGGTTTTCAGTGCCAATGCAAAACTGCTAGATGGAGCCCTCTGGCTTAATTCTGACGAGCCATACTTGGGTAGGCCTGCATGTTCTGACAATCTCTGTGCGCCCTTCTCCCCCCACCTCCCCAATGTGCAGGGAACAAACGTCTTCCCCTTGCTGACCTCTGTGCTGAAGGACCCCGGTAGCTTCCCTGAGCCAGAGAAATTCAACCCGGGTCATTTCTTGGACGAAGAAGGACGCTTCAAGAAGAACGATGCCTTCATGCCCTTCTCTGCAGGTACCCCAAACTGGCACAGGGAGGGAATCCCTACAAATCTCTGCCAGGCTGTGTCCAGGGTGGTGCCAGGGGGTGCCCTGCCCAGGTGGGAACATGAGTCACCCTTAAGATTAAAGGGGAAAAATCAGGCTTTTCAAAATTGTGACATTTCTGCTTAAGCAGCAAGAAGTTGTCTTTAGAACAGGGACAGTTCTAAATGTAAGAACAGGTGTGACCGGTGCTGCAAACTCCTCTCCAATGAAATTGCTGAGCAGTCAGGTCAAAACGGATAAAAGGAAGTCCTTCTTCACCCAAAGGGTGATTCACACGTGGAATTCACTGCCACAGGAGGTGGTGGCGGCCACAAGCATAGCCACCTTCAAGAGGGGGTTAGATAAAAATATGGAGCAGGGGTCCATCAGTGGCTATTAGCCACATATACATATATTGGCCACTGTGTGACACAGAGTGTTGGATCCAACATGGCTTCTCTTGTTCTTCTGTGACACAGAGTGTTGGGCTGGAGGGGCCAGTGGCCTGATCCAACAGAGCTTCTCTTATGTTCTTAATGGTTCTTAATGGCTCAGTGAAATTACTCCAGTGGGCTAGAAACGCCACATGACTACTCAGAGTTTCTCCTGTGATATGTGGACAACGGGTACCTTTTCTCCCCAGCCCCTGACTCCCTGCCTGGGTCTGGAGTGAAACGAAGATGGGTAGCTGTTTCTGTAGCAGCAGAGAAGAGCAAGAATCCAGGAGCACTTTCAAGACAAATTGGTTAGTCTTTAAGATGCTACGGGACTCCTGCTCTTTTCTCCTGGGTCTGGACGGAGCGCTGGCTGTGAGCCCCTGGCCTGGCCCTTGCAGAAGATCTTGCTGCCCTCTCGTGGCCACTTGAAGGGATGACAAAAGAAAGAGAATACATTTCAAAGTCTCGGTGGAAATGTGTGCCTTCAGCGGCTTGTGCGCAGCAGCAGACCAACTGGTGAAGCTTCTACCAGTGTGACGGGGACAGCATGACCTGTTGGTTTTCAGCCTAGACAGCTGCTGCTGCAAAGGCATCTCCAACTAAAAAAGGGTCCAGGCAAATAGGTGTGAAAAACCTCCGCTTGAGACCTAGGAGAGCCTCTGCCAGTCTGAGTAGACAATACTGATTTTGATGGACCAAGGGTCTGATTCAGTATAAGGCAGCTTCATATGTTCATATGTTCAAAGGCATGAGGCCTCTGCCAGGCTGTGTCCAGGGTGGTGCCAGGGGGTGCCCTGCCCTGGTGGGAACATGGAGTCACCCTTAAGATTAAAGGGAAAAAAATCAGGCTTTTCAAAATTGTGACATTTCTGCTTAAGCAGCAAGAAGTTGTCTTTAGAACAGGGACAGTTCTAAATGTAAGAACAGGTGTGACGGGTGCTGCAAACTCTGCCCACCTCTGCCCCCACAAGACGCTCTGGGTTTCAGAGCGGGTTTCCCAGGTGGACGATTCCCCCACCACCTCCCCACTGAAATGACCATGAAGAAGAGTCTCTACTGTGGCGGGGACCCCACCTTAAGAACATAAGAGAAGCCCTGTTGGATCAGGCCAGTGGCCCATCCAGTCCAACACTCTGTGTCACAGAAGAACATAAGAGAAGCCATGTTGGATCAGGCCAATGGCCCATCCAGTCCAAAACTCTGTGTCACAGAGGAACATAAGAGAAGCCATGTTGGATCAGGCCAATGGCCCCTCCAGTCCAACACTCTGTGTCACAGAAGAACAGAAGAGAAGCCATGTTGGATCAGGCCAATGGCCCCTCCAGTCCAACACTCTGTGTCGCAGAAGAACATAAGAGAAGCCATGTTGGATCAGGCCAATGGCCCATCCAGTCCAACACTCTGTGTCACATAAGAACAGAAGAGAAGCCATGTTGGATCAGGCCAGTGGCCCATCCAGTCCAACACTCTGTGTCGCAGAAGAGAAGCCATGTTGGATCAGGCCAGTGGCCCATCCAGTCCAACACTCTGTGTCGCAGAAGAACATAAGAGAAGCCATGTTGGATCAGGCCAATGGCCCCTCCAGTCCAACACTCTGTGTCACATAAGAACATAAGAGAAGCCCTGTTGGATCAGGCCAATGGCCCATCCAGTCCAACACTCTGTGTCGCAGAAGAACATAAGAGAAGCCATGTTGGATCAGGCCAATGGCCCATCCAGTCCAACACTCTGGGTCACATAAGAACAGAAGAGAAGCCATGTTGGATCAGGCCAGTGGCCCATCCAGTCCAACACTCTGTGTCGCAGAAGAGAAGCCCTGTTGGATCAGGCCAGTGGCCCATCCAGTCCAACACTCTGTGTCACAGAAGAACAGAAGAGAAGCCATGTTGGATCAGGCCAATGGCCCATCCAGTCCAACACTCTGTGTCGCAGAAGAACATAAGAGAAGCCATGTTGGATCAGGCCAATTGCCCATCCAGTCCAACACTCTGTGTCACATAAGAACATAAGAGAAGCCCTGTTGGATCAGGCCAATGGCCCATCCAGTCCAACACTCTGTGTCGCAGAAGAACATAAGAGAAGCCCTGTTGGATCAGGCCAGTGGCCATCCAGTCCAACACTCTGTGTCACATAAGAACATAAGGGAAGCCCTGTTGGATCAGGCCAATGGCCCCTCCAGTCCAACACTCTGTGTCACACAGTGGCCAAAAAACCCAGCTGCCATCAGAAGGTCCACCAGTGGGGCCAGGACACTAGAAGCCCTCCCACTGTGCCCCCCCCCCCAAGCACCAAGAATACAGAGCATCACTTGCCCCAGACATAAGAACTTAAGAGAAGCCATGTTGGATCAGGCCAGTGGCCCATCCAGTCCAACACTCTGTGTCGCAGAAGAACATAAGAGAAGCCATGTTGGATCAGGCCAATGGCCCACCCAGTCCAACACTCTGTGTCACATAAGAACATAAGGGAAGCCCTGTTGGATCAGGCCAATGGCCCCTCCAGTCCAACACTCTGTGTCACACAGTGGCCAAAAAACCCAGCTGCCATCAGAAGGTCCACCAGTGGGGCCAGGACACTAGAAGCCCTCCCACTGTGCCCCCCCCAAGCACCAAGAATACAGAGCATCACTTGCCCCAGACATAAGAACTTAAGAGAAGCCATGTTGGATCAGGCCAGTGGCCCATCCAGTCCAACACTCTGTGTCACAGAAGAACATAAGAGAAGCCCTGTTGGATCACGCCAATGGCCCATCCAGTCCAAAACTCTGTGTCACAGAAGAACATAAGAGAAGCCATGTTGGATCAGGCCAATGGCCCCTCCAGTCCAACACTCTGTGTCACAGAAGAACAGAAGAGAAGCCATGTTGGATCAGGCCAATGGCCCCTCCAGTCCAACACTCTGTGTCGCATAAGAACATAAGAGAAGCCCTGTTGGATCAGGCCAATGGCCCATCCAGTCCAACACTCTGTGTCACATAAGAACATAAGAGAAGCCCTGTTGGATCAGGCCAGTGGCCCATCCAGTCCAACACTCTGTGTCGCAGAAGAACAGAAGAGAAGTCCTGTTGGATCAGGCCAGTGGCCCCTCCAGTCCAACACTCTGTGTCACATAAGAACATAAGAGAAGCCATGTTGGATCAGGCCAATGGCCCATCCAGTCCAACACTCTGTGTCGCAGAAGAACATAAGAGAAGCCATGTTGGATCAGGCCAATTGCCCATCCAGTCCAACACTCTGTGTCACATAAGAACATAAGAGAAGCCCTGTTGGATCAGGCCAATGGCCCATCCAGTCCAACACTCTGTGTCGCAGAAGAACATAAGAGAAGCCCTGTTGGATCAGGCCAGTGGCCATCCAGTCCAACACTCTGTGTCACATAAGAGAAGCCCTGTTGGATCAGGCCAGTGGCCCATCCAGTCCAACACTCTGTGTCACATAAGAACATAAGGGAAGCCCTGTTGGATCAGGCCAATGGCCCCTCCAGTCCAACACTCTGTGTCACACAGTGGCCAAAAAACCCAGCTGCCATCAGAAGGTCCACCAGTGGGGCCAGGATACTAGAAGCCCTCCCACTGTGCCCCCCCCCCCAAGCACCAAGAATACAGAGCATCACTTGCCCCAGACATAAGAACTTAAGAGAAGCCATGTTGGATCAGGCCAGTGGCCCATCCAGTCCAACACTCTGTGTCACACAGTGACCTAAGAAACTGGGTGCCATCAGGAGGACCATCAGTGGGGCCAGGACACTAGAAGCTCTCCCACTGTGCCCCCCCAAGCACCAAATATACAGAGCATCACTGCCTCAGACAGAAGAAAATAAGAAGCCCTGCTGGATCAGCCAGTGGCCCCTCCAGTCCAACACTCTGTGTCACACAGTGGCCAAAAACCCAGGTGCCATCAGGAGGTCCATCAGTGGGGTCAGGACACTAGAAGCCCTCCCATTGTGCCCCCACAAGCACCAAGAATACAGAGCATCCCTGTCCCAGACTGAGAGTCCCAACAATATGCTGTGGCTCATAGCCACTGATGGACCTCTGCTCCACATGTTGATCCATCCCCTCTTGAAGCTGTCTATGCTGGTAGCCACCCCACCCCCAGCTTGGGGGGCAGCTGCAAGTGGGGAGGGGGACCAGTTCTGGAAATACTGAAGATTGGGGGTGGAGCTTGGGGAGGCGGGGTTTGGAGGGGAGGGAAATCAAGCAACATGTAATGCCATATAGCAGGGGTGGCCAACGGTAGCTCTCCAGATGTTTTTTGCCTACAACTCCCATCAGCCCCAGCCATTGGCCATGCTGGCTGGGGCTGATGGGAGTTGTAGGCAAAAAACATCTGGAGAGCTACCGCTGGTCACCTCTGCCATATAGGCCTTCCTTCACCCTAGAAATTGCCAGACCCTTCCAAAGAGAACATGGCCATGATCCTTCAGCTCTGCCTAGCCAGATGTCTTTGGGCAGCAGGGTCCTCCCCGCTCTGCCCAATTCACGCTGCACCCCCAAATGCAGGATTGGGAGGGGGCCCCTGCTGTTTTGACCATGGCTGCTTCCTTCTTCCTCTGTCCGCAGGCAAACGGATCTGTGTCGGGGCCAACCTGGCCCGCATGGAGCTCTTCATCTTCTTGACAGCTCTGCTGCAGAATTTCACCCTCAGGTCTCCTGTCGACCCCCAAGACCTTGACCTCACACCACCCCTGAGTGGGTTCGCAAACATCCCACCCACCTACCAGCTCTGTGCCCTTCCACGCTGAGGACAGAGCGGGCAAGGAGGGGCTGAGAGGGGGCAAGAAAGTTCTGGAACGGCTGGTGGACCTGGGAGATGCTGAACGTGGCAGGGAGAGAAGTGACAACTGTCAAAGATGCAGGGGCTGAATCGACTAGTACAGGGTTTCCCAAACTTCCCCCCACCTCCGTGGCCTGGTTATTTTTACACTTCTCCTTCATGGCCCACTAAAATTTGCCTCCCCCCCCCATTTAACCACCCCTCCAGGCTGCCTTTGCTGCCTCCCCACCTCGCAGGAAGACAGTATAGGCAGGCAATCTGCCTCCCCCCCCCCGCTGGGGTGTTTAAATGGGGAGGGGTGGCCGGGGGGCTGCCTTTGCCATCTCCCCGCCTCGCAACCTAGTATTGAGACGTCTGTGACCCGGTGCCGGGTCGCGGCCCAGCAAATGGGAAACGCTGGACTAGTAGAATGCAGTTAGTGGGGCATATATTTGGGGTGCGCCCACAATTTTGAGGCAATACAGATATCTCTAGGGTAGAAGACCCTGTACCCAACCCATGTTGTCCTGAGGTGCCTTGTGTAAAGCTGCCTCCAACCACGATGAAAGGCTGTGTGCCAATGTTTTAAAAAATTAATTAGTAAAATAAATTAACTATCATTTGTTCTACTGTTGTCTGCTCCAGTAAACTCCAGCCTCTGCACGGGGCACGACCCAGCCGGCGTTCATCTCTTTGGAGGGGTCCTGATTACAGCCTTCCCTCAAAGCTGGAGGAGGGGCAAGAGATGGGTGGGGCAGTTTGGGGAGGGGAGGAGCCTCAGTGGGGCCTGATTCCAGAGCCCTTGCCCAAAGTGCTGGAAGGGAGGACCCAGCGCCCCGCCCTCCCCTGCAATGCCCAACTTCTGGGTGGGCCGCCCTCCCCCTCCCCTCCCCTCCCCTCCTGTTTAAAGGCCCCTCCAGCCACATGCAGGCGGTGGGGGAGGGGAGGGTTGCCAAGTCCAATTCAAGAAATATCTGGGGACTTTGGGGGTGGAGCCAGGAGACTTTGGGGGTGGAGCCAATAAAGGCTGTGAAAAGCATTGTTGAACTCCAAAGGAAGTTCTGGCCAGCACACTGAAAGGGACCGCACACCTTTTAAATGCCTTCCCTCCATTTGGAAAGAATGAAGCATAGAGGCACCTTCTTTGGGGGCTCGTAGAATTGGACCCCCCCCAGTTCCAATCCTTTTGGAACTTGGAGGGTATTGTAGGGAGAGGCACTGGATGCTATGCTGCAAATCTGGTGCCTCCACCTCCAAAAACAGCCCTCCCCAGAGCCCCAGATCAATTCTCCAACATGCCCTATGGGATTCGGTCTCCCCAGTGCATAATGGAGTTCCCAGCAGACATTTCCCTCCCCTCCCCACACTTTCTGGTGACCCTGAAGCAGGGGGAGGGCCTCCAGGGGGATCCCCTGCCCCCAGCTGGAGATTGGCAACCCCAGGGGAGGGAGAGGGGTGGTCGTTGGGGGGGGGATTGCAACCCCAACTGGGCGTCATCGCCTGGGGGACTCCACCCCGCCCCTTGCAGGAAAGTCCCACAAGCGACCCCGCCAGGGAGCGGGGCCCAGGTGGCGCTCCCGGGGGCCTCTGCAGTATGGCAGGGGCGGGGGGGCGCCTAGTCTCACCCCTTTTGCAGCACCAGGTCTTCAGGCTGAAAATCAACAGGCAACGCTGCTTGCCCCCTTGGGCCTGCAGAAGCTTCACCTGTTGGTTTTCTGCTGTGCACAAGCCACTGCTGAAAGCACACGCCTTTTGCACCCAGAAGGCAACAAGAAAAAGAACACTCTAGGATTCTATGCTTTAACTGGGCTCTCCTTCCTTGGAGGTTTTTATACAGAGGCTGGATGGCCATCTGACAGCAATGAAAATCCTGTGAATTTAGGAGGAGGTGTTTGTGAGTTTCCTGCATTGTGCAGGGGGTTGGACAAGATGGCCCATGTGGTCCCTTCCAACTCTATGATTCCTGACCATTAGAGCGCTTCCTCAGTGGAACAGGCTTCCTCCTTGGGAGGTGGTGGGCTCTCCTTCCTTGGAGGTTTTTAAAGAGAGGCTGGATGGCCATCTGAAGGCAATGAGGATCCTGTGAATTTAGGGGGAGGTGTTTGTGAGTTTCCTGCCTTGTGCAGGGGGTTGGACTAGATGACCCTGGAGGTCCCTTCCAACTCTAGGATTCTTCAGGAGGTGGTGGGCTCTCCTTCCTTGGAGGTTTTTCAACAGAGGCTTGATGGCCATCTGACGGCAGTGAGGATCCTATGAATTTAGGGGGAGGGATTTGTGAATTTCCTGCATTGTGCAGGATTTCATGGAATGCCCACGAGTTCTTGTATTGTGAGAAAGGGAGAAAAGGACTTCTTTCTCTGCTTTCTCCATCCCATGCATAATCTTGTCAACCTCTTTCATGTCACCCCGCAGTCGACGTTTCTCCAAGCTCAAGAGCCCCAAGCTTTTTAACCTTTCTTCATAGGGAAAGTATTCCAGCCCTTTAATCATTCTAGTTTAATCATTCTAGCAGAGCTACATATAGCTAGTGGGCAGTGGTTACAATAGAATGCAAAATGGTACAAATTTAGAATCCAACAGAAAAATAGTGAAATTAACAAACTGAAAGAACATTTGATCTGGATAGCATTTGCATGGGAAACCAATAGAACTAACATGTCAGAATGGGAGAGTAACATTTATTGCCTCATTCTCCCATTCTGACGTATAACTATTTTGCCGTTGGATTCTAACTTTGTACCACTTTGTTTTCTTAATCACTGCCTATGAGCTCTATGTAGGTCTGCTCACTGTACCTCATTCCTCGTCTGAAGACGTCTGCATGCACACGAACGCTTCCATTCTGAATAAAACTTTGTTGGTCTTAAAGGTGATACTTGAGTTCTACTTCGTTCTACTGCTTCAGACCAACACGGCTGCCCACCTGGATCGAGTTTTTGGACAGTTTGCCATTTCTGGTCAAGGATATGGGAAGAGCGAGGTGCCCAAAAGAGCGAGATGGGAAATTTGTTTGCATGGATTCCCGCTTCATCTCCTGGATAGCTTTTGTAAATGAATAGTTTTGCAGTCTGAGCACAGAAATGTCTTTGCTTTTGGCAGGGGAGGGGTTTTCTCAGAATAAGCCCTTGAAGGAGGGGGGGGGGACACTCAACACCACAATGAAGATTCTTTATCCACACCAAAGACTCTTTATTAATCATACTGTTCTGAGAAAGTATTAAGGGATCAGACTTCATAGGCCATGCAACTTTGCTGTGTTTCGATTTACAACGTGACTTTAAACGCGGAGACAGGGGGAAGGTGCAGAGCCGGCGCCCCTGCACTTGTTTGCAGCTGAGCCCCGTTACCGTGGAACCACACGAAGTTGGTAGGGCTGAGGAAATTTCCCAGCACTTCCTGTTATCGGCAAAATGTTGATTTCCTCCCGATCCTGAAGCGTTCCCAGGCTGAAGTTCTGCAGCAGTGTGGTGAGGAATAAGAAGAGCTCCATGCGAGCCAGAGCCTCGCCCAAGCAAACCCTTTTCCCTGGAGACAGAAGAAACAAGATGGCCAGGTAAGGAATTCCCTCTTTGCCTAAGACACTTCCCCAAAAGGCAACCTGGGAAGAAAAGTCCTAAAACTAGTGTGCAAGCCAATGTACCAGATAAAAGTTAAATGTTTGGCTGCTCCACATAGAAAAGAATATTGCAACAACGGGTGGGTCCTATGAGTATATGTTCCTTGTAATAGTTAAGTTGGAATAATTTGGGGATAAAGGTTTGAATTCATCCCAGGGTGCTTACAATGCACCATATTAGTATAATGACAAACCTTTCCAGAGCATTTTTATCTGTATTTTTAAGGTGGTTCCTTCATAGTGGGGACCTTTCCTTTCCTTTCCTTTCCTTTCCTTTCCTTTCCTTTCCTTTCCTTTCCTTTCCTTTCCTTTCCTTTCCTTTCCTTTCCTTTCCTTTCCTTTCCTTTCCTTTCCTTTCCTTTCCTTTCCTTTCCTCTCCTCTCCTCTCCTCTCCTCTCCTCTCCTCTCCTCTCCTCTCCTCTCCTCTCCTCTCCTCTCCTCTCCTTTCCTTTCCTTTCCTTCATAGAGAGCGTTGCGACCATCAATGAGATGGAAGGCTTTCTACATGTTTTTTTAAAAAGGATACTGGCTTACTCCTTCACTACATACAGCTCAACAAGAAGACATTAACAGTACTGATGAAGTGGCAACACGAAATGCGTCTACTGTTGCAACAGTTAATTGGATGCTGTATGACTAAATAACAATGAACATATGAACATATGAAGCTGCCTTATACTGAATCAGACCTTTGGTCCATCAAAGTCAGTATTGTCTTCTCAGACTGGCAGCGGCTCTCCAGGGTCTCAAGCTGAGGTTTTTCACACCTATTTGCCTGGACCCTTTTTTGGAGATGCCGGGGATTGAACCTGGGACCTTCTGCTTCCCAAGCAGATGCTCTACCATTGAGCCACCGTCCCTCCCCATGTGCTCTGTGGAAGCTGAAAATTGCTTCTTACTGTCTATTTCTGTGATTTTTCTACTTAATTTATAAGTAAACATATGGTAGCCTACATTTATCATTGTTATGTTTGGTGCTTCCTGTGGTGTGAAAAACAAAGCAAACAAAATGGAGTCCAGTCTCCGTTAGAGCACAGTGGATCAGGTATTTTCTGTGCTGGGCTGAAACCCCAAGGCTGGAATTTTCCTGCTTGCCGGACTCATATCAGGGAAGGGACAGATTTTCTTCCTTAGGAGTTGTTGTCAAAGCCCTGCCTTCTAACAACCTCTGACATCATCTAGAGTGGTAACTATTGTTCCCTCTGAGCTGAGTCAGTGTGAGCTAGCTCACAGTTTTTTAGACTGTGGCTCACACGTTTTTGTCTTAGCTCGGAAAACATGGCCCCGGAGCACAGTAATTTATGCAGTCGCTCACAACGTTAATGCAAGTAGCTCACAAAGTAGAATTTTTGCCCACAGGACCTCACAGTTTAGAGGGAACATTGGCGGTAACTTCCGGGCAACTAGACATATGCAATATGTATTTTTTTTCCACTTGCTTTTACATATACTGTACTCTTGGGGTTTCTGCTAAGCCTTCCCCACCCCACCAGAGAGACCAGATTCTCCTGCAATCGATTGCCATAAAATTATTTTGAAGGATTTGCTCTTTGTGTTCTGTCTTGGATGACCTCCTAGATGAAAAACTCCGTTTGGCCCATGGGCTGATTCCCCGTTACCAGCTCTGGGTTGGGAAATACCCAGAGATTTGCGGGGGGTGGAGCTTGAGGAAAGCAGACCTGCAGAGGGGAAGGACTTCAATGGGGTATAATGGCTACTTTGGAAGGTGAACTCTATGGCATTAGAATAATAGAATCATAGAGCTGGAAGGGACATCTAGGCCAGAGGTTTGGAGCAGATGACCCTGGAGGTCCCTTCCTACTCTATGATTCGAATACCACAGAGCTCACTTCCCAAAGTAGCCATTTTCTCTGTAGTGTGGATACCAGTTTTAATTCCAGGAGATCTCTAGGCCCCACCAAGAGCTTAGTAGCCCTGTTATGAACACCACCCCAAATGCTTCCCATTTCCTTTCTGCCACCCAGTTCTTAAATCCTCCTAAGCCTAGCCATGCCACTTCTCACATTCCCACCTCCTTTCCATTCTGGGACGAAACAGAGAACGTGCATCACCTGCTGAAAACGGCAGGAAGGCCTCGCTTTTCTTGAAGGCCCCATTTTCATCCAGAAAGTGGCCCGGGTTGAATTTCCTGGGCGTCTCGAAATGCTGGGGGTCTTGTAGCACAGAGGTCAGGAAAGTCAAGACGGTGGTGCCCTGGGGAATAAGCAAAGGCTTGTAGAGCGTTCCACATTTTAATTATTCTCTATGTAAAGTGGTATTTCCTTTTGTCCATCCTGAACCTACTGTCCATCAGCTTCATTGAGTGCCCTCAAGTTCTAGTATTTTGGGAGAGGGAGAAAAATTTCTCAATTCCATGTATAATTTTGTAAACCTCTCTCATGCCCCCTAGCCGTCACTTTTCTAAACTGCAAACCAGACTCTTCAGCCGCCCTTTCCTCACAGGGAAGGTCCACCAACTCCTTCATCATCTCAGTCACCTCCCTCGGTCCTTTTCCCAGCTCCACAATGTCCTTTTAGAACAGCACACAGCATTCCAAAGAAGGCCGCACTACAGATCTATACCAGGGCATTACAAGATTGGCCATTTGATTCCCTGCTGACTGGTTTAAAGCAGGGGGGGGCGGATTCTAGCAGGAGCTCCTTTGCATATCAGGTCACACACCCCTGATGTAGCCAATCCTCCAAGAGCTTACAAGGCTCTTTTTTGTAAGCTCTTGGAGAACTGGCTACATCAGGGGTGTGTGGCCTAATATGCAAAGGAGCCCCTGCTAGAATTCCACCCCTGCTTTAAAGACACCGTCTACCTATCCCAGGGACGTAGGACAGATCCTGATCCAGCAGCAACACTTCAGTGTCCGACGTACCTTGGGAATGATGTATCCTCGGAAGTGCGTGTCACTTGTCACTACATGAGGGACCCCCACAGGGGAGAAATCTGCAAACCGCACGATTTCATGGATGACGGCATCTGTGTAGGGCATCTTGGTCCGGTCCTCCATGGAGGGGCTTCGGGACCTCCCAATGACCTGGTCGATCTCTGCCTGGATTTTTGCTGTAAACAAGAGGGTGGATGCAGAGGTTAAAAACAGGCCCATGCGGGCAGCCACGCTGGTCTGAAGCAGTAGGTTAAAAACAGTCACCGTTTTCTCCTTTATTGATGGCAGCGGTCAACAACTAAGGGTAGTTTGTTCTGCTTTGACTCCAAGCTGAAAAGAGATCTGCAAATCTGCCTGACTAGTTCTGTACTTTTCTCCCTTTCTCGCAATACAAGAACTCGTGGGCATTCAATGAAATTGCTGAGCAGTCAGGTTAAAACAGATAGAAGGAAGTCCTTCTTCACCCAAAGGGTGATTAACATGTAGAAATCACTGCCACAGGAGGTGGCGGCGGCTACAAGCATAGCCACCTTCAAGAGGGGGTTAAATAAAAATATGGAGCAGAGGTCCATCAGTGGCTATTAGCCATAGTGTGTGTGTGTGTGTATATATTTGGTCACTGTGTGACACAGAGTGTTGGACTGGATGGGCCACTGGCCTGATCCAACATGGCTTCTCTTATGTTCTTATGTCTGAGGCAAGTGATGCTCTGTATTCTTGATGCTTGGGGGGCACAGTGTGGGGGGGGACTGATGGACTTCCTGATGGCGCCTGGGTTTTTGGCCACTGTGTGACACAGAGTGTTGGACTGGATGGGCCACTGGCCTGATCCAACATGGCTTCTCTTATGTTCTTATGTCTGAGGCAAGTGATGCTCTGTATTCTTGATGCTTGGGGGGCACAGTGTGGGGGGGACTGATGGACTTCCTGATGGCGCCTGGGTTTTTGGCCACTGTGTGACACAGAGTGTTGGACTGGATGGGCCACTGGCCTGATCCAACATGGCTTCTCTTATGTTCTTATGTCTGAGGCAAGTGATGCTCTGTATTCTTGGTGCTTGGGGGGCACAGTGAGTGTGTGTGGGTTCTTCTAGTGTCCTGGCCCCACTGAAATACCTCCTGATGGCGCCCTGGGTTTTTGGCCACTGTGTGACACAGAGTGTTGGACTGGATGGGCCACTGGCCTGATCCAACATGGCTTCTCTTATGTTCTTATGTCTGAGGCAAGTGATGCTCTGTATTCTTGATGCTTGGGGGGCACAGTGTGGGGGGGACTGATGGACTTCCTGATGGCGCCTGGGTTTTTGGCCACTGTGTGACACAGAGTGTTGGACTGGATGGGCCACTGGCCTGATCCAACATGGCTTCTCTTATGTTCTTATGGTCTGAGGCAAGTGATGCTCTGTATTCTTGGTGCTTGGGGGGCACAGTGAGTGTGTGTGGGTTCTCTAGTGTCCTGGCCCCACTGAAATACCTCCTGATGGCACCTGGGTTTTTTGGCCACTGTGTGACACAGAGTGTTGGACTGGATGGGCCACTGGCCTGATCCAACATGGCTTCTCTTATGTTCTTCTGTGACACAGAGTGTTGGACTGGATGGGCCACTGGCCTGATCCAACATGGCTTCTCTTATGTTCTTCTGTGACACAGAGTGTTGGACTGGATGAGCCACTGGCCTGATCCAACATGGCTTCTCTTATGTTCTTCTGTGACACAGAGTGTTGGACTGGGTGGGCCACTGGCCTGATCCAACATGACTTCTCTTATGTTCTTCTGTGACACAGAGTGTTGGACTGGGTGGGCCACTGGCCTGATCCAACATGGCTTCTCTTATGTTCTTCTGTGACACAGAGTGTTGGACTGGATGGGCCACTGGCCTGATCCAACATGGCCTCTCTTATGTTCTTCTGTGACACAGAGTGTTGGACTGGATCGGTCACTGACCTGATCCAACATGACTTCTCTTATGTTCTTCTGTGACACAGAGTGTTGGACTGGGTGGGCCACTGGCCTGATCCAACATGACTTCTCTTATGTTCTTCTGTGACACAGAGTGTTGGACTGGGTGGGCCACTGGCCTGATCCAACATAGCTTCTCTTATGTTCTTCTGTGACACAGAGTGTTGGACTGGATGGGCCACTGGCCTGATCCAACATGGCTTCTCTTATGTTCTTCTGTGACACAGAGTGTTGGACTTGATCGGCCATTGACCTGATCCAACATGACTTCTCTTATGTTCTTCTGTGACACAGAGTGTTGGACTGGATCGGCCATTGACCTGATCCAACATGACTTCTCTTATGTTCTTCTGTGACACAGAGTGTTGGACTGGATGGGCCATTGGCCTGATCCAGCATGGCTTCTCTGATGTTCTTCTGTGACACAGAATGTTGGACTGGATGGGCCAGTGGCCTGATCCAACAGGGCTTCTCTTATGTTCTTCTGTGACACAGAATGTTGGACTGGATCGGCCATTGGCCTGATCCAACATGGCTTCTCTTATGTTCTTCTGTGACACAGAATGTTGGACTGGATGGGCCAGTGGCCTGATCCTACAGGGCTTCTCTTATGTTCTTATGTCCAGCACAGATTAGTTGTGCACTCCAGAACTATCCACTGTGTGACACAGTCTGTGTCTTATTTCCAGGACCAAGTTCTGATGAGATCGGGCTAGCTGGGGCCATTCAGGTCCGGGCAAACAGAAGTTGTTTGGTAGCCCTGGACTTGGTTTCCCATCCAAGGTCTAACCAGGGATGACCCTTGCTTAGCTTCCAAAATCTGATGAGGCTGGGCTGCCTTGGACCACCCAAGTCACAGCTAGGAGTGCAGAAATCTAAAACAAAGAACAGGTTAAACATGACAAATTAAACAATACAGAGCAGTGTAAAGCATAACCTGTTAAACAGAGCTTCAGATGGGAATGTTGAAGAGTTACGGTCGCAGTTGTATATAACCTCGATCTCTGACATTTTGTGATTAGCCCCACCTCCTGGGGCAGCCATTTTGTGGCTCTGCTCACTGCCCTTTGTTAGCCTACCAAAGGAGTCGACAGGCACAAAAAGACTGGGGACTCCAGTTCTATCCCATTTGAAAGGGAATTATATAAGTTCAGGAAGAGGAGGAGGAGGAGGAGGAGGAGAAGACATTGGATTTGTATACTCTGAATCTCAGAGTCTCAGCAGCTACCCTTTCAAAGACAGCGCCTGCCAGAGCTATGGCTAACCCAAGGCCATTCCAGCAGCTGCAAGTGGAGGAGTGGGGAATCAAACCCGGTTCTCCCAGATAAGAGTCTGCGCACTTAACCACTACATCAAACTGGCTCTCTCAAGGAAGACAGTGTATAAATATTCATAGAATCATAGAATAATATTGGAAGCGACCTCCAGAGCCATCTAGTCCAACCCCCTGAACAATGCAGGAACTTCACAAATACGTCCCAATAAGTTCACAGAATCAGCATTGCTGTCAGGTGGCCATCTAACCTCTATTTAAAAACCTCCAAGGAAGGAGAGCCCACCACCTCCCAAGGAAGCCTGTTCCACTGAGGAACTGTCAGGAAGTTCTTCCTAATGTTTAGACGAAAGTTCTTTTGATTTAATTTCAACCCATTGGTTTTGGTCCAACCTTCTGGAGCCACAGAAAACAACTCTACACCATCCTCTATATGACAGTCCTTCAAGTACTGGGAGATGGTGATCCTATCACCTCTCCTCTCCAGGCTAAACATATCCAGCTCTTCCAACCTTTCCTCATAGGACTTGGTCTCCAGACCCCTCACCATCTTCATCACCCTCCTCTAGATGCATTCCAGTTTGTTTATACCCTTCTAAACTTTGGTGCCCAAAACTGAACACAGTACTCTAGGTGAGGTCTAACCAGAGCAGAGCAAAGCAATACCATCACTTCACATGATCTGGGCACTATACTTCTCAAAGATTTCAGGTTTTCACGGCTGGCATCATCATTAGGGTTTGTAGAATCTTTCGGGCTCAAGTGCCGTGTTCTACTGGATAAAGTTTTCCTTCCAGACGTTTCGTTCTCAGCTGCGGAGAACATCCTCAGTGGCGTTGCAGCCGGAGCAGGCGCTCAGACCTTCTTGGGTCACAGAACAACCAGCACATTCCAGAGAACAATCAGCACAATCAACAACCATCTTCCTTACCTTCACACCCCTTCCAACCCTCCCAGCAATCAACACAGAACAATGGTCACATTCCACAGCCAGTTTCCTTTTCACTACCCTTCCAGGAAGCCCCACCAAACAATGGACACATCCACAAACCAATTGCCCTTTCACCACACCCCCTCCAGCCTAGAAATAGCAGCTCTCCAGCAGCCCTGGCCTCACTCAATGCACAGCAGCCAAGAAGGTCAGAGCGCCTGCTCCGGCTGCAACGCCACTGAGGATGTTCTCTGCAGCTGAGAACGAAACGTCTGGAAGAAAAACTTTCTCCAGTAGAACACGGCACTTGAGCCCGAAAGATTCTACAAACCCTAATCACTATACTTCTGTTGATAAAGCCCAAAATCACATTGGCCTTTTTAGCTACTGCATCACACTGCTGACTCATGTTCGGTGTACGGTCCACTATGGCCCCTAGATTCTTTTCACACATACTACTGCCAAGGAAAGTCTCCTCCATTCTATAATGATGCATTTGGTTTATTCTACCTAAATGCAGAACTTTACATTTATCCCAGTTAAAATTCATTTTATTTGTTTTAGCCCAGTTTTCTAGCCTGTCAAGATTAGGGTTGCCAGGTCCAATTCAAGAAATACCTGGGGACTTTGGGGGTAGAGCCAGGAGACTTTAGCAAGGATTTGAGATCCAAAATGGCTTGCTAAGCGGACCGGTTCACCGTTGGACCCTCTTCTTAGATAGCACTGGAGTATAATATAGTAGCTGTGTGCCATATAAGAACAGTCGTAGCACTGTGGAACTAATGAGGCTTTAACTTTCTGTATGACTGATGTGTTTTGTATTGATGATACTCTTTTTGTATTCCCACCTGGGGACTGGCAGCCCTCGTCAAGATCACCCTGTATCCTCACTCTGTCTTCTACCGTATTTGCGACCCCTCCCAATTTAGTATAATTTGCAAACAGATGCCCTGCCACTAGGCTAACTAGGTGATTGCTTAGAGTGCTGGTCTTTTGGGAGCGCTGAATTGAGCACTCCCCACGTGATTCAGTGATGTTAACAGTGCAGTGGGGGGGGGGGGGACCAGAAGTTAGCCTTGCGTAGCATGCCAGACAGTCTAGGGCCAGCCCTGTCTGAAAATTTAATGAGCATTCCCTCTATTCCTTCATCCAGATAATTTATAAAGATCATTTATAATGGTGTTTGTGAGTTTCCTGCATAGTGCAGGGGGTTGGACTAGATGACCCTAGAGGTCCCTTCCAACTCTAGGATTCTGTGATTCTTCAGGAGGTGGTGGGCTCTCCTTCCTTGGAGGTTTTGAAGCAGAGGCTTGATGGCCATCTGACAGCAATGAAGGTCCTGTGAATTTGGGGGAGGTATTTGTGAGTTTCCTGCATTGTGCAGGGGGTTGGACTAGATGACCCTGGAGGTCCCTTCCAACTCTAGGATTCTATTAGGAAGAACTTCCTGACCGTTAGAGCGGTTCCTCAGTGAAACAGGCTTCCTCCTCGGGAGGTGATGGGCTCTCCTTCCTTGGAGGTTTTTCAACAGAGGCTAGATGGCCATCTGACAGCAATGAAGATCCTGTGAATTTAGGGGGAGGTGTTTGTGAGTTTCCTGCATTGTGCAGGGAGTTGGACTAGATGACCCTGGAGGTCCCTTCCAACTCTAGGATTCTAGGATTCTTCAGGAGGTGGTGGGCTCTCCTTCCTTGGAGGTTTTTAAACAGAGGCTAGATGGCCATCTGACAGCAATGAAGATCCTGTGCATTTGAGGGGAGGTATTTGTGGGTTTCCTGAATTGTGCAGGGGGTTGGACTAGGTGACCCTGGAGGTCCCTTCCAACTCTAGGATTCTTCAGGAGGTGGTGGGCTCTCCTTCCTTGGAGGTTTTTCAACAGAGGCTAGATGGCCATCTGACAGCAATGAAGATCCTGTGCATTTGAGGGGAGGTATTTGTGGGTTTCCTGCATTGTGCAGGGGGTTGGACTAGGTGACCCTGGAGGTCCCTTCCCACTCTATGATTCTTGGATTCTATGTTGAACAAAACCGGCCCCGAGACATATCCTTGAGGCACTTCACAGATCCCTCCTCTCCAAGAGGATGAGGGACCATTCACAAGCACCCTTGGGGTGCGATCTGTCAGACAGTGACAGATCCACCAAGCTGTGATAGGATCCAAACCACATTTCACCAACTTGTTGTAGAATCAGAGTTGAAAGGAGCCTCCAGGGTCAACAAGACTGTTATGTGGAACCTTACCAGAAGCCTTACTGAAATCAAGATAAACTATCCTGATGTCTACAGCATTCCCCTGATCCAGCAAGGTAGTCACTTCCCCCAAAAGAGAGAGAAGAGTTAGAACATAACGAATACAGGCAATGAACTAAGCAGGCACCAGAGCACAGGGGGACCCACAACAGCGACGCAGAGGGACCTTAGGTCTGGGATGGTCACCTTCTATCTCTGGGTATCGGAGGAGGAGGAGAATCCCGTACTGCATGGTGCTGCTAACCGAAACTGTCCCCGCAAAGAACAGGTTGAGAACAGTCACCGTCAGGTTCTCCTCCAGGAATTCAGAAGCGGGGTTCTCTCTCTCCTGGCAAAGGGAAGAAGGAGACAGTGACTTTGTTAAGTGAGGAAGGAGCTTCGAGTGTTTAGTCAGGATTCCTGGCCCTAAAGTACCCCAGAAATTAGGGTTGCCAAGTTCCAGGTGGTTCCTGGAGATCTCTCCAGACAACCAGATAAGTTCCTCTAAAGAAAATGGCTGATTTGTAAGGTGGACTCTCAATGGAATTATGCCCTATTGGGGCCCCTCCAAACCCCACACTCCCCAAGATTTGCCTCCAAAAGCTCCAGAAATTTCTCAACCCAGAGTTGGCAGCCTTACAAATGGAAAGGCTATAATGATGGAGGCTACTCAGAAAAGTTTAAAAGGTGCATTTTAAAGCACCTGGGAAAGGGGGAAGTGGAATCTGCCCCATAACTTTGGCAGGTTGATGATAGAACAAAACCTTATTTCCCAAGGATGCATTTTAAGATAATGATAATAAAGCTCTGGTTTCTTTTGCTGTGTTCAAAACTTTGCACTGTTTTCTTTGAATGGCTAAACCTTGAGCCTTTTGACATTAGGAATTTCAATTTTTAAAAAAATGAAGGATAAAAATTCAAATTTTGGCCGCTGATGCATTTGTTTGCGTCATTCCATCTAGGGATTTACGGTTCCTGATTTCCCGTGGGAGAATTAGTTTGTGCAGATTTTTTAAAATGCATATTTGGCGGCAGCTGCCACCACAGCACAAAGATCTTCACTTCGTGACTGAAGGTCAGCCATGGCAGCCATTTTGTGGCTAGCTCCGCCTCTTGCAACAGCCATTTTGTGGCTGCAGACACAGTACGCGGTATTTCAACAGTGCCCACAGGATCCAAAAGGTTGGGGACCCCTGAAGTCCACCACAAGATTCCCTTCTCCCAGGAAACAAGAGCTAAAATCGTTTTCCTTGCCCTTTGGGACTGATTTCTTTCCACCACATTCCTTGTGGCTCATCTTTCAGTATTATTACGAACATATGAAGCTGCCTTATACTGAATCCGACCCTCGGTCCATCAAAGTCAGTCTTGTCTACTCAGACTGGCAGCAGCTCTCCAGGGTCTCAAGCTGATGTTTTTCACACCTATTTGCCTGGACACTTTTTTGGAGATGCCAGGGATTGAACCTGGGACCTTCTGCTTCCCAAGCAGATGCTCTGCCACTGAGCCACAGTCCCTCCCCAGTTAACTCAGACTGTCTCTCCTGAACCCCTTACAAGTACCTGCTCCATTTTGGTGAGGAAACAGTCAATGAAATCTCTAGGGCAGTTGGGATCGAACGAGTCTCGGTGCGTTTGTATCCTCCGAGAGATGAAGTCTTTTAACTCATCCATGTAGACAGCTAATTTGCGAAGTGGGCTGGGAAACATTTGCATCAGGCGTGGGGAATAATTGGATAGCTTTGAAAGAAAAGTTATATGTCACCATCAGGGCCTTACAAATCGTGTTTCGGATCTTTTCTCCCCACCCCTGAACTTAAAAAGACTAAGAGGCACCATAAATTTTAAACAAGAAGACAGTGTAATGTAAAGGTCAGTGGTGTTCTGACCAAGCTTGCACATAGAACTTCAAATAGAAAAGAGCATGTAGCAAAAAAAAAATTAACAGAAGACAGTTCAAAAGCAGTCTTTCCAATCACAAAGAAGTGACAATATTCCAGTATTTAGTTCATGGAACTAAAAGAAGCCCTTCCAAAGACGTCTGCTCTAGATATCAAGACGTTTCATCCATCTTTCTTCAGTTTGGAGGCTTATTTATCACTGGAACCCAATCTTTACAATACATTCACAGGAGACCAACAAGATTCAGAACATTTCTTTAAGATTTCCAGGTTTTCTGTCACAGGGTTGGAAATAATGAAGGGAAGAAGAAGACTGCAGATTTATACCCCACCCTTCTCTCTGAATCAGAGACTCAGAGTGGCTTACAATCTCCTATATCTTCTCCCTCCACAACAGACACCCTGTGAGGTGGGTGGGGCTGAGAGAGCTCTCCCAGAAGCTGCCCTTTCAAGGACAACTCCTGTGATAGCTATGGCTAACCCAAGGCCATTCCAGCAACTGCAAGTGGAGAAGTGGGGAATCAGACCCGGTTCTCCCAGATAGGAGTCTGCACACTTCACCACTACACCAAACTGGCTCTCCAGAAGGCATTTCAAGGGTGTATGGTCCCTTTAAATGTGATGGCCAGAACTCTCTTTGGAGTTCAATCGTGCTTGTCACAACCTTGCTCCTGGCTCCACCCCCAAAGTCTCCTGGCTCCACCCCCAAAGTCCCCAGGTATTTCTTGAATTGGACCTGGCAGCTCTAGGATACAGAAGGAACTAGAACTCTTCCTGGGCTCCAAGAGGTCGTGAGACGCAAGGGAAGAGGACACTTCCTGAGCAGTTCCTTCCCTTACCTGGGCCCAAGGGGAGGACAGAAGAACTATGATTTTTTGGATCAAGCCAAGTAAAGCGATGAATTCCTTGTCCTCGTATTCAAACCGGTTGCCAAACACAACGGAGCAGATGACGTTGGAGGTGACATGGCTGAGGGGAACAGTGGGGTCAAAGAAATGCCCTGTGGAATGACAAAGGGAGAGAAGACTGGAATATTTATTGGCTGTTGTGCCAATCATTGCTAGATGAATTACAGGACACATTGCGGCAAATTGCCTGGTCATCAGGAGTGTCCAAAATTTCATAGGTCTCACATTGCCTTTTTAAAAATACATCTTTTCTGTCAGATAATGTCCCCTTGGTCCTTTCCATAGTCAGTTTACCAGCCTCCAGGTGGTGGCTGGAGGTTTCCAGGAATTACAACTGGTTTCCAGGAGACAGAGATCAGATCCCCTGGAGAAAACGGACGCTTCGGAGGATGGAATCTGTGGTATCATAGCGAGCTGAGGCTCTTCCCCTCCCCAACTGAGAGCTGCCCCAAGAGGAAACAGGGACGGAACTTGACAGTGAACTGACAAAAGGAGACATGACCATTGAACTGGACAAATCGACACACACCTGCTTCAGAAGTTTCTAGCCTTTAAAAGAAATGTTATCGTTCAAAATTTCAGAACATTTTGTATCTGGAGAGATATACCATACTTCAAACCTGTGCAAAAAACTTCAAGTTGTGTCTTTAAAAAGAACAGTTACCCTTTTCTCCCACCCCACCCCACCCATGAGGAAAATAGCATTCTCTTGAGGGAAGGAAATAACCAGGTTCACCTTCTGTTTTCTTTAGTTCTTCCACCAAGAACTGAACTTCCTCCTGGATCCGTTCCTCTATGGATCTCTTCCCCATTCCAAAGTTCCTCAGAGTCATAAGGGAGAACCGACGGAGTTGCCTCCACCGCTCCCCATTGGTGAAAACCACTCCTGAAAATGACAAAACAGGATGATGGGTTTGTTCTCTAGCTCCTCTCGATGGATCTGATCTTTAGGCTGATCCTGCATTGAGCAGAAGGTGGGACTAAACGGCCTGCGTGGCCCCTTCCAACTCTCTGATTCTGTGATACCATTAAGGCTTTGTGATGCCTAAGGGGATGAGAAATTGGGAAACGGGACCTTAACGTTTCTTGAGAAAATGTGGGTTTTCCATTAATACCAGGGCCTGAGGCCTTAACCTGACAGAGTTAGTGTCTAATGTCAGCTGGGGTTTTGTTTTTGATCTGCAGGTACCTTCCCTTGTGAACGTCTGAGATAAGCTGTTCTAGCCATATTTGTGATTCTCCTCAGCTTCCTTGCCACACCTTTGCTGGAGAGCCAGTCTGGGCTTTTATTACCCAGATGCCACCCTGGAAGTCTCTGCTACTTCAGGTTTCCTCCTGGCTGGTCCTTGACGTTTTTGCCGTGACCAGATGGCCACAAGGTGGCATCCGTAGCAATGTCTGTAATTTCACATAGACCCAAGCGGGCAGCCGTGTTGGTCTGAAGCAGTTGAACAAAGCCGGAGTCAAATTGCACCTTTAAGTCCAACGGAAGTTTTATTCAGAATGTAAGCTTTCATGTGCTAAAAGCACACTTCTTCAGGCAAGGGGATCAGGTATAGGGACTGAAATACATGCAGTTTGTTGATTAAGAGGGCAAACTCATACAGAGCTCAGTGAACCACACTATTCCACTATGTGCTCCCAGCTCTATGTGCTGCCCATGGAATGCTGTTCACCACTTTGGGGGGTAGGCAGCAATTTTCTCTAGGCTAGTATTGCCAGAGATCCTGGAGGGGTTTTTTTGCCATCTTCTGGGCATGGAACAAGGGTCACTGGGTTTGTGCGCGTGTGTGGGGGAGGTATTTGTGAATTTTCTGCACTGTGCGGGGGGTTGGATTGGATGACCCTGGAGGCCCCTTCCAACTCTACGATTCTGTGTTACTGGCATCACACAGAAAGTGAAGTCATCACACCGGTGACATCTGGGCAACACTTTGATTTTGGGCAAAAACTCTATGGTAGAAGTTGGTTTTACAGTAGGGTTTTTGCCTAAATACCAGCGCCTCACAGTGATGTTGCAGCATCAGAAATTCTGGCGCATCAGGAACTAATTTGGGATCAAATGATTGGTCTGCAGTGGGGAGGGGGTACTCAGCAGACCTCTTCCATAAACAGGAAAACCTCTGTCAGAGAAACAGAATGTGAACAGGATCTCATACCTGTACTGTCTTAATAAAATATGCTAATGAACTATGAATTTATTTTCACTCTGGACCATACAGCTACAGCTCTGTCAGACTTCATACGCAGAGATATATTTTTGCCCTGGGTGTGTCTCCTAAAAGAACAGCTGTTCATATTTTGTACATAGCTATCCTGTCATAGACTGGGTATCTCAGCTACTAATAATACAGAGAACTTGAGATTGCCCATGATTTTTGGGTGAGATAGTTTATCCCTTCCATCGTCCGTGTGAATGGGCCTTTTCGATCGTCGCTCTGCTGCGCTGGTAGAATCAACTACTGGATGAGGTGCGGGCCCTGCGGAGTCTTGACCAATTCCGTAGGGCCTGCAAGACCACTCTTTTTAAAATGGCCTTTGCCTAAATGAAGGCTTTATGTAGACCTGCAGTAGATATAATCTACTATATCCATCCGCCACACTCACTGAGGAAAGTATCCGAGATGTAACACTGAAAATGTTAATTTTAATTGCAAATGATGGTTTTAATTGTGTTGGTTTTATTTATGAATTATGTATTGAACTGTATTGATGTTTTATATTGTAAATTGTAATTTTATATGTTGTAAGCTGCTCTGAGCCTGCTTTGGCGAGGAGGGCGGGATATAAATAAAATGTATTATTATTATTATTACCAGCTCTGTATGGCTCTGCTCAGCTCTGTATGGCTTTGCTCACTGTGCTGGATTCCTCATCTGATGAAGTGGGCTTAAGAGCACATGAAAGCTGACGTTCTGAATAAAAGTGTTGGTACACCTTTTGTTCTATGATTCTATGTGCGGGCACACTTCTTCAGATGCGCAAGCATACAAAAGCTGATGCCCAGAATTAAATGTGGTTGGTCTTTGAGGTGCCTGACTGAATTCAGACTTTGTTTTGCTACTTCAGACTAGGCCAGCGCAGCAACTCACCTGACTCTAACCTACAGTTAATGCTCTGCACCGCAGAGGCATGTAAATGACACCACACACATGGGGGAATATAGGAACTGAAAAGAATGGAGGGCTGGTGCAAATAGACAATCACAGCCGTTTTCCTTTGCTGATACCACCTGTAAGTTCTCAAAGTGATCATGTCTGGCTAGGCCCTGGCCCTACAGGTGTTGTGTGTATATATGTGAAATACAACAGAGAGAGACGCAGATGAAGAAAGTGAGAGAAGGAGCTGGGACTTAAGACCCCAAAGCGAACCCACTCTCTGAGAATCTGCCGCTCATTTGCGCTCTGCAAAAGGAGTGCCGACTGGTTTCCGCTATGCTCTGCTTGTAAATAAAATTAATGCAATAGTTCCATAACGGCTCTTGCATCCAAAAGGAACAAAACAATGCAGCAATCCCCAAGGGACATTACACACACGTTCAAGGGTCATTTTGTAGAAAAAGAGGTGCCGGAGCTTATTAGCACAACTCATTTGCATACCATTTGCATATGCCGCAAACCTCTGACATCACCAGAAGGCGTACTAAATTATATCCGCTCAGCATCTACTAGGGTTGCCAAGTCCAATTCAAGAAGTATCTGGGGACTTTGGGGGTGGAGCCAGGAGACTTTGGGGGTGAAGCCAGGAGACATTAGGGGTGGAGCCAAGATCAAGGCTGTGACAAGCATAATTGAACTCCAAAGGGAGTTTGGGCCATCATATTTAAAGGGACGGCACAGCTTTTCAATGTCTTCTTTCCATAGGAAATAATGAAGGATAGGGGCACCTTCTTTTGGGGCTCATAGAATTGGACTCCTTGGTCAAATCGTTTTGAAACTTGGGGGGTATTTTAGGGAGAGGCACTAGATGCTATACTGAAAATATGGTGCCTCTACCTCAGCCCGCCCCCCCAGAGCCCCAGATACCCGCGGATTAATTCTCCATGATTTTCTATGGGAATAAATCTCCATAGGGAATAATAAGAGTTCCCAGCAGACATTCCCCTCCCCACCGCTTTCTGATGACCCTAAAGCGGGGGGGGGGGCCCTCCAAACCGGGGGATCCCCTGCCCCCACCTGGGGATTGGCAACCCTAGCATCTACCTTAAAATGCTTCTTGAATTACCATCGTCACGATTAAACCTGACTCCCATCATACTTTTTAAATTAATTACTTTCTCCTCTGTGGCCACAGTGGCAGGATTAAGATTTCCATCTGCTGGCTTTATATGTTTTGGTTACTTTCCATTTTTTGTGGAGAAAATATTAGAAAATGTGTCAAATCTCAGTGTTCAGCAAAATCCTCACAGGGGGGTTTGAAGAATGGAGCCCAGAAGCAAGTGGGTTTTTTTTTGGGGGGGGGGGGTAAAGAAAGAAAGAGCACAATAAAATTGAGAGAATCCTGAGCTCTGCTCCTGTGCGTTCCTGCCCCAAATGAGACCTGCACATGCTCATTTCCACCTCTCAATATATTTTATAGCGGGGTGGCCAACAGTAGCTCTTCAGATGTTTTTTGCCTACAACTCCCATCAGCCCCAGCCAGCATGGCTGATGGCTGGGGCTGATGGGAGTTGTAGACAAAAAACATCTGGAGAGCTACCGTTGGCCAGCCCTGTTTTATAGGAATGCCTCCCTTTTGCTTCCAGCAAGCCACTGTGATCAGCATAAGACCATAAGAGAAGCCATGTTGGATCAGGCCAGTGGCCCATCCAGTCCAACACTCTGTGTCACACAGTGGCCAAAAAAACCAAGTGCCATCAGGAGGTCCACCAGTGGGGCCAGGACACTACAAGCCCTCCCAATGTGCCCCCCAGCACCAAGAATACAGAGCATTCCTGCCCCAGACTTAAGAACATAAAAGAAGCCATGTTGGCTCAGGCCAATGGCCCATCCAGTCCAACACTCTGTGTCACACAGTGGCCAAACCCCCCCAAAACACTCAAGTGCCATCAGGAGGTTCACAAGTGGGTCTAGAAGCCCTTCCACTTTGCCCCCCCACCAAGCACCAAGAATACAGAGCATCACTGCCCCCAGACAGTTCCAATACTACACTGTGGCTAATAGCCACTGATGGACCTCTGCTCCATATTTTTATCCAATCCCCCCTTGAAGCTGTCTATAAATTTTGATTTACACATGCACTGCAAATAATCTGTTTTCCCCCCTTGTATATTCACCATAATCTGAGAACTTCTTGTCCAGAATTGGCATTGGTGCCCTCCCACTAAAATTTTCAGCATGATCCACAAGCGCTTCCTTCACTGCTTGATAGCCACAAAGCACCACAGTTGGCTGGGAGCCCGTGTAGATTGTGAAAACGGGACCGTACTGCTCTTGGAGCTACCAGGAGACACAAAAACATGCAGAAGATGTAGGACAATATCTCTGGAGAAACACAATGAGACTTCTTTTCCCCGCACCAGCAGAAAGGCCCTCATCACCACAACGATCAATAGTTCTAACTCTTATTGGGCTGTCCAGAGTCACCAAGTTCCGCCCCCCACAGCCACCTCCAGGGGATGGGGGGGTCAGTGTTGCCAGATCCAATGCACTGGGATGTCTGCTCACTGGATTTAAACATTTTGTGGACTTTAAGGCAGTATTGAAACTTTTTGCACAATTGTGCAAGCACTTTGTCATCGTCAAGACTAATTATTGTGAAGTTTATGGCTATTTAAAAGATTATAAGCAGCAGTACTGCAGTGCTCTGGTCTGAACTCTCTGCTCACGACCTGAGTTCAATTCCGGCGGAAGCTGGGTTCAGGTAGCTGGCCTGAGGCTGACTCAGCCTTCCATCCTTCCGAGGTCGGTGAAATGAGTACCCAGCTTGCTTGGGGGAAAGTGCAGATGACTGGGGAAGGCAAGGGCAAACCACCCCGTAAAAAGTCTGCCGTGAAAACGATGTGAAAGCGACGTCACCCCAGAGTTGGAAACGACTGGTGCTTGCACAGGGGATCTTTCCTTTCCTATGTGACTTGTTTACTTGATGCTTTATAAACCAGTTACAAATTGGCTAGAAGTAATAATTGAAGTGTATTAGTAATTTGTCAAGGATCTTTCAATTGTCTTCTTCACCCAAAGGGTGATTAACACATGGAATTCACTGCCACAGGAGGTGGTGGCGGCTACAAACATAGCGAGCTTCAAGAGGGGATCAGATACATATGGAGCAGAGGTCCATCAGTGGCTATTAGCCACAGGGTATAGATGGGGACTGGGGAAGGCAATGGCAAACCCCCCATAAAAAGTCTGCCATGAAAACGTTGCGATGCGACGTCACCCCAGAGTCGGAAATGACTGGTGCTTGCGCAGGAGACTACCTTTACCTTTATAGATGGAGCTCTCTGTTTGGGGCAGTGATGCTCTGTATTCTTGGTGCTTGTGGGGAGGCAACAGTGTGAGGTCTTTTCTGGAGTTCTGGCCCTGCTGGTGGACCTCAGTTTCTTTAACTGGCATGAGAACCGCTAATGCTGGATAAAGAAACTGACTAGTCGCGTGCATCTTGTTGTGAGTGTTGATTCCTGATTTGATCCAGGCGAAGGTCTACAACTGAAACGCGGCTTTTTAAACCTAGGGAATGTGTTGTCATTTGCACTTCATTAGAAAGACATTGTCTCATGTGTTGAGTCGTCAATGTACTGCAAAGGAGCTTTTGACATCGCAGACAACATCATCATCCATCAGGAGAGGTCAAAGCGCACCTGCTAGAACTGTGCACTCCTTGGAGTCTTTATTCTACACTTGGGGAATGGCAATCCTACCAAGCACCCAGAATGCAGAGCATAAGAACTTAAGAGAAGCCATGTTGGATCAGTCCAATGGCCCATCCAGACCAACACTCTGTGTCACACAGTGGCCAAAAACCCAGGTGCCATCAGGAGGTCCATCAGTGGGGCCAAGGCACTAGAAGCCCTCCCACTGTGCCCCTCCAAAGCACCCAGAATACAGAGCATCACGGCCCCAGACAGAGAGTTTCAATGATAAGCTGTGGCTAAACTACATTAGAATGTTTCAAAGAGCAGGAGAGCAACCAACTCATCCCCCTCACCTCACCATAGAAGCAAAGCTATCAGCATTTTGATTTTACAAAGTGAGAACCGAAGGCAGCGTGGGTTTTCTCCTCTAGATCTTGCAGGTGTCATAGGGAAGATCTGACACCCCCCCCCTCCAGCCAATAAGGAGCTCTCCCTGCCCAAAGAACACGAGCGGAAAGTCTTCTGCACATGATCAGAGGTGACTGCTAGCTCTACCCACGAGACAGCCGACCCTCCTCTTCCATTCTCGACTGCGGAGTCCATCCTTGAAAAGGGCACACACACACACACGGTGCCCCTCACACCAGCCAAGCGATGCTCACCCGAAACAAGGACTGGATGATATTCTGAACGTTGACTTGGAACAAGTTGCCCACCAAAGGCAGGGGGGTGGGGCCGGGGGGCAGTTCAGCCCTGCTGCTGGGTCTTCTCCAGAGAAGCAGGATGAGGAGGCCTGCAATGCAGAAAGCCAGGAAGAAGGAAACCACTCCAGGCAGGTCCATCTGGGAGCCTGAAGACCTTGTCCCTCTCACTGCTGAAATTCCAGTTGTGCAAAGGAGGAGACAACCGTCCCAACGCTACGCTATAAAGCTAGAGAAACGCCCCAGAGCTCTTACTGATTATTAACTCAGTTCCATGAATGGATGAGTAGGAAGGTGCTGATTGGGAGAAAGTTCAGCCGGCATGGAGCTGGTTCAAGGCTGCTGTCTGAATATAAAGGGCAGTGGAAGATCTCTTTCACTATATAATGTTGTGCCCTTTGTATTCAGACCTAAGAAGCAGGTTCCTTTCTGGAATTTTAAGCCCAGTACACAACTTATCTGACAATGAAAAATTGATTTATTTATTTTTTTTACTTAGACGTTAACCCCTTGGTCTCATGCAACGTAGTGCTTCTTGCATTAGCAGCTAGAAAAGTTTGATCCAAAGTGGCTCCTAGAGAGCCAGTGTGGTGTAGTGGTGAAGTGCGCAGACTCTTATCTGGAAGAACCAGGTTTGATTCCCCACACCTCTACTGAGCTCTCTACAGAGCTCTCTCAGCCCCACCCACCTCAGATGGTGTCTGTTGTGGGGGGAGAAGATATAGGAGATTGTGAGCTGCTCTAGGAATGGCAGAGTGAAGGAAAAGGACAAGTCCCCTGTGCCAGCACCAGTCGTTTCTGACTCTGAGGTGACGTTGCTTTCACAACATTTCCACGGCAGACTTTTTTATGGGGTGGTTTGCCATTGCCTTCCCCAGTCATCTACGCTTTCCCCCCAGCAAGCTGGGGACTCATTTTCCCGACCTCGGAAGGAATGGAAGGCTGAGTCAACCTCAAGCCGGCTACCTGAAAACCCAGCTTCCACCAGGGATCAAACTCAGGTCGTGAGCAGAGCTTAGGACTGCAGTACTGCAGCTTCAACACTCTGCGCCACGGGCAGATATGAAGGGCAGGATATAAATCCAATGTCATCGTCTTTTTCTTCTCCTCCTCCTAATACACCACATTGAGCTCTATAGTCCAGCACAGTTATTATGATTTTAAACATACCAACAATGTACTTATGAAATTTTGGAAGTGTACAATTCTAACCTGAAGATCTGCTTTTTAACTAATTTTCATACAGTCATTTTATATTGTAATGGCCAGTGGCCACATACAATAAAGCTATGACCCGTCTACCCAGCTGGGGCCTCTTTGCAGGGGGGCTGGACCGTAAAGGCAGAGGGCATTGTGGGAGATCAAGATGGGGAGCCGGGTTAGTCTTTCTGTAGCCCTGTGGTGCAAAGTGGTAAAGCTGTGGTCCTGCACTAAGCTCTGTTCATGACCTGAGTTCAATCCCGGCGAAAGCTGGTTCAGGTAGCCGGCTGAGGTTGACTCAGCCTTCCATCCTTCCGAGGTGGGTAAAATGAGTCCCCAGCTTGCTGGGGGGAAAGCGTAAATGACTGGGGAAGGCTATGGGAAACCACCCCGTAAAAAGTCTGCCTTGAAAAAGTTGTGAAAGCAACATCACCCCAGAGTTGGAAACGACTGGTGCTTGCACAGGGGACCTTTTACCTGACCTTTTTAGCATCAGGAAAGAGCCAGGATCGAGCAGCACCTTCAAGACTGACAACCTTTGTGGCCTCAGGGAAGGAGTCACTTTTGTGACTCACTGCTCAGTTCTTCAGGTTCCGTATCACAAGAAGAAGGCCTGGGGTTGCCAATCCCCAGTGGGAAGCAGGGGAGACCCTCGTTCTACAAAAAAGTCAATTTCAGTGAAATTTACAAGAATATGTTGCTCAGCACGAAGAATTTTTTAGACTCACTGTTGAAGGAATATCTCATACTATTTTATAACATACAATGTACGTAGCCAAAATTTTAAATCCAAATTACATTAAAGCATTTGCCATTTTTCATCATGAAAGAGTCCATGTAGAGTAAAGACTCCAAGGAGTGAACAGGTGCGCTTTGCCCTCTCCAGATGGATGACGATGTTGTCTGAGATGTCAAAAGCTCCTTTGCAGTACATTGAAGACTCAGCACATGAGACAATGTCTTTCTAATGAAGTGCAAATGACCACACGTTCCCTAGGTTTAAAAAGCCGTGTTTCGGTTGCAGACCTTCGTCTGGATCAAATCTGGAACCAACGCTCACAACAAGATGCACGCGACTAGTCAGTTTCTTTATCTGGCATTAGCGGTTCTCATGCCGGTTAAAGAAACTGAGGTCCACCAGCAGGGCCAGAACTCTAGAAAAGTCCTCACACTGTCCCCGCCCCCCCCACCTCCACAAGCACCAAGATTACAGAGCATCACTGCCCCAGACAGAGAGCTCCATCTATAAAGGTAAAGGTAGTCTCATTAGCGGTTCTCCCATTAGCGGATCCCCTGGTTTAAAGGCCTTCCCCCTGCTACAAGGTCCTCAGAAAGCAGGAGGAGGGGAGGGAAATGTCTGCTAGGAACTCTATTATTCCCTATGAAGACTTATTTCCATAGAAAATAATGGAGAATTGATTGGCGGTAGGGTTGCCAATCCCCAGGTGGGAGCAGGGGATCCCCCGGTTTGGAGGCCCTCCCCCCGCTTCAGGGTCATCAGAAAGCGGGGGGAGGGGAGGGAAATGTCTGCTGGGAACTCTATTATTCCCTATGGAGATTTATTCTCATAGAAAATAATGGAGAATTGATCTGCTGGTATCTGGGGCTCTGGGGGGCTGTTTTTTGAGACAGAGGCACCAAATTTTCAGTACAGCATCTAGTGCCTCTCCCCAAAATATCCCCCAAGTTTCAAAAAGATTGGACCTGGGGGTCCAATTCTATGAGCCCCAAAAGAAGGTGCCCCTATCTTTCATTATTTCCTATGGAAGGAAGGCATTGAAAAGGTGTGCCGTCCCTTTAAATGTGATGGCCAGAACTCCCTTCAGAGTTCAATTATGCTTGTCACAGCCTTGTTCTTGGCTCCGCCCCAATGTCTCCTGGCTCCACCCCCAAAGTCCCCAGATATTTCTTAAATTGGACTTGGCAACCCTAATTGGCGGGTTTCTGGGGCTCTGGGGGAGGCTGTCGTTTGAGTTAGAGGCACCAAATTTTCAGTATAGCATCCAATGCCTCTCCCCAAAACACCCTCTAAGTTTCAAAAGGATTGGACTAGGGGTCTAGTTCTATGACCCCCAAAAGAAGGTCCCCTAGCCTTCATTATTTCCTATGGAAGGAAGGCAGTTAAAAGGTGTGGGGTCCCTTTAAATGTAATGACCACAACTCCCTTTGGAGTTCAATTATGCTTGCCACACCCTTGCTCCTGGCTCCACCCCCAATGTCTCCTGGCTCCACCCCCAAAGTCCCCAGATATTTCTTGAATTGGACTTGGCAACCCAAAGAGGCCCTGTGATTGTGCCTTCTCTAGGGTAGCACCCCAGAGAACCCTTCGTGTTTGCAGATTAATCATGACCCAAGAGACCTTGGACCCACAATCTTTTATCTACTCAGAGAGTCCACATTACATCAGGTAAAGGGACTTGGCAAAAACAATATTCCTCCCCTTTCATGCCCCTGTGAGATTCTGAAACCGATTTCCGCAGAGAGAAATGGCAGTGTGCTTTTTGAGGGTGAATATTCTTTTCCAGAGACTGTGGACGAGAAGCCCTCCTGAAGTGGGTCTGCAGAATATCTGGAAGGTTCTTCTCAAGGATCGGGGCCTGGCCTGTTCGTCCGCAGGTTCAAATTATGGGGCAGCCACCGTGTTCTTCGCTCCTACAGCATCCTGCTGAGCCACCCTGCCCCACACTGATGCCCATGCTGTGTCAGCACACATTGAGGGGTTTTGACCCCTCTTGGGGGCTCTACAAGTCTTCACATCTGCAGGTATTTTAAGAATACAAGAGAAGACTTGTTGGATTAGGCCAGTGCCCCATCCATACCAACACTCAGTGTCGCAAAGCAGCCCAAACCAAGGGGCCCTCAGGAGGTCCACCAGTGGGGCCAGAACTCCAGAAGCCCTCCCACTGTTGCCCCCAAGTGCCAAAAATACAGAACATCACTGCCCCAGACACAGGAACAGGAAAGAAGCCATGTTGGATTAAGCCAATGGCCCATCCAGTCCAACACAGTGGTCAAAATTCAGGGGATGTCAGGAGATCCACCAGTGGGGCCAGAACTCCAGAAGCCCTCCCACTGTTGCCCCCCAAGTGCCAAGAATACAGAACATCACTGCCCCAGACACAGGAACAGGAAAGAAGCCATGTTGGATTAAGCCAATGGCCCATCCAGTCCAACACAGTGGTCAAAATTCAGGGGATGTCAGGAGATCCACCAGTGGGGCCAGAACTCCGGAAGCCCTCCCACTGTTGCCCCCCAAGTGCCAAGAATACAGAACATCACTGCCCCAGACACAGGAACAGGAAAGAAGCCATGTCGGATCAAGCCAATGGCCCATCCAGTCCAACACTCTGTGCCACACAGTGGTCAAAACTCAGGGGACGTCAGGAGATCCACCTGTGGAGCCAGAACTCCGGAAGCCCTCCTTCTGTGCCCCCCAGAGCCAAAAAACCCCAGCATCACTGCCCCAGACAGAGTGTTCCATCTATACCTTGTGGCTAATATGATATGTTTATCCAATCCCCTCTTGAAGCTTGTCTATGCTTGATAGGAGGGGAGGCAGCCGAGCGCTACAGTTCACCGAAGTCTCTCCAAAGAGATGGCAAAATTAAACCTGGTGCCTTCTGCATGCCAACCAGGTGCTCAGTCCTTCTTCTTTGAAGGTACCTTATGTCAAGTCTGACTGCTGGTCCAACTAGCCCAGAATTGCCCTCTTAACCTCTCCAGAACCTCTGCCAGCAAAAGGCGTTTCTCAAGACCCGCTACATTTTCAGCAGGGATCTCAGGGAAAGAAAGGAATGGTGGTGGGTGCGGCATGTAAGGTTTCTGCTCCAGTTCCGAGCCTTGGCCCCTAATTCACAAGAGCTACATAAGGTTGCCAACTCCAGGTCAGGAACTTCCTGGAAATTTGGGAGTGAAACTTAGGGAGGGCAGGATTTGAGGAAGGGGAAGGCCTCAGCAGGGAATAATGCCACAAAGTCCACCCTCCAAAAAAGCCCTTTTCTCCAGGGGAACAGATCTCCTTCTTTTGGAGACTGGTTGTAATGCCAGGAGATCTCCAGGCCCTGCCTGGAGGTTGGTAACCCTGCTAGGTCACCACCCCTGCCCTCGCTTTCTGTAGCAGTGATTCACAAAGCCCCCTTTCCCTTGAGTGGACGGATGCCTCGTTTATCCCAAAGAGTAATTTGCTACTAAAGACACTCTCTTTCCATCAATCCACCACGGGCCTGACAAGCATCACGCATAGCGACCAAGAGATTAAAATGATGATTAAATTCTCCCTTGGCTGCCCAGGGATTAGAGACCATTCAAATGCCGGCAGCAATAATCCCCGAGGGCATTACGGAGGGGAGGGGATGCTGCTATTCTGCAACGGAACGCAGCCGTCCTTTCAAGAGGGTCCAGAAAGCCCACGTTCCGTTCGGCCTCCTCAGGCAGAGGAGCCCCTTCAAGGGCTGGGGCAGAAGAAAGGCAAATTGTGAGAAACCGAAAAGAGCTTGGGGATATTTGAAAAGATAAATTGACAACCCAGGTTTTTACCGGGCGTGGCATAGTATCTTGAGCAGCTCTGTTCTTTTGGGCTAATTGCCCAGCCCCAGGGAAGATGTGCTTCTTCCGGGGAGGGGAAGAGAAAGAGCAGAGAAAGGAGCTGTCCCCCAAACTGCGGTAGGTGACTTGCCTCAGGTAGGCTGACCACCTCAGGTATTTTCAGGAGCTGCATGGAACACACCCCTTGCTCCGTTGCCTGCCCATCGATTGCCAGTCTCAATTCAAGGGATTGGCTATCACATACAAAGCCCTCTGCGGCCTCGCCCCAGCAAGTCCGCCTCTCTCCTGACTTTGCTCACGGCAGCGGCAGCTTCTGCAGGGCCCAGCCTGCAGACGGGCAAAACTGATACCAGCTGGTCTTTGGGCCTTCTCTGCTGTGGCTCCCACCTTCTGGATTGGCCTTCCTGGAGGAGGTGAGGAAAGCCCCCTTTCTTCTGGCTTCCTGCAAGCTCCGTAAAACGCAATTGTTCAAGAAGGCTTTTTGCATAGGTCAATAGGATCACACTGTCATGTAGTGGTCAGAAATTTGTGTTGGTAAAGGGACAGGTCCTATACGGCTGTATTGCTGCTAATCACTCCAGCCTACGGTTGCCAATGCCCAGGCGGGGGCAGGGGATCCCCTGGTTTTGAGGCCCTCCCCCCACTTCGGGGTCATCAGAAAGTGGGGAAGAAAATGTCCACTGAGCACTCCATTACACCCTATGGAAACTGATTCCCATAGGGTAGAATGGAGAATTAATCTGTGGGTATGTGAGGCTCCTGAGGGGCTGTTTTTTGAGGTAGAGGCACCAGATTTTCAGCATAGCATCCAGTATCACTCCCTTAAATACCCTCCAAATTTCAAAAGGATTGGACCAGGGGGTCCAATTCTATGAGCCCCCAAAGAAGGTGCTCCTATCCTTCAATATTTCCAATGGAGAAAAAGCATGTAAAGGGTGTGCGGTCCCTTTAAATGTGATGGCCAAAACTCCCTTTGGAGTTCAATTATGCTTGGAGAATGCATTTAGAATTAAAGTTACTTTCTTTTCACCTCCCTCCCATCTATTTTCCTTCCTTCCTCTCTCAAACATCTGACGTTCGGGTCTCGCGGCTCTCAAATATCTGATACTTATTTTTTGTGGCTCTTACGTTAAGCAAGTTTGGCTACCTCTGGAATGCAGGTTGGGGGGTACTGCCAGGGGAGGATGGGGTTTGGGGACGCAGCTTGGGATCTGATGCTGTAGAACCTGTCCTCAGAAACCATTTCCTCCAGCGGAACTGACCTCTGTCGTTTGGAACTCAGCTGCAATTCCAGCAGAATTCTGTGCCCCACCTAGAGGCTGGTTGCCCTAAATGTCTAGCTCATGAACATATGAAGCTGCCTTATACTGAATCAGACCCTCCGTCCATCAAAGTCAGTATTGTCTTCTCAGACTGGCAGCAGCTCTCCAGGGTCTCAAGCTGCGGTTTTTCACACCTATTTGCCTGGACCCTTTTTTGGAGATGCCAGGGATTGAACCTGGGACCTTCTGCTTCCCAAGCAGATGCTCTACCACTGAGCCACCATCCCTCCCCATGTTTTGTGTTCCACATCTCAGACTGAGTCCAGACAGGGTTTTTCAGGCAGACAAGGAGGGCGAGGAGGTTCCACTGCGGCCTCCCCCAGCTGTACTTTCCTGACACCCATCAGCCATTCATAATCCCCAAGATCAGCAGTTGAAAAGACAGGAAATTACTATTTAATGCAAAAGAGCGAGACAAGAATGTGGTGGGCAGCTGTGGCAGGAACAGATACGGAACTTGGCTCCCTCAAGGAAGACAGGGACCCAACGTTACATCCTACTAACATGTCAATACTTCCCCCCCCCAAAAAAAAATAACCCCACATACACAGTGAAATGAAATAAAAACACACAAGTTCTTGTGGACCTGCAAGGACTACTCCAGGGCATGAGGAAGGGAGGGTCTGTTTGCTGGCTGCAGGAAGGCTTCTGCCTTAGCCCTTAAATGCTGGTGTTTGGGGGTGGGCAGTGGCTGAGCCTAGAAGGCAAAGCTCCCAAATTCCAGCACGTCAAAGTCCTGGTCCATCCCCTCGTAATCCAGGGCTTCGTATTGCGATTCTGTGTCGCAGGCCGACGGGTGGTAGCCCAACTCCTTGAAGTCTGGCGGATGCGACTCCACAGGTTGTCCGGCATTGGCAGAGGTGACCATGTAGCCCATGGTGGGGCCAGCGGCAGCTCCCCCCACCAAGAGGCAAGCTGCTTGCACCCGGGCATGTGCCAGGGAGTTGTGGCGAAGGCAGGGTTCTTGGCACAGGCTGGTCCGGGCAGCTGCGGAGAAGAACAAGGGGACCCTGCGTCACGGACAATGAAGCGAAAGGAACAGGAATTCCGTCCAAGCCATGAAACTTTGGAAGGGGAGGAGGGCAGCCCAGCTGTCCCGGGGCAGGAAGGCTGAAGAGGCATCACGGATACCCTCATGGCTGCACCCAAAGAATCCCAGATTCTCTGGGCCACATGAAATGAGAGCCTTTCTCTAAACTTTTCTCAAGACACTCTTTAGGACAGGGGTGTCAAACATGCAGTTCGGGGGCCGAATCAGGCCCCTGGAGGGTTCCTAAGCAACTGGCTGTCATCTGCTTCCTTCTCCCTCTCTCTTGCTTCCTTCTGCATCACAGCTTACTGTACAAGGCTTGCTCAACTGCACAAGAGCTAAAGGGCAAAACCTCTATTTTCTCCATAGGCTGAGGCACCTCCCTTGGGGAGGAATAGCTTGCTTTGCCAGGCTCTCTCAATCGCACAGTGGAGCTACTGAGCCAAGCCTCTCTTCCTTCTATTGGCTGAGGCTCCTCCCACCCCCAGTCCCTTAGGGAAGGAAGGAAAGAGCCAGAGCTTCCTTTGTCCAGTTCCCTGGATCCCATGGGAGAAATACAAAGAAAGCATCTTTAAGACCGAGTGCTAACGTTTTAAGCATGTTTTAAGTTTTTAAAAATATATATTTGTGTTTGTCTGTGTTCTTTATAAAATGTGTATCTCTGCTACCTAATCTTAAATAGGTACTCATATAGCCCAGCCCGACATGGCCCGGCCCGGCAAGGTCTCATTTCTGTCAGATCCGGCCTTCATAACAAATAAGTTCAACACTCCTGCCTTAGGGCCTCAGGTGGGATCGCGTTGTGCGGCGGAGGGTAACACTTTGGCCATGCACCATTTTCTAGTCAGGAAGCTGGGTTCAGGTAGGGGGCTAAAGGTTGACTCAGCCTTCCATCCTTCCGAGGTCAGTCAAATGAGTCCCCAGCTTGCAGGGGGGAAAGTGTAGAGGACTGGGGAAGGCAAGGGCAAACCACCCTGTAAACAGTCTGCCGTGAAAACATCCTGATGCAACATCACCCCAGAGTCTGGTGCTTGCACAGGGGACTACCTTTACCTTTTTTTACCTATATGACTGGAGGGAAGGGGGCCACGGTCCAGCCCACCCTCAGCACATCACAGAAGGGAGACCACCAAGGAAGGCTCTGCGGGGGAAGGCAAGGGCAGACCACCTCTGCTTCTCCCTTTCCTTGAAGCTCCCTTGCTGGTGTGGCCATAAGTCGACTACAACTTGACAGTGCTTAGAAGCATACCTATAGGTTTCCACCCATAGGGTTAACAACAGCCTCACATGTGTGTGTGTTTGTGTGTGGTTCAGATCATAAAAACAACCTATGGGGGGATGGCATTTAAAGCCCTGCTCTCCCTGCATTGAGGCCCCAATCCAAATCTGGGCAGCCGCATAAGCACAATTCAAAACTTGAGCGGTAGGATGCAAGCAACTAATAGCAGAAACCAAACCCAGTACCTTCTTCTCTCTCCATGCTGGGTGGCCGCCTGCAGCTCGTGCCAGCACCCGCTCCTCCTTTCCGGCAACATTTTCTCGCTGGCGAGTGGATGTGGACTTTGCAGCTAGAAGGAGACCCTTCGGAGAAACTCTGGGGACCAAAGCAAAAGGGAGAGGCAGCTGTATTTTCAAGCCACTTGCTGGAAACTGGTTTTTTTTTTGGGGGGGGAGTACTTCAACAGGAGCTTAACCTCAAGCCAGAGAGAACCATTCAGAAGAGGACATCTGATTGGCAGGCATGTTTTATCAGGCAATGGTCCGGGTATTTTCTTAATCAGACTTGATTCAGACAGAGAACTTTCAGGTCCTTGGTTCTGTAAAGATAGTTCTAGAAGGCAGCCATGTTGGTCTGCAGGAGAACCGTTAAGATTCGAGTGCAGGAGCCCCTTAGAGACCAACAAAATTTTGGGGAGTGTAAGCTTTCAAGAGCCCTTCGTCAGATATAAGTAGGAACTGAGATCTCGGAGATATTGTATCTCAGACAGAAGGTGTTCTATCTCATGGATATTTAATCCCTCTTAAATTGGGGCAGAGTGGTAAAGCTGCAGTACCGCAGTCCAAGCTCTGCTCATGACCTGAATTCTATCCCAGCGGAAGCTGGTTCAGGTAGCCGGCTCCAGGTTGACTCAGCCTTCCATCCTTCTGAGGTCGGTAAAATGAGTCCCCAGCTTGCTGGGGGGAAAGCGTAGATGACTGGGGAAGGCAATGGCAAACCACCCCGTAAAAATTCTGCCAAGGAAAATGTCATGATGTGACGTCACCCCATGGGTCGGTAACAACTTGGTGCTTACACAGGGCAGAAACCAAACCAAATGGCAAGCTACTTTTACCTTTAAATTATTTTGCATGTCTTCTAAGTGTGTTCCATCATGCTGGAAAATGTGCGGAGAAGTGGATTCGTCTGAGCCTCGTTGGTATAGATGCAAGGTTATCACAGCATTTTGGGGACAGGTTCTAAATCGGATTTATATTATGACTGGTTTTAATATACCTATGAAACCAGAACTCTTATTTCTAAACTACTGGTCAGATCTAGATATATCAAAAACTACTAAAGAATTAATTGCCACATTATTGATTGCAGCAAAAACAGCTATAGCTGCTAGATGGAGAGGCATGTCAGGGCCTTCCATAAATATGTGGAATAACAAGATACAGAATCTGTACATAATGGGGGAAAAATCATTGATCAACTAACTCAAAAAAGTAAAATGGGCATGTACTCCTAATTTGTAGGAAAGTAGTTTCCTGTATTAGTTTGTCTGCTCACAATGTGGTTCCTAAAAAGTTGATCTGCATGAATTTGCTTAATATCTGACATTAAAAAGGTTGTATGAGATGTTTGGATGTTAGTTGTTTTAAATTTGTTGTTATGACCCCCTTCTTCAATGCAGCATAATTTGGGAAGAATTTTTGCATGACGTTCTATGCATCTCGTATATTCAATATCTCACTTATCACAAGGTTGTACAATACTGCTATGCTCTTGTTTTGTATATACATTGTTATAAACTCAATGTTTTTAAGTAAGGTGTTCCGTAAATAATCTCTAACAAAGTTTTACCTACGTTTTCTCAAGATTCAGCCTGTACACTCACTGTAGTTTAAAAGAAACTGAAACTTCAAGTTTCCTGTTTGAGTTTTTCACAAATCTTATCACAAATCTTTACCCCCCCCCCCCCCAAAAAAAAATCCAAATTATTTTTTCAATGCAAAAGTCTGTGCTTGTGTACAAACAACAAGTATACTTCAATAGTATCCACGCAATAATATCCTGCAAACAATATGCCTTCCACGGACACCTGCCACCAAATCTTTCTGCCCTTTATTCTTTTCTCTACTAAATCGTTCTTACCTCTTTGACTTTTCTTAAGACGTTCAGCCACTGCCTGTGGAAAAGTGAGGAAAAACAAACATCTTCACCATGCATCTTTGCACCATATCACATTAAACTCCCACCCCCACCTGCCTCCGACACCTTTCTCTGAATAGCATGTTGTGGGGGGAGAAGATAATGGAGACTGTAAGCCGCTCTGAGACTCTGATTCAGAGAGAAGTAAATCTGTGGTCTTCTCCTTCTTTATACACTGTGTTCTGCTTACATAAGCTAAAGGGAACGCACATTTTTTTTTAAATCAGAAAGTTATCTAAAAGCGAGCTCTTATGTGGGAGCGGTCACTTCCCAAATTAACACAAATGAAGCTGCCTTTGACTGAGCAGACCCCAGGCCAACTGAGCTCAAGATGGCCTCCTCTCTAACCGGCAGTGGCTGTCCAGGGCCCCAGGCGGAAGTCTTTGCTATTACTTGCACCCTGGTCCTCTTTAACCAGAGCTGCCCCTGCTGGGGATGGAACCAGGGCCCTTCTGCATGCAAAGCAGTGGCCCCACAACTGGGCTGCAGGGCCATCGCCCAGGGAGAAATGGGCCTGAGTTTTGCCTGGACGTCCAGTGTGAAGCAGAACACCCCCCACTGCTCAGTGGGAGAGGACCAGGGGGCGCAACCCGCCATCATTCCAATGGCCAGGGGTGGGATTCTAGCAGGAGTTCCTTTGCATATTTGGCCACACACCCCTGATGTAGCCAATCCTCCAAGAGCTTACAAAAAAGAGCCTTTGGCTACATCAGGGGTGTGTGGCCTAATATGCAAAGGAGCTCCTGCTAGAATCCCACCCCTGCCAATGGCACAGAAGGGCGCTCCCTCTCAGAGAGCTGTACCTGCACTCTTGGGTGCTGGGTGCGAGAAAAAGCAGGAATCTCCCGTCGTTGAGGCTGAGGCCCAGGCAGCTGTCCCGCTGGGCGCCCACGGGAAGGCGTGGGAGGTCACAGATCTCGCTCCCCTCCAGGATGGCATCGCAGCTGGTGCCCAGAGAGATGCCCAGCTCAGCAGGGCTTCCCGCACGCGGGCCGATGAGAAGACACCCATCCGGCGAGAGAGAGAGGAACTTCTCTTTCCACTGCTTGAACAGGAAGCCTCCTGAAAAGGGCAAAGATTCACAGGAAAGAATGTGGCGTGAAGATGCCTGAGCATGCACAGAGTGCCCTTGGCTCATGAACAGGGACTTGCAATGGGACCCAGTACTGCTGGGATTGTGGGAAATGGTTTCCAGAGCAGAGGGCAGGATGCAGAATCACAGAGTTAGGAGATGTCATAGAGGGCATGTAGTCCAGCCTGGGGGCCGAATCAGGCCCCTGTAGGACTCCTATCAGAACATCCCAGCCGTTGTGGGGGGAGGGGGGAACACATGGCCCTATGATGTGAACATTGCAGCCCTCTGCAAGCACATCAGCTTTGCTCTTCGCTTCCAAGGGAAGCAAGAATTCCCAGCCCTGGAGACTTCCAAATAAAGCCTCCTCTTCCTTATTTTTCACATCTGAACTTTGCAGGTGCCTTCGAGGGCCTCCGTTTCTGAGTGGACGGATGCCTTGTTTATCCCAAAGAATAATTTGCTACTAAAGATGCTCTGGCTTTATCAATCCGCCACGGGCCTGACAAGTATCACGCATGGCAACCCCCAGATTAAAATGATGATTAAATTCTCCCTTGGCCGCCCTGGGATTACAGCTCAAGCAAATGCTGGCAGCTATAATCCTCATGGGCATTACAGGGAAGGGGGGACTCTGCAATGCAGCACAGACTTCTAAGAGGGTCTGCTGAAATCCACACTCAGCCTCTTTGAGCAAAGGATGGGTCAGTTGTGTGAGCGCAAAGGATCTTGGAATTTGAAATAACAGATTCAGAAACGGGGTTTCAAAAATAGCATTCCCAACTCCCGTTGGAAAAAAACAACTATCTCACCTACTCCCGGCCCCCAGCATCACCTTCCCACCCCCCCAGTGCACAGATATAAACATGGCCATCACGTTTCAATTTAAGGCAGAGTTCCCAGTAGAAAAAGAGCCCCGTGGTGCAGAGTGTTAAAGCTGCAGTACTGCAGTCCTAAACTCTGCTCACGACCTGAGTTCGATCCCCGGTGAAAGCTGGGTTTTCAGGTCGCCGGCTCGAGGTTGAATCAGCTTCCATCCTTCCGAGGTCGGTAAAATGAGTATCCAGTGTGCTGGGGGGAAAGCGTAGATGACTGGGGAAGGCAATGGCAAGGAAAGGTCCCCTGTGCAAGCACCAGTCGTTTCGGACTCTGGGGTGACGTTGCTTTCACAACATTTTCATGGCAGACTTTTTACAGGGTGGTTTGCCCGTGCAATGGCAAACCACCCTGTAAAAAGGTCTGCCGTGAAAACGGTGTGAAAGCAACGTCACCCCAGAGTCGGAAACGACTGGTGCTTGCACAGGGGACCTTTCCTTTCCTTTTTCCCAGTAGAAAGTCGACTATCCTATTTTTCCAAATTCTCATACTTTAGATTTTACTTATGTGTGGCCAATGATTAGCAGTCAGGCTAGTGTGGGGGGGTGGGGGCGCAGCCCCTCCCAAGTTAAGTTCTTCACGTCTTCATAAAGATGCTAAAGATGGTCAAAAATGTGAGGGTTACCTGGCCTGGGCAGCTTTAGTAGCAGAATCTTCAGCCCTTCCCAGGCTGAAGATCAATGGGATATTACTATTATCTCTCCATCCCATGAAAAGCTTAATTTGCCCATTTCTACCCATCTAGCCTTTATTCAAGGGACAGGAAATTTATTCTCCATCTTGTTGGCCATTCTAACATGCTGCAGATGCAATAATGCTACTCTTCCGATCCAGCTGTTTTATTTCTGTCTGTCCTGGAGCCACGAACCACAAAAGTCGTTTTGAAGCAAGCGCTACCAGCCCCCATTCCTTGGAGAAAACAGTTGCACTTTAGCTAGACCCTGAGACAGGACTGGAAGTGGGGCAGGGGAGGGGTTTAATTTAAGCCAGGGACCCTCAGGAAAGTGAGTCCTAGGAGGCCCTCCTTGTGGCTTCACCACTCAGCCCCTGAACCTGTGAAAAAGGTACTTCTGAGCATGTGCAAAGTGCCACACACTCAGTCCTGAGGAATTATGACCAGCCCGCTTTCAGAGGGTAGGATTCACAGAGTTCCAAGGACAGGAGCTACGAGCTGTAGGGATGCCGGATGCTGCAGAACAAGGCAAAAGACAAGATGCACCTTGTCCATTGCCTTGTTCTATTGCTTCAGACCAACACGCTGCCCTCTTGGATCTATCTATTTGGATGCTGGTCCATGGTCTCCCCCCAGGCTAGGCTGAACCTATCCAATTCCTCCTGGCTCCCTCCAAGATTTCCTTCCAAGCACCCGTTGCCAAGAGGGCAGAAGCTGACCTGGCCCAAGATCCCCATCCCGCCACCCCTCTGCTTGGGGCTCGAAAGGGGGTCTGGCAGCTCACCGTATTTGCGGAGATAGCCCCAATGGATTCCCGAGGAGGCGCTCATCCTGCCCGGAGCCTTCCATGGGAGAGGAAGAGGAGGAAGAGGAGGGGGGAAGGAGCAGATGCTGGGGCAGGCGGGGCACCTCTAATCCCCGCTGAGCATCCCGGAGGCAGCATCCCTGCCAGCCAATCAGAGGCCAGCTGGCCGCAGCATCCTTCTGCTGCCCCCTGCAGGCCCAGGGAAGAGGGGAAGGAGACGCTCCCGCAGGCCCCTTGGGAGACGCTGGTCAGTCCCGGGCAGGGACACCAAGGGTCAGTTCCCACCCTCCCGCCCCGGGCGGGAGCCCTCCGGCGCTTTCAGGAGCCTCCGCTGCCTCCACGATCTCGCCTTCTGCTGGGCGGGGGGGGGGGGGATGCGCCGCACGGCCGGGATATCTGCGAGAGAGCCGGTTGCCAACTGACCAGCAGGTCAGCCTCGAACGCTTCCCACGCCTTGGAGGGCGACGGTGCCCGCCTGCCTAGCTGCTGCTCCCCGCTGAAGCTCCGGCTGCCGTGCTGGGGGGACCCGCCTGGGCCAGGAGCGGGCTGAGAAGGGCGGCTTTTGGTAGGGGGAACCAGCCCGCAGGAAGGACTCAGCTGCCGGTTCCCGCCACCGCCCCTCCTGTCCCAGCGCCTGCCCGGCGGCATCCAAAGGAGCGCCGCGTTCTTTGCGCCGCCTGGCGGGCCCTTGCGACGAAACAGGTGGGGGTTGCCAACCTCCAGGGAGAACACGACAGGAAACCACAGTGCACCGATAATTTGAAACTCCCAGGCAACGCTGCGTCCTAAAGCATTTCAAACAACCGTGCTGCAAATTTTTACATACTCCTGTTATTCTTTCTACTTTTGCAAGGTACATAATTAACACCACTAATTCCACTTCAATGTCCCTAAATCATATAGGTAGCAGTCCAAAAGAAAGAAGGTACGAAAGCCTGCTTGCGTTTTATGTCTCTTGCAAAAGCAGAAAGAATAACAGGAGCGTGCAAAATTTGGCAGCATGATCATTTGAAATGCTTTACGCGCAGCGTTAGCTGGGAGTTTCAAACCTCCAGGTAGAGCCTGGAGATCTCGGAATCACCACTGACCTCCGGGAGCGAGTGCCACGCCACCCTTAGGCGACCTGACTGCTCCGTTCTACAGCACCGGGTGGGGACGACTGAAGGACCCGAAGGACCCTTTCCTCACACACCCGCTGAGCCCCCTCTGCCGCAAATGCCGCCTGCCCCGGAATCTCCAGGAATCCCCCGCCGGGAGTTGGCAATCAGCGCGGAACAGGCTCTCTCTTTCCTCCCTCCCCCCCCCCCAGCCCAGACGAGCCTTGCGCTCCTCGGCCTCCCATTGGCCCTCTCGCCTTCGGCCCTCCCCACGCGCGCTCCTGGCCCCGCCCCCGCACATGTCCCGGCGTTCTGTCCCCGCCCCCTCACGCGGCGGCGCGCCCCTCGCCCAGCTGCGCACGTGGCCGGCAGGGCCTCTGGGGCCGCCCAGCGCTGGGCAGGGGAAGCGCCCATTGGACGCGGCGGGCGTCGCTCAGAGGCGGAGGCGAGCAGGTAAGCAGGAGGCGGCCCTCCCTTCCTCCCGCCCCGCTGCATGCACGCTCCCGGGGGCTCCCGCCTCCACCGCCCGGGGGACGCCCTGAGGGGGGGCGGATGCATGCCTCCTCCCCCCTCCCTGCTGCTGCACGTGGCCCCCGAGCCTCGTTGCAGGCAGTCGCCCAACCGGTGGGGCGCCCATGAGAGCCTGGCTTGCTGAGAGGGAGCGCAGCCCACCTGGCCTGCACTGCACAGGGGTCGATGCCCACGAGGAGGGGGCTGGCCCAGGCTCGGTGCGGGCCAGGGGGGGGGGTGCGCAAGACCTGTGCTGGGCGGCAGGATGAGGCCCAAGGTGGGGAAGGGGCCCCGGGTGCCAGGGGAGGAGGCCAGAGGCCCAGGTGTGGGCCAGTGCGGTGGGATCATTGGCCAGGTGGGCGGCTCAGGTTGGGTGCGGGAGGAGGCAGCAGGTGAGCTCGTGCCCATCCTTGCTCTCAGGGTCCAAGCTGAGTGGCCACAGGGGCTTGGCTGGCGCGTGGACTCAGCCACCCTCCAGGGACTGTCCCGGTTTGTGGAAGGTCCAGACTGCCCCTCTCCATTGGGTCACCCTGGAGAAGTATTGGGAAACCAGACAGGGGTGGGTCAGCGGCCGTGGCTCAGCAGCAGAGCAGTAGAAGGTCCCAGGTTCAACCTCCACTGGCATCTCCAGTTAAAAGGATGCGGTGGGAGTTGCCGTTGAAGACCCTGGAGAGCGGCTGCCTGTCTGAGTAGACCAGGGGTGGCCAGCGGTAGCTCTCCAGATGTTTTTTGCCTACAACTCCCATCAGTCCCAGCCAGCACAGCCTATGGCTGGGGCTGATGGGAGTTGTAGGCAAAAAAACATCTTAAGAGCTACCGTTGGCCACCCCAGGAGTAGACAATACTGGCCTTCATCAGGCCTCATCGTGATCTGAGGCAGCTTCATTTGTGCCAGGGAAGATTCGCATCTGAGTCTGCGTAGATCCCCCACGCAGGGGCTGTTTTGTATGGGGCCTAGCAGGTGCCTGTCATCGTGACACCCTTCTGTTCCCATGTGCAGCTCTCCTCCTACGTTTGTGTTGTAGCAGGCATCGCTATTTCAGGGGTGTTTGGGGTTACTCATTTATTCGGGGTAGGGGGGGTGTCCTTGGCTGCTCGTCCTTGGTGTGAGGCTTGGGTGCGAATTCCTGTGAGCTTTCAGATTACTCGGGGCGTCTCTGGATCTTGAGTGCTTGGCCTCTTGACAGTCTTCACCGGTTCTGAACCAGAAGAGTCTGCATCTTGTTTTCATTTTAAACCCCAGCGCTGAGTTTCCACAGTGTGTTCTGGTTGTTCCTACATGTACAATTCCTGTTTAGAGGTTTCCAGCTCGGAGGGGCACTGTTGGAAAACGGGTGGTGTAGATACTGGAGGGGGGCACATACGGGGAACTCTGTTGCAGGTGGACTTTGGATTTTGGCAACTTTCCTAGGGAACGCCGAACTTTGGGTAAGCATGAAGGGTTTTGTAATATTTGATCTTGAATAGGCCTGGGATAAACATGCTTGTGGTCTTTAAGCAGTGTACAGTCGCTGAATGTGTGAATGGTCCAAACTCCAAAGCATTGGAAAAAGTCCAGAAAAGGGCAACTAGAATGATTAAAGGGTTGGAACACTTTCCCTATGAAGAAAGGTTAAAACGCTTGGGGCTCTTTAGCTTGGAGAAACATCGACTGCGGGATGACGATAGAGGTTTACAAGATAGTGCGTGGGATGGAGAAAGTAGAGAAAGAAGTACTTTTCTCCCTTTCTCACAATACAAGAACTCGTGGGCATTCGATGAAATTGCTGAGCAGTCAGGTTAAAACAGATAAAAGGAAGTCCTTCTTCACCCAAAGGGTGATTAACATGTGGAATTCACTGCCACAGGAGGTGGTGGCGGCTACAAGCATAGCCACCTTCAAGAGGGAGTTGGATAAAAATATGGAGCAGAGGTCCATCAGTGGCTACTAGCAACTCTCTGTGTGTGTGTGTATATACATATATATATTTGGCCACTGTGTGACACAGAGTGTTGGACTGGATGGGCCATTGGCCTGATCCAACAGGGCTTCTCTTATGTTGGATGTAAGGAGATGGATGTTCTGCTTTGGGTGGCCCATTCACACACGCTGCTTGGCTGGTTCAGAATTCTACCCAGATAGAGCTACCTCCGTTGAGTTTCACGGACTGGTATTTTGAAGGAGTGAAAGTCAATTCGCACATCCTTCTTCATGTGGAACGAGTTGCAGCCCTTTCACCACAGACACGCCACAGACTCTGATGCTGTAATTGCCTGGTTCTGCTTGTCGGCCACTGACCCGCCCACCCCGAAGCACCTCTGAGCACCTCCTGCCCGGGTGGCGTGAGCTGCCTGCTCTTGGCTGAGGTGGAGCCATGTGAGTGTCGCACGGTGAAACCAGTCGTGCTAGGAAAAACCTTCAGGGCAGGGACGAGCGTGAAGATGCCAATGTAGAAATGATGGGAAGGAGAAAGTTGTGGGAACAAGACAGGCTTCTCTTACCTGGCCCCGGGAAGGTCTAAGACTAAGTTTTCCTTCTCTTCTTGCAAACCAGGCCGGATCCCTGGGGCCTCCAAGCCATCTTCTGGAGGCCAGGGGAATGCAAAGCCTTGGACAGTGTGGCAGCGACTTGCGAGTTAAACTTTTTCTTGGCAATTTCCTCTGACTCCCACTGTCGCTCCAACCCGTATCGAAGACCTTGTTCTCATGACCATCTCTCTCCATGGCTGGGTTTTCTCCCCAGATGTGGTGGTTGAAGCAAAGAGACTGAGGTTTTTGGCTCCCCAGTTGCTCTGCATTTTGCAGGTGTCTCTGGGGACGGGGAACTACCATCCTACAACATGTTTAGACAGGCTTTGAGTGGTCAGCTCTTTGCCCTGTCCCCAAACCAAAGGATCATTTGTGAATCACCTCTCTACGTTGGGATGGGGCTTAATCGTGAAGGGGTGCAGGATCCAGCTGTGCAGTATTTGTGACAATCGGGGAGAGGGGTCAACCTGATTTACAGTTTGGTGTGTTAGTTAAATGCATGGCCTTTAATCTGGGAAAGCCAGGTTTGATTCTCCGCTCCTCCTCCTCCACATGCACCTGCTGGAGTGACCTTGGGTCTGTCACGGTTTTTGAAAAGAGCTGCACTCTCAGGAGCAATTCTTGAAAGAGCTCTCACAGCCCCACCTGTCTCACAGCATGTCTGTTGTGGGGAGGGGAAGGAAAAGGAGATAAATGCAGTCCTTCTCTTCTGCTTTGCCCCACTCTAGGGCAGCATGCTCCTCAGCTGGGCTTGCAAATGAAAGTGGGAATGGCGTGTGTGTGTGTGTGTGAAATCTTTCTGGAGGCTCCCCTTCATTGTGGAAGCTGGCCAGTGACTAGAACCCCAGTGCTGGTCTGACGGATGAACCCTGCTTGTTTGAATCATCTGTTCTTGCACAGAGATGCCACTTAGCAGTGGGACATGGCCACCTTCCACTAAATGAGCAGTGCTACCAACCAGAATCCCCAGCTACTCTGAACTGGACTGGAAGGAAGATGAGAAAACCAAGGGGCTCGGTGGAGGAGGCAACCAAATGAGTATTTCCTTTATTTATCTGACGAAGGGATTTCGAAAGCTCATACGCTGAACATCCCTTTGGTCTTTAAGGCACTTGCAGGCCTGGAACCAATTTCAAATTGTGGTGCTGGAGAAGGCTCTTGAGAGTCCCTTGGACTGCAAGAAGATCCAGTCAGTCAGTCCTAAGGGAAAGCAACCCAGACTTCTCCCTGGAAGGGCAGATGTTGAAGCTGAAGCTCAAATCCTTTGGCCCCCCAATGAGAAGGGAGCCCTTCCTGGAGAAGATCCTGATGCTGGGAAAGACAGAAGGCCAAAGAAGAAGGGGACGGCAAAAGATGCAATGACTGGACAGCATTACTGATATAGCCAACATGAATTTGAGCGGACTTCGGAAAGTGGTGGAGAACAGTAGGGCCTGTGCAACTGAACAACGACAACAACAACAAAGGCCTGGAACTTGGCTGTTCTCCTGTAGACCAAGACAGCTGCCCTCTGGAGCTTTATTTTTTGTCTTGCGGCTAGAAGCCATGCGTTCAGCTCTTACCCTCGTTGTGGCCTGAGTTTCTCAGCTTGACTTTGCACGTCGTTTTCAGCTCAGTTTCCCCTCTGTTAAGCTGAAATGCTATTACTGCACCTTTCCAGAGAAGGGCAGACACCATGAAGACCAAGAAGCATTTTGCTCATCAGAAGCGCCAGGTAATCATTATCATCCCTGTAATTAGGGGGAGGAATGGAGCCCTGCATAGAAAGGGTGATGCTCCCATTCCTGAATCTTTAAATTCTGCTGAGTTGAGTTAACAGGGAATTAGCGTGTCTTTTGCCAGGCCACAGCTGCACGTGCTTAATAATTTCGGGAGCTTCCTGACCTTTGCCCAAGACGCTAGGAGTCAAAACGCTCTTCTCACTCTAGTGCTAGTTAAAAACTCTCTGCAAACGATTCCTCCTTTTTATTAATAAATGCAGCCAAACGCCAACCCAGGAAGACTGTCCAATTGGGAGACTGCAAGGGGGCTGAAAGTACCAGTTGCTCTCTTTTATTGCGGGGACCAGTGTCTCCTCTAAGCCGAGTTGGTGTGAGCCAGCTCACCGTTTTTTAGCCTCCGGCTCACACATTTTAGTCTTAGCTCAGAAAGGATGGTCCCCGGACAAACTGATATCTGCAGATGCTCCCAACTTTCATGCCAGGAACTCACAAAGTAGAATTTTTGCTCACCGGTGTCCACAGCTCAGCGGGAATATTATTGGGGAGTTTCTCAGACCGTTCATGCCTTGGATGGAAGCTGCTGTGTCAAGCTTTTGTTCAATTCCAAGTGGAAGTAAAACCTTCCTTTTCTTAGCTTGCTGCTTTCCCCAGAGAGTTTAAACTAACTTGGGAAGGATTTCCCTTCACTGTGGTTGTGCCGCTTTCTTTCTACTGGGTTGTCTGCCTGCTATCAGACAAAGATGAGTTTTACTGGCCGGCAGTGGCAATTCCTCTTGCCTTTGCCAAAAACCCAGGGAAATGGTCCATTATCTGCCTCCAGCTGCTCATGTCCGTGGCTTTAGCACCCTTCCCTCCAGGCGCGGAGGCACCGCACGCTGCCTTCTCCGTTTCCCTTCTCCAGCAGTGTGTCACTCCAGGTGATACTGCCGCTTGTAAGCCCTGTACATATTTAGCCAGCCACCTCCCAACATGGGCATTGGAAGTGCTGAGTCTGTGTCTGCAATCCATGTGCGTGCACATGAGAGGGTGGGAACCTCTCCCCCTCCTCCTTCACAGCTCAGCTCCCCCCCCCTTTTTTTTTACATCCACTTGTGGCTTTCTTGCTAAAGGGCTTGAAGATGGAGCTGCCCTTTTGAGGCCCTCCTGCCTCTTGTAGGGCTGGATCAAAGCCTTTTGGAGCAGGTATGTGGCGGGCAGAGTGGTAAAGCTGCAGTACTGCAGTCGGAGCCCTCTGCTCACGACCTGAGTTCGATCCCAGCAGAAGCTGGTTCAGATAGGCAGCTCTAGGTTGACTCAGCCTTCCATTCTTGCAAGGTTGGTGAAATGAGTACCCAGCTTGCTGGGGGGGGAAAGCGTAGATGACTGGGGAAGGCAAGGGCAAACCACCCCATAAAAAGTCTGCCGTGAAATCGTTGTGAAAGCAACGTCACCCCAGAGTCAGAAACAACTGGTGCTTGCGCAGGGGACTGCCTTTACCTTTTCTTGTGGCAGGCAGGGAGGCTGTTTTCGTGTCCTTGCAAACAGGCCTGTCTGTGGGGGGGGGCATGATTGTGTACAGGTGTTACTCTGATTGGCACGTTTTATGCCGTTTGGGCATATCTGCTCTTTCCCCTAGTTTTGTGAGCAAGCTGTTTTCGGCAGGGGAGAAAGACTGGACGTGGACCCAGTGTGTAGACTGTTGCACTCGAGTAAGGGAGATGAGGCTTTGAATTTGAGAGGCAGTTTTGTGTAGTGGTTTAATGCGTGGACTCTTATCTGGGAGAACCGGGTTTGATTCCCCACTCCTCCACTTGCAGCTGCTGGAATGGCCTTGGATCAGCCATCACTATTGCAGGAGTTGTCTTTGAAAGGGCAGCTGCTGTGAGAGCCCTCTCAGCCTCAGGGTGTCTGTTGAGGGTGGGGAGGTAAAGGAGATTGTGACTGCTCTGAGACGCTGAGATTCAGAGTATAGGGCAGGATATAAATCCAATATCTTCTTATTCTTCTTTGTTCTGCAAGAGTCTGATGCTGTTGCTTCAGGCAGATTTCTCTCTCTCTCTTCCCCTCCCCCAGCCCAGAAAGCTAAAGCGTTTGCCAGCTCCCTCGTCAAAAATACAGTTCCATGATTGTGAGATAAGCCACCACCACCACCCCTTTGCCTTTTCAACTGGAAGCTCAGAAGCCACCGCACACCAATTCTCAAACTTCTGAGCAAAAAGCCCAAGGCCGAGAATCTTGGAGGCAGACGCTCTGGTGGTGATGTGCGTCACGTGGTTTCTTGATTATTATTTTCAGAAGTAGTGAAGGAGGCACCTTGGTGGCCTGCACGCTTGGTCCTTTCACCCTTGGCGAGTGAATCTTGTGCCATCCCTCAGAGCTTTTGTGCAGACCCTGAGAACTGTGGCAGAGTTCCTGGTCTGTTGTCCCAGAAGGCAGAAAGGGGACGAAGATTTGGGAAGGCCTCTTTTCTCAGCTGAAGAGTGCCCGAGAGGCAGTGCTGCTGGTCTCAAGTGGGGCGTGGGCCACTGCCTTCTCTCAGGAGTACAGAGCCGCTGCCTCCTCTCAGGGCCAATCCCCACAGCAGTCCTTCTCTCTGCGCATGGCCAAGAACCCCTTTCTCAGCCCAGATGGCCTGGAGTGTGTCATTCTGAACTTCGTGTTGTTCTGGGGTAATGCACACGGCTGGATCTGGGGCCAGGGGTGGGTGAGTGGGTGATCATATGCTGCTCTAGTCATTGTGACTGTCCGGCTTCTTTGTGCCAGAATGGTGCACCAGGTCGCTTTTGTGTCGACCGTCCCTGGAATTAAAAAGTTTTCAACACCTGCCTGGCTTTGTGTGTGTGTGAGTGTGTGCGTGTGGTAGTTGGAGAGGGGGGGTGAAGGGGACAACTTGGAGAAGGGCTGCCGGCTTCCAGGTGGGGCTGGGAGATCTCCCCTCTGATCTCCACACTACAGAGGTCAGTCCTTCCACCCCAGAGAGTGACGGCTTCAGAGGCTGAGTCTCCTGCATGACGTCTCTGCTGAGAGCCCTCTGCTCCCCAAACCCTGCTTTCCCCAGGCTCCATCCCCAAATCTCCAGGAGTTACCCAACCAGGAACTGGGAATCCTCTCTTGGAGTGGCTGCATTTGGTTTTTTCTCCCCGGAAAAACAGCTGTAGCCGGATGGTGGAGTGGACTGAACTTTGCAAAAGTTCGGTGCCTGGTGCTGGATGTTCCGTCTCTTCTCTTTCAGCCCCCTCCAGTGTCCTGGCAGGGCCCCCTCCCCTTTTTGTGCTGCTTTCAGATGGTCCCCCCACCCCCACCCTTAGCAAGGTTTGGCCCCTGACTGTCCATCCTTTTTCCGAGGAAGGGGTGTGTGTTTGTATGCACTCGGGCTGGTGAGCGTGCGCCTCCTTTCCTTGCTGGGAACACTCTGTGCCATTACGTAATCTGCCTCTGCTCCAGGAGCGTAGTAGCCCGTCTGCCGCCACCCCTCCTCCTCTCCCCCCTCGCTTGGCTTCAGGGCGGGGCGGGGTGTAAACAGACGCACATGCTTGTGGCTGCTGAGCCTAATCCAAGATCCTGGCTGGCGGAAGAGGGGAAAGATAATTTCTTTCTTCCGCACACTTCCAGATGACTTCACGGTGGTAGCAAATTTCAGGACAGGGGGTTTGAAAGAAGGCCCCCATAAAGAGAGCTGGAAGGGGATTTGCTTTTTGCTTCTTTCAGCCCGTTCTTGCTCTCCCTCTCACGTGGCTGTTTGAGGCTTGGTGCTTGGCCTAGAGACCTCCTGGTTCATCTCCAAGTAGGAGTCAAGCTTCACCTTTAAGACCAAAGTTTGATTCAGAATGTAAACTTTCGTGTGCTCCAAGCATGGAACTCTTATCATCCTTAAAAACTTTGTTGGTCTTAAAGGTGCGACTTGGCTCCAACTTTGTTCTACCAGTTCATCTACCAGATCAGTTCCCCTGGAGAAAACGGCCGCTTCGGAGGGTAGACTCTGTGGCGTTATGCCTCCCTTTCCCAAACCCTGTCCTCGCTGTGCTTCCCCGTCCCCAAATCTCCAGGAATTTCCCAACCCAGAGTTGGCTACGCAGCTCGGCAGCCATTACGGGCCCCTGAAACTCCTTTCTATCCGATGAGGGCTGTGTGAGGATAGCGGGAGTCCCACCTGCGGTGTCCTTGGGTCAGGTTTTTAAAAATGGTTGCCAGCTACTTCCGAGCTGTTGTGTGTCTCCCTCCCCCCCCCTCCCCCCAGCCAAATGTGGACATTTGGGAACAGCACTTTGTATTCTGACTTCTTCCTCTGCCAAAGCTTCTCTTTAGCCTGTGACGCTAAGGTTTTAGTATTGACTTTTAAAGCCTTACACAGCCTACAGGACCACATCTCCCCATGTGTGCCCTGGAGATCACTACGATCTGGCGCACAACATCTGCTGACAGCCCCTGAGCCAAAGGATGTCCATCTTGCCTCAACTAGGCCCAGGGCTTTTTCGGCCTTGGCCCCAGCCTGGTGGAATCGGCTCCCCTTGGAGATTCGGGCCCTCACTGAACTATTTACCTTTTTGTAGGGCCTGTAAAAAGGAGCTATCCCACAAGGCCTTTAGTTGAGGCAGTGGACGTCCTGCTCTGTAGGGTGTTCCTTTCGTCGGCCGGTCCTATTCTGCGGTACCATCTCTGCTGTAATATTAAATTACCTTTCTACTGTGCCAGATCCTTGATTTTAAAAGTTTTTATTAGTTTTCTAGAAGTTAAGGGTAAGAAGGGACAAGAAATTATAGTTACAAATCAATCATAGTCTGCATATAGTATACTTCCATGAAATACAAGTCTGCATTTAATATACTTTAAATACATAAATTGTCACATTATTATCTCTTAACTTTACATCATCAACATTTTGGTATTTTTATACTGTGTCTTGTTAAAATACCTATTCAAATTGATATTTCCAACAAAGGCAATCTTATAATACAAAATACAGAAGAAAGGAGATATAAGTTCACACCAAAGAATCTTAAGAGTCTTTAGCATCTAGCCAAATATAGAATTTCAACCAATACTTTCTTGCTTCTTCCTTAGATTTCCCAGCCAGCAGCTGGGACTGTGCCAGATTCTTAATCTATATAATGGGTGTCCAACTGAGCCACCCCCTGTGACTGTTCATGATCAAATCGTATTGTTTTATTGATATATGCTTTCATTGTTATTTATACTGTTCTTATAATGATGTTATCGGCCCTGGGCCCTTTCTGGGATAGGGCGGAATATAAATAGTCTAAATAAATAAATAGTCTCAATGCAAACAATTCCTTCTCTGTGGGGGGTGGGTCTTGCCCGGCTTCCTGATCTCCCCCCCCCCTTCCGCAAAAGGACACCTGTTGAACAGCAGTGCTGGTACAGGCAGCAATCCTTTTGACCAGACCAAAACAACCAACCGGAGGAGCTTGCTCTCCTTTTCCTGAGAGGCAGTTTGGTGTAGTGGTGAAGGGCGCGGACTCTTATCTGGGAGAACCGGCTTTGATTCCCCACTCCTCCACTTGCACCTGCTGGAATGGCCTTGGGTCAGCCAGAGCTCTCTTATCTGGGAGAACAGGGTTTGATTCCCCACTCCTCCACTTGCAGCTGCTGGAATGGCCTTGGGTCAGCCATAGCTCTCTTCTCTGGGAGAACTGGGTTTGATTCCCCACTCCTCCACTTGCACCTGCTGGAATGCCCTTGGGTTAGCCAGAGCTCTCTTCTCTGGGAGAACCGGGTTTGATTCCCCACTCCTCCACTGGCAGCTGCTGGAATGGCCTTGGGTCAGCCATAGCTCTGGCAGAGGTTGTCCTTGAAAGGGCAGCTGCTGTGAGAGCCCTCTCAGCCCCATCCGCCTCCCACGGTGTCTGTTGTTGGGGAGGGAGGTAAAGGCGATTGTGAGCCACTCTGAGACTCTTGAGTGGAGGGCGAAATATATAAATTCAATGTTTTCTTCTTCGTTTTGCTAGCCTGGACGTGGCCTGTCCTCTTCTGTCTCCGGGATCTCCGCAAGCCCTGCTGTGGGGAAGGGCGCCGGACTCGTTTGCCTGGCTCTGTCGCTGGGCCAGTCCTCAGGGAGAGGAGTTTTGCATGGAAAATAAGATGAGGCCTCCTTGGCTTGGCAGAGCAGAGGAGGTGAAACTTGGGCTGTACTAGATTTTTATCTCATGTTAGCCATGATGTAGTCCAGAACCAGAGTGAGTTCTTCTTCCACTGTGGGAGAGACCTCAGCCCAACCGTCCTCCAGTTCACCAGGACTTTCTGAGCCAGTTTGGTGTAGTGATTAAGTGCGCGGACTCTTATCTGGGAGAACCGGGTTTGATTCTCCACTTGCAGCTGCTGGAATGGCCTTGGGTCAGCCATAGTTCTGGCAGAGGTTGTCCTTGAAAAGTCTGCCGTGAAAACGTGAAAGCAACGTCACCCCAGAGTCGAAAATGACTGGTGCTTGCACAGGGGACTACCTTGTTAAATGCGTGGACTCTTATCTGGGAGAACCAGGTTTGATTCCCCTCTCCTCCACTTGCAGCTGCTGGGATGGCCTTGGGTCAGCCAGAGCTCTCTTATCTGGGAGAACCGGGTTTGATTCCCCACTCCGCCACTTGCAGCTGCTGGGATGGCCTTGGGTCAGCCAGAGCTCTCTTATCTGGGAGAACGGGGTTTGATTCCCCACTCCTCCCCTTGCAGCTGCTGGAATGGCCTTGGGTCAGCCAGAGCTCTCTTATCTGGGAGAACCAGGTTTCATTCCCCACTCCTCCACTTGCAGCTGCTGGGATGGCCTTGGGTCAGCCAGAGCTCTCTTATCTGGGAGAACCGGGTTTGATTCCCCACTCCGCCACTTGCAGCTGCTGGGATGGCCTTGGGTCAGCCAGAGCTCTCTTATCTGGGAGAACGGGGTTTGATTCCCCACTCCTCCCCTTGCAGCTGCTGGAATGGCCTTGGGTCAGCCAGAGCTCTCTTATCTGGGAGAACCGGGTTGGATTCCCCACTCCTCCACTTGCAGCTGCTGGAATGGCCTTGTGTCAGCCATAGCTCTCTTATCTGGGAGAACCGGGTTTGATTCCCCACTCCTCCCCTTGCAGCTGCTGGAATGGCCTTGGGTCAGCCAGAGCTCTCTTATCTGGGAGAACCGGGTTTGATTCCCCACTCCTCCCCTTGCAGCTGCTGGAATGGCCTTGGGTCAGCCAGAGCTCTCTTATCTGGGAGAACCGGGTTTGATTCCCCACTCCCCCACTTGCACCTGCTGGAATGGCCTTGGGTCACCAGAGCTCTCTTTTCTGGGAGAACCGGGTTTGATTCCCCATTCCTCCACTTGCAGCTGCTGGGATGGCCTTGGGTCAGCCAGAGCTCTGGCAGAGGTTGTCCTTGAAAGGGCAGCTGCTGTCAGAGCCCTCTCAACCCCACCCACCTCACAGGGTGTCTGTTGTGGGGGGAGAAGATACAGGAGATTGTAAGCTGCTCTGAGTCTCTGATTCAGAGAGAAGGGTGGGGTATAAGACTGCAATTCTTCTTCAGTTCTTCTTTCTGCAAGAAGACGGAGATCTTCAGTTCCACCCAGCTGCTGACATTAAGTGGCATTTCTACCTTGCAGAGTCACTGATGTCATCATCCAAGGAGGAGAGGGGCTTGCTTCTGTGAGGGGGAGGGAGGGACCCCTCTCTCCCTCCCCCCCCCCAGGAATGCTCAGCTGTTTTGTCAAACTACAGTTCCCAGGATTCTTTGAGGGAACTGAAGGCAGCAAAAGTGGACTGTGTTTGAGGTTTTGTAGGGGGCATTTAGGAGAAACTTCTCAAGTTTGTGATGGTGGAGCGTCGCTGGGGTGTAGAGAAGCCGGCTTGTCAGGAGAGGTGGAGAAAATGTCCGCCTGGGGTTGGTGTGAATGGGCTGGATCAGGAGTAGCCGAACTGGGCCTGGGGAGGCGCATTTGGCGCTTTCACACACACTGTGTGGCTCTTGAAGCCCACACAACCCCATCAGTCGACTTGGAGAAGGCATTTCTCTCTTTAAATCACTTCTCCAAGCCGGCCAGTGGCTTGCAGAATCCATTAAAAGTTAAAGTAGCCTGTCTCCCTCCCTCCCTCCCGTCTTCCTTCCCTCCTCCCTCCCTCCCTTCCTTCCTTCCTTCCTTCCTTCCTTCCTTCCTTCCTTCCTTCCTTCCTTCCTTCCTTCCTTCCTTCCTTCCTTCCTCCCTCCCTCCCTCCTTCCCCCCTCCCTCCCTCCTTCCCCCCTCCCTCCCTCCTTCCCCCCTCGCTCCTTCCTTCCTTCCTTCCTTCCTTCCTTCCTTCCTTCCTTCCTTCCTTCCTTCCTTCCTTCCTTCCTTCCTTCCTTCCTTCCTTCCTTCCTTCCTTCCTTCCTTCCTTCCTTCCCTCCCTCCCTCCCTCCCTCCCTCCCTCCCTCCTTCCTTCCTTCCTTCCTTCCTTCCTTCCTTCCTTCCTTCCTTCCTTCCTTCCTTCCTTCCTCCCTCCCTCCCTCCCTCCCTCCCTCCCTCCCTCCCTCCCTCCCTCCAACATCCAATATTCATGTCTTGCTGTTCTCAGACATTTATTCTGTGTGGCTCTTATGTTAAGCAAGTTTGGCCACCCGTGGGCTAGATCCATGAGGCACGCGACTGGGGGGGGGCCTCTTGAGGAAGCACCCAGCTGTGCAGCCAGGAGGTGCTGAATTGTTGGAGAAGAGGCCTCTTGGTCCTTTGACAAGAATGCCTTGCGGTGGAGCTTTTGGGTTCAGACTGGATTTATGGCCGCACTGGGTCTTCCTTCCAGTATTCGTCTGTTGTAGCTTTCCCCTAAGAATTGTGGGAATTGTAGTTTGGTGAAGATGCAATGCTGGGTGCTTGGGGGAGCGGCTCTCCTTTGTCCTCTCTGTTGCTCCAGTTTCATAAAAGTGGGCTGCCAAATGGCAGTGCTTGTTTGGGGGGGGGGATATAGGAAGGGGGGAGCTGCAGTCGATTCTCCCTCAATCCTGTTGTGCATCTCAGCTGATTTATGTGGAAACCCAGGCTTTAATCGGTTTCTGTTGATATTCCAGATGTGAGATGTGAAGTTCATTGGAACGTGCAGTTCTTTCTCTTTGTGTTTTCATACCCTTGGTGGTTGTTGTTTCTTAAACTGGTATCATAAACTGACCAATTCAGGTAGTTTTTTTTTAATCTGCCGACGGAAGGAATTCTGTGTTCCTTGGGGAAGATGCCCAGAGGTGACCTCCGGGGCCTGCTAGAACTGCAGAGTATTTGAAATGTGGAGGGGGGGTTCAGGCAAGCTGTGGCCCTGTGCGATTAGAGAACGGAGTTGGGAAACAGAAGCAGACAACCAAAGACATCCTTTTTGTGCATCCTTGGCAGAGCGTTTGCTTGGCCTGCAAAAGGCCCAGTTAGGACTCTGGTAACAGGTGTTAGGAGAGACTCTTTGCAGCCGGAGACCCAGAGAGCTCTGGGCTAGATGGAGGGACCGTCGTTCAGGGCTGGGCATCTTCTTTGCACACAGAAGATCCAGGCAGACAGGCTGGGTAGCAGCAGGTAGGCCAAGAAGACATCTTTCCCACTGCTGTCGGTCACAGGAGACCGTTGAGGTGTCTGACTCAGCACAAGGCAAGCTTGGTGAAATGTCAACTGAAGGGTGGCATGATAGAGGTTTACAAGACTATGCATGGGATGGAGAAGGTAGAGAAAGAAGTCCTTTTCTCCCCTTCTCACAATACGAGAACTCGTGGGCACTCGATGAAATTGCTGAGCAGTCGGGTTAGAACGGATAAAAGGAAGTCCTTCTTCACCCAAAGGGTGATTAACATGTGGGATTCACTGCCACAGGAGGTGGTGGCGGCTACAAGCATAGATAGCTTTAAGAAGGGGTTGGGTAAAGATATGGAGCAGAGGTCCATCAGTGGCTATTAGCCACAGCGTATTGTTGGAACTCTCTGTCTGGGGCAGGGATGCTCTGTATTCTTGGTGCTTGGAGAGGGGGGCAAAAGTGGAAGGACTTCTTGTGTCCTGGCCCCACTGATGGACCTCCTGATGGCACCTGAGTTTTTTGGCCTCTGTGTGACACAGAGTGTTGGACTGGAGGGGCCATTGGCCTGATCCAACAGGGCTTCTCTTATGTTCTTTTGTGACACAGAGTGTTGGACTGGAGGGGCCATTGGCCTGATCCAACATGGCTTCTCTTATGTTCTTCTGTGACACAGAGTGTTGGACAGGATGGGCCATTGGCCTGATCCAACATGGCTTCTCTTATGTTCTTCTGTGACAGAGTGTTGGACTGGAGGGGCCACTGGCCTGATCCAACATGGCTTCTCTTACGTTTTTCTGTGACACAGAGTGTTGGACTGGATGGGCCATTGGCCTGATCCAACATGGCTTCTCTTATGTTCTTCTGCGACACAGAGTGTTGGACTGGAGGGGCCACTGGCCTGATCCAACATGGCTTCTCTTATGTTCTTATGTGACACAGAGTGTTGGACTGGAGGGGCCACTGGCCTGATCCAACATGGCTTCTCTTACGTTCTTATGTGACTCAGAGTGTTGGACTGGATGGGCCATTGGCCTGATCCAACAGGGCTTCTCTTATGTTCTTATGTGACTCAGAGTGTTGGACTGGATGGGCCATTGGCCTGATCCAACATGGCTTCTCTTATGTTCTTCCGGCAGCTTCCGCTGTTGGTGCACAGGAGGTTGTGGTTTGTTTTTGGGAGGGAAGGAGAGCTATGATTGTGATTACGATCAAGACATCAGCTCTGGAACTCCTGGCCACTTGAAGCAGATTCTGGGGACGCCGCTGCCCTTGACCCTGGGCCGCTGAAGCATTGCAGTCAATACTGTTGTCTCTAGCTTATTGTGACTACGATCCTATTATGTAATTTCTGTACCGCTTAGCATGTCATGTGGACGTTTAATGCTCCACTTCAGGTCTTGGCGGTGGTTCCGGTCGTCAAACATCCAAACGCACCTGTTAACGAATCCCTCATATTGCCGATGGGAGTGGGGTGTAGATGGGCGATCGCCCTCCGGCCCCTGAGGGAAAGCGGGTGAGAAGGAACGTGAGTGACAGCCATGCAGTGGTCTTGTGCTGAGGCCAGGCGTGTTGGAAACGGGATCCGTCCAGGAGATCCATCCGTGGTCTGCTTCTGGTCCTGCCCAGAAGCCCATCTGCCTTTGGTTTCTGTCTGAGTCACGCTTGCCCCTTCTGCCCCGCAGGGAGGAGTTCTCCCACATACTGCCGCTCTCGCTCTCTCTTCCTCTGTAGGAACCTGGCAGGAGGGAGGCCACCTGTAGCTGTCTTGGCACCGTGAGAGCCGGCCGGGGAGCACGTGGCTCGCAATGTGTCTGTGGGGCTGTTGCGCGGCCATGTGTCACAAACAGCTGCCTGCCGGCACCGCCCTCCAAAGGCAGGCTGCAGGAGAGCGGAGGGGGCTGCTGGCCCGGCTGGCTCCTCCCCGCCCGCCCGCCCGTGGCTGTGGCAGGCCGTGCAAGAGGAGTCAGTCGGGGTGGGGAGGGAGGGAGGCTGTCGGCCTGGTTATGTAATCGCAGGGAGACTCTGCAGCCTCGCCCTGGCGGCAGAGAGGAGAGGGGACACGCTGGCTCTGGGGGAGATGGAGGGGGATGCTCAGCTTCCTCTGGAGCACGGAAGGGGGCTGCGGGCGGGCTTGTGGTCCTAGCTGGTGGAGCCCCTGGACTGTCAGCCCCAGATGCGGTGGGAGGCACAGCCACAGCCTTTGTTTAGGTGAGCAAAACCCGGCGACATGTTTCTGAGAGCGGCTCTGGTTGTCATTTGTGGGGTTTGTGAGACACGGCCGGGGTTGTGTGTGTGTGTGTGTAGTGGTTAGAGGGGGAGGGGGGGGGAAGTTAAGTTCTGCTCAGCTGCAAAGTCTGAGGCGTCGTGGGTTAACCCGACAGGAAAATGGAAGGTTTTGTTTGTTGTGAGAGCAGATTGGTGGCAAAGCTGGGACAAAGGCAGAGCATCTGCCTGGCACGCAGAAGGTCCCAGGTTCAATCCCCGGCAGCGTCTCCTGTGAAAAGGACCGAGCAGAGAGGATGAGAAAGACCTTTCTTTGCCTGAGATCCTGGAGAGCAGCTGCCGGTCTGAGCAGACAACTTGTTGGTTCTGATTCAGAATACGGGAGCTTCGTGGGTTCCCGTATCCACCACAGTTGTCGGGGTGGGGGGATTTAGTAATGCCACGAAGGTTGTGGCCCCCTTGGGTAAGTTTGTGAAGAAGGTTCTTGTTGGAGGAAGTCACAGCGGGGTGGGGTGGGCCGGAGTCCTTCCCAGCAGCTTGTGAAGATAAAAGGACCAGGGAACGGGGGATGGGGCGGGTGCTTGCACTGAGCCTAGGGGCACCCCGCTGTGGGTTGGGAAATTCCTGAAGATTTGGGGGTGGAACCTGCAGAGGGTGGGATTTGGGGAGGGGAGGCATGTGCCGCAGAATCCTCCCTCCAAAACAGGCGTTTTCTCCTGGGGGAGGTGATCTCTTGCTGTTTAGAGATAAGTTGTTGTAATTCTGGGAGGTCTCCAGGCCACCCCTGGAGGCTGTCAACGTTGAGTGGGCCCCCTGGGAATTCTGGTGGGCGTGCAAAAACACACAAGCTATCGCCACCACATTCTTAGTGCAAATCTCAACCGTATTAAATATTCTCTGAAGTGTTCTTAAATCCACAATATCGTATGTAAAGTCTCAACGCTGAATTATTAAAGTTCCGTCAAGACATGTATTAACGCCCTTAATAAGATTCACAGCCGCTCACAGTCTCGTTGCAGTCCCCAGTGACGACGCGCCCAGCGGTTTCTCTGGTGGCTGAATGAACAGGGGCATTGTGGCTTTTAGAACAACGGCAGCAGGGAGATCTCGGGGGGCTCTTCTTATTGCTCTCCCCCAGAGCGAGACCCAAGGAAAAAGGCCCCATGAATTTCCAGTAGAAGAAATCCTACAAGTGAATGTTGCGCATTTGTATGGGATGTGTGGGGGACGCGTAAGCAGCCATAAGGCAGCCCTGGGAGCTTGGCTTGTGACGAGGTTTCTCAGGAGGCAGTGAAATCAATCACAGGGGTCTGGCAGGAATGTGGCACCAGCCCTGTAAGGAGTGGACGTCATCTTGCTTGGCGTGTGATCTCTCGTGTGATCTCTGGAGATCTCTTGGCTTGTGATCTCTGGAGACCATGAGGAAAGGTTGAAGGAGCTGGAGGTGTTTAGCCTGGTGGCGGTGGCTGAGAGGTGATAGAATCACCATCTTCAAAAACTTGAAAGGCTGTCATCTAGAGGATGGTGTGGAAATGTTTTCTGTGGCCCCGGAAGGTAGGACCAGAACCAACAGGTGGAAATTAAATCAAAAAAGCTTCCAGCTCAACATTAGGAAGAGCTTCCTGACCGTGAGAGCGGTTCATCAGTGGAACAGGCTTCCTCCTTGGGAGGTGGTGGGCTCTCCTTCCTTGGAGGTTTTTAAACAGAGGCTGGATGGCCACCTGACAGCAATGAGGATCCTGTGAATTTGGGGGGAGGGGTTTGTGGGTTTATTGCATTGTGCAGGGGGTTGGACTAGATGACCCTGGAGGTCCCTTCCAACTCTTATCATTCCTGACCGCTAGAGCAGTTCCTCGGAACAGGCTTCCTTGGGAGGTGGTGGGCTCTCCTTCCTTGGAGGTTTTTAAACAGAGGCTGGATGGCCACCTGACAGCAATGAGGATCCTGTGAATTTAGGGGGAGGTGTTTGTGAGTTTCCTGCATTGTGCAGGGGGTTGGACTAGATGACCCTAGAGGTCCCTTCCAACCCTATGATTTCTGACTGCTAGAGCGGTACCTCAGTGGAACAGGCTTCCTTAGGAGGTGGTGGGCTCTCCTTCCTTGGAGGTTTTTCAACGGAGGCTAGATGGCCATCTGACAGCAATGAGGATCCTCTGAATTTAGGGGGAGGGGTTTGTGAGTTTCCTGCATTGTGCAGGGGGTTGGACTAGATGATCCTGGAGGTCCCTTCCAACTCTTATGATTCTCCTGCGTGGGCACACCCCTGCCTGACCTCACGGTCCTTTTGTCCCTCTTCTTCCTCCAGGAGCAGCTGAGAGCGCCACCATGCCTTCTGGTCAGCCCTCCCCGCCTGGTCATCCGTCCAAGCCCGGGAAGAAGACCGGCCCAGCTCGGTCCTCAAAGTCAGAGTGCCCCGACTCGAAGGGCCGCCCGGTACAGGCCGAGAAGATGGCAGCAGGCCTCAAATATAGCGGGAAGTCCCATCATTCGTTGAGTGAAGTGGAGAAGGACTCGGGGTTCTCTGGTAGGGGGCCTGCAGACGGGGCGTGGGGGGGCACATGTGGGAGGTCACTCTTTCAGGGAATGCAGCTGCCAGTTAACATGAACCCTCCACACCCCCAAATCCAACACTTTGAGGCACCGCAGGAAGACTCTTGGTGCATGGAGAGAACGAGTTGTTGCTGAGAGCCGGTTTGGTGTAGTGCAGGGGTGGCCAACGGTAGCTCTCCAGATGTTTTTTGCCTACAACTCCCATCAACCCCAGCCAGCATGGCCGATGGCTGAGACTGATGGGAGTTGTAGGCAAAAAACATCTGGAGAACTACTGTTGGCCACCCCTGGTGAAGTGGTTAAATGCGTGGACTCTTATCTGGGAGAACCAGGATGGATTCTTTACTACTCCACTTGCAGCTGCTGGAATGGCCTTGGGTCAGCCAGAGCTCTCTTATCTGGGAGAACCGGGTTTGATTCCCCACTTCTCCACTTGCACCTGCTGGAATGGCCTTGGGTCAGCCATAGCTCTCTTATCTGGGAGAACCGGGTTTGATTCCCCACTTCTCCACTTGCACCTGCTGGAATGGCCTTGGGTCAGCCAGAGCTCTCTTATCTGGGAGAACCGGGTTTGATTCGCCACTCCTCCACTTGCAGCTGCTGGAATGGCCTTGGGTCAGCCATAGCTCTCTTATCTGGGAGAACCGGGTTTGATTCCCCACTCCTCCACTTGCAGCTGCTGGAATGGCCTTGTGTCAGCCATCGCTATGGCAGAGGTTGTCCTTGAAAGGGCTGCTGCTGTGAGAGCTCTCTCAGCCCCACCCACCTCACAGGGTGTCTGTTGTGGGGGAGGAAGAGAGCCAGTTTGGTGTAGTGGTTAAGTGTGCAGACTCTTATCTGAGAGAACCGGGTTGGATTCCCCACTCCTCCAGTTGCACCTGCTGGAATGACCTTGGGTCAGCCATAGCTCTCACAGAGCAGTCCTTGGAAGGGCTGCTGCTGTGAGAGCTCTCTCAGCCCCACCCACCTCACAGTGTGTGGTGTGGTGTGGGGAGGAAAGTAAAGGAGATTGTGTCTGCTCTGAGACTCTGAGATTCAGAGTATAGGGCAGGATATAAATCCTATATCATCATCTTCATCTTCTTCTGTTGTCATTAGGAGTGGTCAGTTGCTACAGTAGTAAAGGGGGAATGCTGTCTTTCCTTACTGGCAATCTTCCTTCCAACAAGAGTTCCCTTGAGAACGCCCTGGTACCCAGTCGCTACCTGAGGACATCTAGACTGATGCCATTAGGAGCACTACAGCACTACAGCAATGGAAACATTGAGCTGGAAGGGACCCCAGAGGTAATCTAGTCCAAATCCCACCCCCTGCACGATGCAGGAAATTCATAGCTACCTCCCACCCCACCAGTGTGCCCAGGGGAGGGTGATCTGGAGGAAGATTCCACCTTGACCCCAAAGTGGCAATTTGCATTTCCTTGGGCATATAAGAAAGGGCCATGAGAGCTGAGTTCCGGCTCCACCGCTTCGTGCCCCCTCTCATGATCTGCCAGACAAGAAAGGAACCCTGGGAAACACCTTAGAACCGACCCAGAAGTGCCTGTGTGACCCAGCATATTTGGAAGAGGTTGCTATCTCAGAGAAGTGAATTGTACTAAGCAAAGCAAAACTAGTCTTTCTAAAAACGGGTTTATTATAAAAGAGAGGATAAAAAAGGAAAAGTGTTGCTGGATTTTAAAAATGGTAAAAAAGGGGAGCAAAAAACCACAGGGAAAAGGCACAGACCACAGAGACATTTAAATTTTTAAAAATTCAGTTGAAATGAATTCTGCTAAACACCCGTTACTGAAGCCGTAACAGGTTCCTCAGAGCATACACAGAGTTCCTGGCACTAACAAGATGGGGAAGGAGTCCTTATTCCCCTGCCCACTCTCCTGTTTTCTGCTGAAGTCTGAAAGCTGCTGGGGCCGCCTTCTCTGTCAGAGGTGCAGCAGAGAGAAGCTGGCCGTGGGTCTCCTGCAAAGCTGACATGCAAAACAGCCCTTTGGCATCTGACCTCAGCACTCGGTGCTTGGAAGCAGGTAACCAAAGGCCAGATATAGCCCATTGCAGAGAGTGGCCCTTCGGCACAAGGTCCCCTGGGGCTCATGACACTAAGAGAGGAGGAGGAGGAGGAAGGACCCTCTATTTTTCTTCTCCAGCCAGGCTGTTATGCACCAAAGGCATCCTAGGACACTCTGACCGATTTCCCCACTCGCCTTTTGCCGCTCTCACGCTCCTCTTCTCTGCAGGGCTTTCGTGGGATTTCACTCTCTCTGCCCCGGGGCTGTAACTCGCTTTGCCTTTTCCGCGTGGCAAACAGAATCTGGTTTTTAGAGGATCTTGTTTGCTGCGCGAAAGAGGTGGAGTGAGTTACAACCCCGGGGCAGATCGTGTGAAACCCTAGTGAAGCCCCACGGAGAAGAGGGGAGTGAGAGCGGCAGAAGGCGAGTGGGGAATAGGTCTCTGCTTCTATGCTTGGGGCACTGGAGCTTGGGAGAATGGGGGGCTTTGAAAATAAAAAAGGGCAGGGAGATGCAGGGTTTGGGGGCCCCTTCCTCACTCGACGGTGCTGTCCCAGCCTGCCCAGTCATGCGCTGAGCTCCCTCCATCCTCCTGCGCTTTGCACAGCATCTTCACTTACAGAATCAGAGTTGGAAGGGGACCCTAGAGGCCATCTCATCCAGCTCCCTGCAGGATCAGCTTTGAGCATCCCTGACGAGCATTTGTCCACCCGCTGCTCGAAGCATGCCAGCGAGAGAGAGCTCACTGTCTCCCTCGGCAGCTGATTCCACTGCTGAACAAAGTACAAAGTTTGTTAAAAGTTTCTAATCTCTGGCCAGCATCTTTCTGGTCATAATGCAAACCCATTATTGCAGGTCCTCCTCTATGCAGCCCCGTGGCGCAGAGTGGTAAAGCAGCAGTACTGCAGTGCTGTGGTCTGAACTCTCTGCTCATGACCTGAGTTTGATTCCAGCAGAAGCTGGTTCAGGTAGCCGGCTCCAGGTTGACTCAGCCTTCCATCCTTCTGAGGTCGGTCAAATGAGTCACCAGCTTGCTGGGGGAAAGTGTAGAGGACTGGGGAAGGCAAGGGCAAACCACCCCGTAAAAAGTCTGCCGTGAAAACGTTGTGAAAGCAACGTCACCCCAGAGTCGGAAGCGACTGGTGCTTGCACAGGGGACCTTTCCTTTTCCCTCTATGTTGCAAACAGGAACAGTTCTCTGCCCTCCCCTAAGAGAGCACCTTTCAAATACACACAGAGAGCTATCGTGTTCTCCTCCCCCCCCCTCCCACTTCCTCTTCTTCAGACTGAACATCCTTAAAGTCCCTCAACCTTTCCTTGCAGGGCTTGGTCTCCAGGCCCCGGATAATCTTCGCCACTCTCCTCTGCACCCACTCCAATCTGCCCATCTCCCTCGATTGCTCCATCCCTCTGCCAGGCAAAGAGTCTCTTGTCCTCTTAACTGTGAAAAGGCCGTGACACCCTGGAAGCCCCCCCCCCCCCCCGAGATCCGGAGCCCCTCTCCCTGCCACTACTGCTGCTCTGTAGATTATTGCAAATGTTCATTTTGAGAAAAAAGAAATTCAAAATGCTTCTGAGGTGAGGGAAGCACAAGAAGGGGAGGGTGTCCGTCTCAGACCCTGGCAATGGAGGGACTTGGATTCGTGGCATGTGGCTTCCCCGCGAGTAAGCGTCCTTGCAGAGGAGCTGTGGCCCCCCACGGGAAGGATTTCTGGAGCACCTCTCTGTCCAGAGCAGAAGCATCTGTCCTTCCCTGCAAGTGAGACGGGGCAGAAGGGATTGGCTCCAGTTTCTTCTCTCCTCTGCTGGAGGATCCAAAACATAGACTGGCTCCTTCAAGTTCCTGTTGGATGATGATACTGGATTTATATCCTGTCCTATATTCAGAGTCTCAGAGCGGCTCACAATCTCCTCTATCTTCCTCCCCCACAACAGACACCCTGTGAGTTGGGTGGGGCTGAGAGAGCTCTGACAGAAACTGCCCTTTCAAGGACAACTCCTACAAGAGCTATGGCTGACCCAAGGCCATGCTAGCAGCTGCAAGTGGAGGAGTGGGGGAATCAAACCCGGTTCTCCCAGATCAGAGTCCGCACGCTTCACCACTACACCAAACCGACTCTCTCACCAAACTGTTTGACCCTTCTCTGTGGAAGGAGCTCTAGATCCAGCCTTCTGGGGAGCCCTTTGCAGGGGTGGGGGGGATCATGAGGCCAGGAAGGAAGAGTGCTGGAGGGGGAGGGTGGGGCTGTCTCTATAATTACCAACTTACCACCTGTCTACTGCTTTGTTCTCTGAGCAGGACTTGGTGTGTTGGCTCTCTGCTCAACAAGAATCTGGGCAGTGCTGCCAGATGCTCCTGTGTTGCTTTTCCATCTTTCTTTTCCTGATCTAATTAAAAATATATATATTAAATTTCCAGTGTGAACGGGCAGGGAGCGACTGCGGTGTTCCTGGGCTCCTTTCCCATTTCATTTGCTCCTTCCCACTTAATTTCTGATCCCCCATTCCTGAATTTGGCCTCAGTTGTTTCAGGACAGTGGCCATGATGGTGGGGAATGGAAGGGGGGGGGGGATTTGATGACTGTTTCTCAGCTGAATCAATTGCTCCTTATTTTGGGGTTGTGCAATTAAAGCTTGGCTATCGTGGAAAATCAACAAGCAGTTCTTTGGTTTGGGGGGGTGGGGGGGAGAGAAGCAGTAACTTAACACATTCCCCTTCCCTTCTCTGGCTGCTGACACGCCCGGAAGGACAGAAGGATAGATTCAGGCATCCCTGCAGTGAGCTGGAAGTAGCCAGAGAACAAAGCAGCAGGCAAGCGCACCTTTAAGACCAACGAAGTTTTATTTAGAATGGAAGCTTTCGGATGCTCTTAGGCAGACTTCATCAGACAAAATGGGAACGGCAAGCAGCGATTCTTAATATAAGTGGGCAGTGTGGAATCATGGGAATGTTTTTAGCAGATTAAAAGAATCGCAAACAGGGATCTGTGTTTGTCAGTGTTAGGACAAAGCAGGGCTGAAAGAAAAACACTGGAGGGTGATTAAAAAGCAGACTGCCGTTGTAGGTGCGAAGTGCCATAAATCTAGGTAACATTCTGGTTTTGTTAGTTTAAATAGAGGGCCTGGTTTCTCAAGAGATGATAACATCCATTGCCTACTGGGATCTGTCTACATGGAAGTAGCCAGTTCAGCAGAGGAGAAGAAAAGAGAATCATGGAGGTAGTGGAAATAATCCGTGAAAAATGACTAATAAAAGTTAAAGCCACAATTCATGTGCAACGTCTTGAGCTTTTGCCACTGTCAAGATATTGTGCTGGATACTCTGTCCAATGCATCCCTCAACAAAGATTGAAACGTGAAGAATATGCTGACTATCCACGTCTTCCAGGATATCTACACTTGACTTGGGATATATTGGAGAACTTTTCAAGTTTTACACTAGCAAGAAGAAGATGATGATATTGGATTTATATCCCGCCCTCCACTCCGAAGAGTCTCAGAGTGGCTCACAATCTCCTTTCCCTTCCTCCCCCACAACAGACACCCTGTGAGGTAGATGAAGATATTGGATTTATATCTCGCCCTCCACTCCGAAGAGTCTCAGAGCGGCTCACAATCTCCTTTCCCTTCCTCCCCCACAACAGACACCCTGTGAGGTAGATGAAGATATTGGATTTATATCCCGCCCTCCACTCTGAAGAGTCTCAGAGCAGCTCACAATCTCCTTTACCTTCCTCCCCCACAACAGACACCCTGTGAGGTAGATATTGGATTTATATCCCACCCTCCACTCCGAAGAGTCTCAGCGCGGCTCACAGTCTCCTTTCCCTTCCTCCCCCACAACAGACACCCTGTGAGGTAGATGAAGATATTGGATTTATATCCCGCCCTCCACTCCGAAGAGTCTCAGAGCGGCTCACAATCTCCTTTCCCTTCCTCCCCCACAACAGACACCCTGTGAGGTGGGTGGGGCTGAGAGAGCTCTGACAGAAGCTGCCCTTTCGAGGACAACTCTTATAAGCTGCCCTTTCGAGGACAACTCTTACAATACAATTGGATTATATTGTGGGGGGGAGGGAAGAAGGGGTGCCAGCCAATGGGAAGACTGTTGCTGCTCTCGACCAATAGCCTGGCAGAACACCTCTGCCTTACAGGCCCTGTGCTGCATGGCTGAGTGTATTCTGGGGGGAGGCGTGTGCCTCTGGTTAGAGAAGAGGGGGGTGGGCACAGTGGGAGGGCTTCTCGTGTCCTGGCCCCACTGGTGGACCTCCTGATGGCGCCTGGTTTTTTGGCCACTGTGTGACACAGAGTGTTGGACTGGAGGGGCCACTGGCCTGATCCAACATGGCTTCTCTTTATGTTCTTCTGTGACACAGAGAGTTGGACTGGATGGGCCACTGGCCTGATCCAACAGGGCTTCTCTTATGTTCTTCTGTGACACAGTGTTGGACTGGATGGGCCACTGGCCTGATCCAACAGGGATTCTCTTATGTTCTTCTGTGACACAGAGTTTTGGACTGGATGGGCCACTGGCCAGATCCAACAGGGCTTCTCTTATGTTCTTCTGTGACACAGTGTTGGACTGGATGGGCCACTGGCCTGATCCAACATGGCTTCTCTTATGTTCTTAAGAGCTCTGGCTGACCCAAGGCCATTCCAGCAGCTGCAAGTGGAGGAGGGGGGAATCACACCCGGTTCTCCCAGATAAGAGAGCTCTGGCTGACCCAAGGCCATTCCAGCAGCTGCAAGTGGAGGAGTGGGGAATCAAACCCGGTTCTCCCAGATAAGAGTCCGCACACTTAACCACTACACCAAACTGACTCTCATGGGAATGCACTGATGCATATTGCGAAGATGAAATATTGTTGTGGTCTGTAAGACCTTTCATTCATAAATTATTGAGATTATATTAATTGTGTATGAATTGTGGCTTTAACTTGTATTAGTAATTTTTCACGGATTATTTCCGCTACCACTTCAACAGAGAAGGCCAGAAGTGGCTGGGAAATAAAATGGGGAAAGGGACTTTCAAGGGGAAGCAGCTTTTTGGCTGGATGTCTGGCAGGATCTTGCCACCGGCGCTCTTGCCTTCCTGGGTCCCTCTGGGAAGTGCAGAGCCACGCAAAATGATTGTCGTAGCCCCAGTTTGAACCCTGGTTGTGGGAAAGTAATGGCTGAGCTGCACAAAGGGGCCCAGGCTGGAAAATTTGAAAAAGGGGATGTGGGTAGAGGTCTGGGTTCACAGTAGGACATCCTTGGTGCCGTTAAGCGGGGTTGGGGCCCTCGTGGGGGGGGAGTGGTTAGCTGAGTGTTTCGCCTTCTTTTTTTCCCTCCTGCCTCCTGAATACTTCTCCCCCCCCCCCCTTTTGTACCTCTCTGTACAGATGTGAGCTCGGAGTACCTGAGCACCGTGGAGCAGACAGACACGGAGGACCAGTCCGCCTCCTCCCTGCGCCGCCCGCCCAAGCTGCAGAGGGCTCCACAGAAGGCGTCCGGGGGGCTTCCTGGTGGCACCTTCGCCAGCCTTGCTCCTGTGTACTTTGTCAGAAATGTTGCCCTCAAACAGGTACCCCTTGAGAGGAGGCCCCGGCACTGCCTGCTCTGTGCCACGGCTGCCTGGGAGCCTCTTCTCCCTCCCCCACGTTCCCTCCCAGCAGGGCCCCAGATGTGGACCAGAAGGAAGGAAGGGGGGTGGGGGGCAGCGGTGCCCAGTCTGATCTCCAGTGCCCTGTGCCCTTCCAGAGTGCTGCGTCCGTTGATTGCTGGCTAACGCCTGTTCTTGCTTCTTCCTTCTGCAGCCCCCAGGCGGCCCATCTGCCCCGACCCAGTTCCTGGCGTGGGGCAGCCAACACTCCCTCAACGGCCTGCAGGGCCCCCCAGCCCGCGTGCTCCTCATCCAGCAGCCGCTGGCCACCTTGAAGCCTCTCCTTCCCAACCGGAAGTCTGCGGCGACCAAGGCGACCTACCCGGCCAGCCTCAGCACTTACCCCAAAATCGCTCCTCACCCCGGCCTTGACCGGCAGCCGAAGGCGGCAGGGCTGGAGGCCGCCCTGACAGGCGACAACGTCAGCAGGAACAAGCGCTTCTGCTTGGAAGAGGCCTGGGTCTCGTCCTCCAAGCCTGCTGCGGCAAAACGTGGCGGGGAGAAGCAGGGAGGGGAGCCGCCCCCGCCCCCCGCTTCCTCGGACCCTCCCGCCGTCTCCCAGAACGCCGTCACCTCGTCCACCGGCTGCGGGATGGCCGGCTTGGAGCAGGCGGAGGTGCGGATGATCTCTAGGGCCTCCAAGAAACTGGGCTTCAGCAGCCTGGCGAAGCAGCGCCGCTTCCACAACACGGTGGAGATCCTGCGGAGGTCGGGGCTTCTGGGCATCACGCTGCGGACCAAGGAGCTGATCCGGCAGAGCAGCAACACGCAGCGGGACTTGGCCGAGCTGCGGGAGCAAGCCCAGCTCCTCTGCGAGGCCGTCCAGAGCAACGACACCCTCGCCTGGACCCGCCTCCAGGAGGCCGTGGACCGCTCCGCCGATTACTGGGCCAGCAAGGGGGCCGCTTCTCACCCGCTGCGGGGGCAGAGCCTGCCGGCCGAGGCCACCGATTCCTCTGCAGCTGAGGCCCAAGAGTCTCCCCCCAGCTCGCCTGTGAATTTGTCCCTGGCCCCGGCTGCCTCCTCAGTGGGACCAGAGCTGCCTTAGCCCCTCCGCGTTTTCTTCCCGAGCAAAGGGTGTTCTTTGAAAGCAGAAGGGATGAGCCTCTCCTGACCCTCAGCCTCCAGAAGGAGCTTTGAGACGAAGGCCGGGCTGGCCCTCTTGGCCACTTGGGGGACTTGGATGGCCTCTGAGAGAGGGGAGGGGAGGGAGGCCTTTAAACCTGGAGCATCAGGCTGGGCGCTGCCGGCCTGGCTGGGAACTAGATTGGTGGAGGGGAGGGGAGGGGAGCTTGGTGGGTTGGGTTGCTGAGGCGGAAGCGAAGGCAGGTTGGGAAAGAGGAGTGGTTTTGGCATTGATCGCATCACAGCTTTCTCTCTCTGGAGCTCAGGACTGTGTCTGTCTTCTGGGAGCAAGACTCCGCCAGAGCTTTCCAGCATCCTTCAGACTGGACCGGGGCTTTCGGCTTTGGGTCTCTCCTGGCGTGGCTGTTCAGGGGCCTCCTGGCAGTAAGGAAGCCAGTCCCCTCCTCCTTCCACCCAAACTGCCACCTGCTTGCAGGCTGTGCTGGGAGAAGAGAACTGCGCCCTCCCTTGGGGGACTGAAGGGTGAATCTGTACCACTCTCTGCCTGGTGAAGAGCTCTGCCTATCTGGAAAAGCTTGCGTTATGCTGCTGCCGACCAAAGATGGTCCAATAAAATGGTATCTTCTGGCTGCTGATATTGGACTGCCGGGTGCTGGTTGCGTCTCTCTGTGGGTGCTGACCTTTGTTGGAATAACAGGCTGTCAGGATGAACCTCACAAGAGGGCTCTTCTCTGCCTGGTCTGGAAGGAAGTAAGAAACCTGAAAGGTTAATATGCAGTTCTATAGTGTCCAGAACACGTGATGTGATGGTGTCGCTTTACTCTGCTCTGGTGAGACCTCACCTGGAGTCTTGTGTTCAGTTTTGGGCACCACATTTTAAGAAGGATCTAGACAAGCTGGAAAAGGACAAGAGGAGGGCGACGAAGATGGTGAGGGGTCTGGAGACCAAGTCCTATGAGGAAAGGTTGAAGGAGCTGGGAATGTTCAGCCTGGAGAGGAGGCGGCTGAGAGGTGATAGGATCACCATCTTCAAGTACCTGAAGGGCTGTCCTGTAGAGGATGGGGTGGAATTGTTTTCTGTGGTCCTGGAAGGTAGGACCAGAACCAATGGGTTGAAATTAAATCAAAAGAGTTTCCGGCTCAACATGAGGAAGAACTTCCTGACCGTTAGAGCGATTCCTCAGTGGAACAGGCTTCCTCCTTGGAAGGTGGTGGGCTCTCCTTCCTTGGAGGTTTTTCAACAGAGGCCAGATGGCCATCTGACAGCAATGAAGATCCTGTGAATTTAGGGGGAGGCGTTTGTGAGTTTCCTGCATTGTGCAGGGGGTTGGACTAGATGACCCTGGAGGTCCCTTCCAACTCTATGATTCTGTGATCATAATTAAAGGGCCAAACATTAAAAACAAAGTGTAAAATAAATTATAAACCAACATACATGTATTTATTGTAGAAAGCTGAAACCATTTAAGGGCCCATCATAAGCCTCTATCCTATGTACAGTCATAAAACCACAATGGGAACCCACTCAACTTGACTGGTCTTCAGAGGTCAGAAAGGGAAGTACACATATTGGCTCATAATACAGAATAGAATAAAACAGTAGAACAATGCTGGACCACAAGGAAATTTAATGAGTTGGCACATAGGCTCTGGCCTTATACCTATCTTGATCAATTCTGGACCATGCAGGATACAATAAGACACTGGATGCAGTATGTATGCCCTTGGTTAAGACATAAGGCTGTAGAATAAGAGGCCTCAAGAATATCGCTAAGCCTTTGTCACTTCATTACATTTCCTTTTGATCCAGCATCGTTCTATTGTTTTATTCTGTTCTGTATTATGAGCCAATATGTGTACTTCCCTTTCTGACCTCTGAAGACGACCAGTCTAGGTCCAAACGCGTCCGGTTAAGTTGAGTGGGCTCCCATTGTGGTTTTAGGATGGTACATAGGATAGAGGCTTATGATGGGCCCTTAAATGGTTTTAGCTTTCTACAATAAATACCTATATGTTGGTTTATGATTTACTTTACACTTTGTTTTTTTAACGTTTGGCCCTTTAATTGCATCTTAACATTTCAGGTTTCTTACTCCAGTTTTTGGGTTAAGTTTCTTTCCCTTCTTTGGTTTTCCCTAAAAGGGCAGCTCCTAAAGAAAATCCGCCCCCTGGTAATCCAGTACCTTGCTGGGGTTTGAAGGACTTGTCCAGTACAGAGTGAAAGGAGGGGGGGGGGCCCTCTGGTTGGAGTGTCAGTTTAGGCAATAGTTCTCTCACCACCCCTCACTTTTTTTGCCTATGCAAAGTAGTAGTCCCTTTTGAACAGTTTTCATTGCCTCAGAAGAAGAAGCCCATCTGCTGTGGCAACATTTGGACTGCAGGGGTTGCATCCTGTTAGCAGCTGCTGAAAGGTGGGGGGGGGGACGCTTTGAGAAAACGTCGTGCAGGATAGGAATTTCCCCCACCCAACCCCAGGCTGTGTGTGGCATAGGCATGGTGCAAGGGAGAAAGACACAGCAAAGTGAACTTGGGGACTGAGGTGGGCATGGTCACAGGGTGGCCTTTTCATTGGAAGAAGAGCCCTTATGTGGTTGCCAACTTCCAGGCTGGAAATCTCATGCAATCCCATGCAGCTGCCTTACGCTGAATTCGAAACACACACACAAACAGGTCTATCAAAAGTCAGGCTTGTCTGCTCAGGCTGGCAGCAGCTCACCAAGATCTCAGGCGGAAATGGCAGCTTTGGAGGGTGCACTTTGCAGCAAGATGTCCCTGGTGACTCCCCTCACTGGACACGAAGGTTGCCAACTTTCAGGTAATCCAACAACAGCAAATCGGTGAAAATAACTAATGGAGTCCCTAATGAAATTGAATATTGTAATCCACACAATTCATATTTACCGTAATTCATTCACAATATGGAGTAGATGTTCCAGAAGGCCCTCAACGTCTACTCCTGGAGGGTCTTCTGGAATGTCTACTCCATTTGGAACCTCCATTTGAAAGCAACTAGAATGATTAAAGGTTTGGAACGCTTTCCCTATGAAGAAAGGTTAAAACACTTGGGGATCTATAGCTTGGAGAAACGTGGACTGCGGGGTGAGATGAGAGGTTTACAAGATTATGCATGGGATGGAGAAAGTAGAGCAAGAAGTACTTTTCTCCCTTTCTCACAATACAAGAATTTGTGGGCATTCAATGAAATTGATGAGCAGTCGGGTTAGAATGGATAAAAGGAAGTCCTTCACCCAAAGGGTGATTAACATGTGGAATTCACTGCCACAGGAGGTGGCGGCTACAAGCATAGCCAGCTTCAAAAGGGGATTGGATAAAAATAAGGAGCAGAGGTCCATCAGTGGCTATTAGCCACTATATATGTGTGTGTGTACACACACACATTGGCCACTGTGTGACACAGAGTGTTGGACTGGATGGGCCATTTGCCTGATCCAACCTGCCTTCTCTTATATCCGTATGTTCTAATCTGTTACAAGACTTCACATTTTGCACTAGCACTTTGTCATTAAAACATGTACAACGTTCAGCGGGCTTAAAAATTGTTATGTATGACCTTAGTTAACCTTAATATTCAACTTCATTAAGGACTCTGTTATGTTCACGGATTCGCTGCTCTGTAGGGTTGCCAATCGCCAGATGGGGGCAGGGGATCCCCTGGTTTGGAGGCTCTCCCCCCCCCCGCCTCAGGGTCGTCAGAAAGCGGGGGGAGGGGTGGGAAATGTCTGCTGGGAACTTTATTATTCCCTATGGAGATGTATTCCCATAGAAAATCACGGAGAATTGATCCGCGGGTATCTGGGGGGGGGGCTGTTTTTTTAGCTAGAGGCACCAAATTTTCAGTACAGCATCTAGTGCCTCTCCCCAAAATACTCCCCAAGTTTCAAAATGATTGGACCAGAGGGTCCAATTCTATGAGCCTCCCAAAAAGGTGCCCCTCTCCTTCATTATTTCCTATGGAAGGAAGGCATTGAAAAGATGTGCCGTCCCTTTAAATGGGGTGGCCAGAACTCCCTCTGGAGTTCAATGATGCTTGTCACATCCTTTATCTTGGCTCCACCCCTAATGTCTCCTGGCTCCACCCCCAAAGTCCCCAGATTCTTAAATTGGACTTGGCAACCCTACTGCTCTGGTCTATTGTTCCTTGCTTCTGGTCCCACCTTCTTTGTTACTTACAGCATCCCTGCAACTTCCGAGTAATGCCTGGGGAACTGGCATTGCAACTGGTCTCCAGGCAATGGAGATCAGGCCCCCTGCACAAAATAGGAGCTTTGGAGGCTGAACTGTATTGCATTTTAACGTCTCCCCCACCTCCGGCTCCAGACCCCACATTTCCCCATGAATTTTCCAGCCTGGGATGACCAATCTGGCAATGCGCCTCCCGGCCACAGAGGGCGTGCTGGGCCACAGCAGCTGCGTGGGAGTTTACAGGCACTTCCTGTTCTGCCCGGAAACAAGGCGGAACCATAGAGGGAGTGGGCTAGAGCGGCCTCAAAGCCCTGAGAAGCGAGGAAAAGCGCTTCCTCTTGCTCTGCGTTGCAAAGGCGCTCACAAAGTGGGCCCGGCGTTTCCTCTCTGCCGACCACAGAGACGGCAAAGGGTCTTTTCTGGCTCCGCTTCGCAACCATAGAGTCCGGGGGAGGACCAAAAAGTTGCCCCGTCTAGAAGAACCGGCGCGTCCGGCCTCCATTGAGGCCCGCGGGAGAAGGACCCCGGAGGCTGCCGGCCGGCCTCCGCCGCCCAGGGTCGATTGGGCGCTCTAGGTGGCCAACTCTATGGTGCCGCGGCCTTAGAAACGTCTCCGCGTCGCGAGGTGGTGCGCATGCGCCAGGTGAGCCTCGGCCATTGGGCGAGCAGCAGCCAATCGGGAAGCGCCTCTTAGGCCAATCAGGCAGAGGGCGGCCCACGTTGCTGGGGGGCGGGGGTGGGAAAGAGGTCATGACCCCAGGGGGGTTCCCGGAGTCTCTGCCCGCGAAGAGCTTCCAGTTCTGTCCCCGCAGCTGCCACCTCCTGGGGCTGCAGACCTAAGCGAGGACTCCCCGGGGAGTCAAATATTTGCTCCAGCCAGGCCTCAGATTCAGCAGGATATCCAGGGGATAAGATTTCGCCTGCATGCGTGCACACAAAAACCTCTACCCAGAATTAAACTTAGTCGGTGTTCAAGATGATGATATTGGATTTATATCCCACCCTGCACTCTGAATCTCAGAGCAGCTCACGGTCTCCTATCCCTTCCTCCACAAACAGACACCCTGCGAGGTGGGTGGGGCTGAGAGGGCTCACACAGCAGCTGCCCTTTCAAGGACAACTCCTACGAGAGCTATGGCTGACCCAAGGCCATTCCAGCAGGTGCCTTTAAACAGAGGCTAGAGGGCCATCTGACAGCAATGAGGATCCTGTGAATTTAGGGGGAGGGATTTGTGAGTTTCCTGCATTGTGCAGGGGGTTGGACTAGATGACCCTGAAGGTCCCTTCCAACTCTAGGATTCTATGATTCTTCAGGAGGTGGTGGGCTCTCCTTCCTTGGAGGTTTTTATACAGAGGCTAGATGGCTATCTGACAGCGATGAAGATCCTGTGAATTTAGGGGGAGGTGTTTGTGAGTTTCCTGCATTGTGCAAGGGGTTGGACTAGATGACCTTAGAGTTCCCTTCCAACTCTAGGATTCTTCAGGAGGTGGTGGGCTCTCCTTCCTTGGAGGTTTTAAACAGAGGCTGGATGGCCATCTGACAGCAATGAAGATCCTGTGGATTTAGGGGGAGGTGTTTGTGAGTGTCCTGCATTGTGCAGGGGGTTGGACTAGATGGCCCTGGAGGTCTCTTCCAGCTCTAGGATTCTATGATTCTTCAGGAGGTGGTGGGCTCTCCTTCCTTGGAGGTTTTTCAACAGAGGCTGGATGGCCATCTGACAGCAATGAAGATCCTGTGAATTTAGGGGGAGGGATCTGTGAGTTTCCTGCCTTATGCAAGGGGTTGGACTAGATGACCCTGATTGGAGGAGTGGGGAATCAGCCGGTTCCTAGGCATACTATGGTGTTAGCTGTTGTGTTTCCCTTTTGACAGCATCTTGATGCAGGCCAGGCAACAGGCACTTGTGCAGTTCCAGCTTCTGCATACACATTCCCCCTCCAAAACCAGGCAGCATGTAGACATTGGGCAGGGCCATAGTCTCAAGACGCCAGTAAGTTTTATTTAATATAATTATTTAAAACATTTATTATTAGCCACTTTTCTGTCTTACAGGAACTTAAGGTAGCTTGCGATGTAAATAATAATTAGACATAGAAACCACAAATTAAAATTAATAATTTAAAACTGCTGGTGGGCAAAACTCATCAAATGGTGTGCTGAATAAAACTTTTGGCTGCTTCCTTGAGATCAAGAGTAAGGGGGCCAGTTGCGCCTCCCCAGGGGGGCTGTCCCATAACTGTGGGGCTGCCCTGAAAAGGCCCTCTCTTGTGTACCCACCAAATGAGGTTCTTTAGTTGATGGGACCCTCAAGAGGCCGCGTTCAAGCCACGGTATCTCCTGTTAACTCATTTTTATGAGGGCCGGATCAGACATAAATGAGACTTTGTTGGGCCAGGCCATGTGTGTACCTACTTAAGATTAGGTAGCAGAGATATAAGAGGGAGCCCTGCGGCGCAGAGTGGTAAAGCTGCAGTACTGCACTCTGAACTCCCTGCTCACGACCTGCGTTCGATACCAGCAGAAGCTGGGTTCAGGTAGCCGGCTCGAGGTTGACTCCGCCTTCCATTCTTCCGAGGTCGGTCAAATGAGTACCCAGCTTGCTGGGGGGGAAAGCGTAGATGACTGGGGAAGGCAAGGGCAAACCACCCAATAAAAAGTCTGCCGTGAAAACGTGAAAGCAACGTCACCCCAGAGTCGGAAACAACTGGTGCTTGCACAGGGGACTACCTCTACCATTTTTTTACCTGAAATATAAACTTTATAAGGGACACAGAAAAATGCAATTAAAGATTTTTTAAAAAATCTTAAAACATTTAGCACTCATTGGTCTTAAAGCTGCTTTCTTTATATTTCTCCCCTGAGATCCAGGGAACTGGGCAAAGGAAGCTCTGGCTCTTTCCTTCCTCCCCCAGAGGACCAGGAGCGGGAAGAGCCTCAGCCAATAGAAGGAAGAGAGGCTTGACTTAGTAGCTCTGCTGTGCAATTGAGAGAGCCTGGCAAAGCAAGCTATTCTTCCCCCTCTTCCTCCCCATGGGAGGAGCCTCAGCCAATGGAGAAAATAGAGGTTTTGCTCTGTAGCTCTGCTGTGCGATTGAGCAAGCCTTGCAAAGCAAGCTGTGATGCAGAAGGAAGCAGATGACAGCCAGTGCTGGAGGGCCTGATAGGAACTCTCCGGGAGCCTGATTCAGCTACCGGGCTGCATGTTTGACACCCTTAAGTTAAGGAGTAACAGACCGCCAACATACAATGAAAAATGCCTTTCCCTGCCTAGGATCCTAGGGAGCTGCTGCCAGAGCAGACAGCCTCATGCTAGAGAGACTGAGGGTCTGATTCAAAAGAAGGCCACTTTGTGTAGTTGGCAAGAGTCCCACGCAGCCGCCCTCCAGCTGTGGTAAGCAAGATGGAAGGCGGTTCTGAGAGGTTCATTCTTGACTCTTTCCAGGAGCTCTCGAGATGGAGCCTCGGCCAGCTGGGACCACCGTTGAAGGGAGGAAGAAGTTCACCGTGAAGATGCAGGAGGAGGATGACAATATGGCACCGGTATAAAGGGGGGTGGGGTGTCTCCTGGGGCCCTCCTTGCCTCTGAGCTCTTGCTGGTGCAGACACCGCAGTGGGTCTTCTCAGTTTGCACACACCCTTTCAATTCTGTTTTCCCATTGGCAGGCACGGCTGCTCTTCAAGCCCTCCAGCACTTCAAGCCCCTCCCCGGCTCCTGAGGCTCCAGTTCGGCCAGATGCGGCCACCTATGCAGACTATGTCGTGGAGAAAGCGGGCACCTCCACAGCCATCCAGGCAAAGCCAGCAGCAGCAACCAAACCCCACAGCTCCCTGGCCGTGCAGGGGAACCTGGAAGGCAAAGAGCCACCCCTGAATCCTGCTCCAAAACTGGGGGCCAAGCTCAACTCCATCGTTGTCAGTCCTCGGCAGGTGGGAGAGGGCAGAGCGAGAAGGAATACCCGGGCCAGCCTCCAGCTTGGAGCTTTCTGGCGGGGCTGTAGAATGAAAGCTGGTCTTATTTCACCAGCCAAATGGTCATGAACGATGGGGATGCTCCAGGGCTGAAAAAGAGTTGTGAAATCTTGAATGTGGGGTGGGGGCTGAACCTTGAAGCTGCAGAGGGGTGCAGACCTCCCAAAGCTCAAGACAGGCTACAGTTCAGGCCCCTGGGACAAGGCTGCTTGCAAATAACCCACCCCTTAGAACCTCCCAGTTCTGACAGACCACTTTTACTCCTCTCCCTCTCCCGTGGACGCTAGTCCAGTGGCTGTTTGTGGCAGAGCTGGGTGGATTCTCCTGCCTTCTCTCTCAGTCTCTGACTGGGCTTCCCTTCTTTCCTCAGCGGGGCAACCCCATCCTGAAGTTTATCCGCAACGTGCCCTGGGAGTTTGGCGAGATTGTCCCCGACTATGTCCTGGGCCAGAGCACCTGCGCCCTGTTCCTGAGGTGAGAATTTGCGCAGTGTCTCAAGCATGCATACAAGCAGCTGTCCTGGTTCCAGAAGCATTCGGCTGCTTTTCTAGACATGTCTGGTTCCCACTGAAAGAATCTGAAATTCAGCTCTGCTGCCTTCCTAACCTTTAGTGGGGAAGGCCAACCTGCCTCATAGGGTGTCTGCTGTGGGGAAAGGAAGGGAAGGAGGCTGTAAGCCTCTCTGAGACTGGGCGAAGGGCGGGGGATAAATCCAGTCTCTTCTTTACTCCCACAACCTCCAGCCCTTCTCCTCACTATCCCTTCCTCGCCAAAACCACACAGTCCCTCCCACTGAGTGAGGACTTTCTGGGCCAAGCGGGCTTCAGCGCTCCAGCATTGGAATGTTCATGAACAATCTGTGACGCCATCCAGGGGAAGGCAAAGATGGACAGCGGTGGTCGGCCATCGCTTGCCTCTGCGTAGCAACCCTGAGCTTCCTTGGTGGTCTCCCTTACAAACATTCACCAGGGCTGACCCCGCTTAGCTGCAGAGATACGATGAGAGATGAGATCAGGCCAGCCTGGGCCACGCAGAGCAAGCGAGTCATCTTACATTCAAGCGAAGGGGGCATTACACCTGCGGAAGCTGTTGAGGCCTAGAGAAACATGAAGCTTGTCCTCATGGGGCCGAAATGCAATTTTGAAACACGCATCACAGTTCCTGTTGATGCCCTGACTAGCGACTGTCCGTCTGTCTCTCATCCGCCTGCAGCCTCCGCTACCACAACCTGAAGCCCAACTACATCCACGAACGCCTTCAGAGCCTGGGCAAGACCTACCTGCTGCAGGTGCTCCTCATTCATGTCGATGTGGTGAGAGACTCCAGACCCCAAGGATACCCACCCTCGCTGCCCCCTTTAGTCCTCCCTGCTCCCTCACGGCTCTGCGCAGACCTCTTCTGTTCTGCGTCTGCATTTCCCTCCCCTCCCCTTTCCGCTGGCTCAGGCTGTGCCCCCTCTGCTTCCTTTAGAAAGACCCTCACCAGGCCCTGAAGGAGCTGGCCAAGATCTGTATTCTGGCAGACTGTACCCTGGTCCTCGCGTGGAGGTGAGGGCGGAGACTCGGGTGACGGGGAGGTTCTCTGTGCAACAGGGCGGTAGCCAGGATTTCATGGGTTGGCGGGCCCACAGCAGAATTTTTTGGGAGGGGGGCCACCCAATTTGGCAGCCCAGGGCTCTCGGCACTGTAAGTTGCCTTAAGTTCCACAAGCTAACCCCACCTCACCTGGGCAGTCACAGCAGCTCTTGGAGAGCCAGTTTGGTGCAGTGGTGAAGTGTGCAGACTCTTATCTGGGAGAACCGGGTTTGATTCCCCACTCCTCCACTTGCAGCTGCTGAGATGGCCTTGGGTCAGCCAGAGCTCTGGCAGAGGTTGTCCTTGAAAGGGCAGCTGCTCTAAGAGCTCCCTCAGCCCCACCCACCTCACAGGGTGTCTGTTGTGGGAGAGGGAGATAGAGATTGTGAGCTGCTCTGAGACTCTTCGGAGTGGAGGGCAGGATATAAATCCAATAGCTTCATCTACCTCACAGGGTGTCTGTTGTGGGGGAGGAAGGGAAAGGAGATTGTGAGCTGCTCTGAGACTCTTCGGAGTGGAGGGCGGGATATAAATCCAATATCTTCATCTACCTCACATGGTGTCTGTTGAGGGGGGGAAGGGAAAGGAGATTGTGAGCCGCTCTGAGACTCTTCGGAGTGGAGGGCGGGATATAAATCCACTATCTTCATCTACCTCACATGGTGTCTGTTGAGGGGGGGAAGGGAAAGGAGATTGTGAGCCGCTCTGAGACTCTTCGGACTGGACGGCGGGATATAAATCCACTATCTTCATCTACCTAACAGGGTGTCTGTTGTGGGGGAGGAAGGGAAAGGAGATTGTGAGCCGCTCTGAGACTCTTCGGAGTGGAGGGCGGGATATAAATCCAATATCTTCATCTACCTCACAGGGTGTCTGTTGTGGGGGGAGGAAGGGAAAGGAGATTGTGAGCTGCTCTGAGACTCTTTGGAGTGGAGGGCGGGATATAAATCCAATATCTTCATCTACCTCACAGGGTGTCTGTTGTGGGGGGAGGAAGGGAAAGGAGATTGTGAGCTGCTCTGAGACTCTTCGGAGTGGAGGGCGGGATATAAATCCAATATCTTCATCTACCTCACAGGGTGCCTGTTGTGGGGGAGGAAGGGAAAGGGGATTGTGAGCTGCTCTGAGACTCTTCGGAGTGGAGGGCAGGATATAAATCCAATATCTTCATCTACCTCACAGGGTGTCTGTTGTGGGGGAGGAAGGGAAAGGGGATTGTGAGCCGCTCTGAGACTCTTCGGAGTGGAGGGCAGGATATAAATCCAATATCTTCATCTACCTCACAGGGTGTCTGTTGTGGGGGAGGAAGGGAAAGGAGATTGTGAGCCGCTCTGAGACTCTTCGGAGTGGAGGGCAGGATATAAATCCAATATCTTCATCTACCTCACAGGGTGTCTGTTGTGGGGGAGGAAGGGAAAGGAGATTGTGAGCCGCTCTGAGACTCTTCGGAGTGGAGGGCAGGATATAAATCCAATATCTTCATCTACCTCACAGGGTGTCTGTTGTGGGGGAGGAAGGGAAAGGAGATGGTGAGCTGCTCTGAGACTCTTCGGAGTGGAGGGCGGGATATAAATACGATATCATCTTCTTCTGTTCCCCCCACCCCTTTCTTATGTGCTCCTCTCTCAGAGAAACAGAGACCTCTCAACTCCCCCCCCCCCCCTTTGCTCTGCAAGGTGTGTTAGGGAAGGGGAGGGGGGGGGAAGTGAAAAACCATCAGTAATGCTACTACTTGTTCAGAATGGTGGTGAGCAAAGGGGACAGATTGGGGAGGGGCCATATAGTTGCAAGGGGGGTTGGCAGGATGGGCCTGGCCCCTCCCAGGCCTGCTGTGCAACCAGCAGAAGAGCCATGCTGGTCAGGGGGCTGGGGGAGGGAGGCAGAAAGGCACCTTCCCGATCTCAGAATTGTCGGGTGCCCCCCACGCCCTCCCAAGAGCCATACCTCAGGGCCTAGCAACAGGGTGCCTTGCCCTTGCCTCCTCCTCCCCAGGTTTGCGCGTTCAGGCCTCCCGGTGCGTCCTGCGCTTCATTAACTCCGTCCCCAGGCAGGCACAAGCCCAGTCCCGATTGGGATTGTGGTATGTGGAGGGAGAGGGGTCTAACCCCTCCTCCCAGTGCATCGTTTTCCCAGCCTGAAATGCCCCCGGAGGCCTCCCCCCCCCCCCCAGGGAAACTCTGACCTGTGATGAGCGACGCACAAGAGAGTCGCCTGCCCCTCTGGTAGGTCTCTTGAACCAGATTCCCCCGGTTTCCTTTTCCAACCTGCAGCCCGGAGGAAGCAGGACGCTACCTCGAAACGTACAAGGCCTACGAACAGAAGCCGGCGGACCTGCTGAAGGAGAAGGTGGAGCAGAATTACTTGTCCCGAGTAAGAGCCCCCCCCCCCTTGATTTATTAAAACTTTCGTCTCCTGATTCAGCTTGCCATTCAAGGCAACTTGCAGCAACAGCTCAGAAACATGTTCCATTTAGACAGAACCAGCCGACCCCAAATCTTTGTGGCACAGGAAGTAGCTGGAGGCAGGGCCCGGGGGCACTCCTTCTGACCTCTGCAGCACCCCCACCCCAGCTGTGCCTCGCCTGGCATCTGCTGCCCCTTGCCCCTACGTGGCTGGTCCTGATTGGACAGGGGGAGGGCTGGCAGTTATGAGAGTCAGCAATCCCAGCAGGCCCGATGCCCCCCCCAGTTCAGCTTTTTTGGGTGGGGTCACCAGCCATGAATTCCTACATTCCTACATTGCCTTTTTGAGGCCTGCCAGAGCTCACACCAAGAACTGGGGGGGTATTAACAACTTTCAAGGCGAGATAAGCTTTGCCAGAGGTCAGGCGCTGAGGTGGTTCTGCTCCTTTCCCAGGTGACTGACTGCCTGACCAGCATCAAGTCAGTGAACAAGACGGACACGCTGAGCCTCCTCTCCACGTTTGGAGTAAGTAGCTTCTCTTCTGGGGCCGGGCGTCCCTTCCCCTCCCCCTCTCAGACCACCAAGCGCCTTTCAGAAAGGCACAGAGTTCAGATTGTGCACCTCGGATTCCTCCCTGCCGCAAACTTCACCACCAAAGAAGGTTCCAGACTGCCTGCCCCAACCGTTCTTTGGAGCCAAGTTAGTTCAGAGGAAGTCTGTGGGGCGTCACGCTAGGATCAGCGTGCCACAAAACTTCCGTAGGGCCTGCAAGACTATCCTTTTGAACATACGAAGCTGCCTTATACTGAATCAGACCTTCAGTCCATCAAAGTCAGTCTTGTCTACTCAGACTGGCAGCAGCTCTCCAGGGTCTCAAGCGGAGGTTTTTCACACCTATTTGCCTGGACCCTTTTTAGTTGGAGATGCCGGGGATTGAACCTGGGACCTTCTGCTTACCAAGCAGATGCTCTACCACTGAGCCACCATCCTTCCCAACTGGCCTTCGCTTAATGCGGATTTCAGTATACTACATATGGCCCTCATAAACTACCGAGAACACTTAGAACACAGCACTGTAAATGTTAGTTTTAATTTTGATGGTTTTAATTAGCAAATTATATTGTACTGAGAAAATGTTTTATATTGTAATTCTGTAATTGGGATATGTTGTGAGCCGGCCTGAGCCTGCTTTGGCGGGGAGGGTGGGATATAAATAAATAGTATTATTATTATTAAGTCACCACCCTTAAAGCAGGATCCAGGATAAAGCCCGGGGGGGGGGGTGCGTGTAAAGTTTGGTTAAATTGCAGCTGACTGGTGGGTGCCCTTGCCTGCCTCTGCGTAGCAACCCTGGGCGCTCCCTTGGTGGTCTCTCATCCAGTTTCTGAGCAAGGCCAACCCCGCTTAGCTTCCAACCTCTGGCCACCCTGGACCACCCACAGCAGGGCAGAGGCAAACAGGGGCAGTTTCATCTACTGCCCTTCTCTGGGGGGCAGTCCGGGGTTCCCTTGGTGGTCTCCCATCCAATCCCAAGCAGGGTCGACCGGGTTTAGCTTCAGAGATCCGATAGGCTCAGGCTAGCCAGGCCATCCAAGTTGGCACGGGACTACTAAATCCTTGTTTAACCCCATCTCAGCCATTTTCAAGAGGTCTCTCTCTCTCTGGCTTCTCCCCTGCATCTGAAGAAGTGTGGACACCTGCAAAAGCATGTACCTTGAATGAAACTTCATTGGTCTTAAAGGGGCCACTTGTCCCGTCCGTTTACTGAGGACACCCTCTCTCTCGCCCACCTCTTGCCCTCCAGAACCCTTGTGCCGCGTTGGGCTCAGCCCCTCCTTAATTGCAGGGCTTCCTCTTGCCTTGCAGTCCCTGGCCAGCCTAGGTGAAGCCTCCAGGGAAGAGCTCTCCCTCTGCCCAGGGATCGGGCCCCAGAAGGTAAGCAGGGAACACGTCCCGCGGGGAGGATGGGACAAAACGTTCTGGATAATCCAAAGACAACTGGGAGAGGGGGGTTGTCCCTTGCAGCTTCCACAGACAAGATACAAAGGAGCCCTGCCTGCGACTTGTTTGCAAGGCCCACAGAAACGATGTCCCTTCCTCACCTCTCTTCTCTCTCCTCCCAGGCCAAGAGGCTGTATGACGTTCTCCATGAGCCGTTTCTCAAAGGCCCCAAATGAGCAGAGGGCACCCTGACCAGACAAGGGATCGTGCACTTTGGTGGGGGGGGAGCAGTGTTGGTTCCCCCTCTCTGCCTGAGCAGCCCCTCGCCAGCAATGCCTTCTGGGAAAGCCAACAGGCTCAGCTCAAGCCAGCTCCTGGAAGGGGGAAGAGAAGCTGCCTTCTGCGGAGGTGAAATTAACACAACAGACCTTGCAATAAAAGGACCACAACTGGCAAAATAAATCCCAAAGGCAGCCTGTTTTTTGGGGGGAGGGGGGCTGCCTGGAGGTGTATGCCCAAGAAGAGTAGCCTTCCATCCCTGAACCAGGACTTTGTGGGTAGCAGGCGCTCCTGTGCCTATTAGGCCACACCCCCCTGATGTAGCCAATCCTCCAAGAGCTCATAGGGCTCTTCATACAGGGCCTACTGCAAGCTCCAAGAGGATTGGATAGACCAGGGGTGTGTGGCCCAAGGGTGGGATTCTAGCAGGAGCTCCTTTGCATATTAGGCCACACACCCCTGCTGTAGCCAATCCTCCAAGAGCTTCCAGGGCTCTTCGTACAGGGCCCACTGCAAGCTCAAAAAAAGAAGCCCTGCGGGCCTGAACACAACACTTCTGGTTCCCTCTTTAGCTGCAAATCGTGCCAGGCCAGCCCACCCATCCCACGCAAAGCACTCCCTGAGAATCCCAGCCGTGCCCCCACAAAGAAGGGGCTGCCCTTGGATGCCCCCCAGCAACAAAAGAGCAGCCTCGAGGGGGGGGGGGCAGGCGGCACACAGATTGGGGCTGGGCCCCCACGCAAAACTGAGCAAGACAACAGACCAGGCAGCTTCCGCAGCGAGCTTTCTCTTTTTCTTCCTTTATGGGCAAGGACTTCAGATAGCAGCAGTGGCGCAGAGCCAGGAGATACAGCCTGGGCCAGCTGTGCCCAAGATCTAGCCAACATGCCTGAAGGCGCACGGGGACTAGTAGGATCCAGCCCCTCGACATGTCAGGTGAAAGCATCACAGCTTAAAACACTCCTCCCTCAAACCCAACAGGCAAGCTGGCCAGACCGTTCTCCCAGGGTGGGTTTCCCCCTCTTTTAAAACCGCAGGGCAAGGCGAGAAAGAGCCTGATGTTAGCAGAAGCCTCCGTGCACCAGAAGCGGGCTTTGCAGGACAGATGCATGGGATCCAAGCCCACTGAGGCCTGGGCCCCAATGCTCCTGCCCCTAGGAGTCCCCCCCTTCCTTCTCCAGCCCCTCCTGGGCAGCCTGCCGCCTGCGATGCTCCTTCTTCTTGCGCTTCTGGCTCAGCTCCTCCCTGCCGGGCTCCACCTCCTGCCCTCCCCCTCCCCCCAAGGGTGTGTCCAGCCCAGCCCAGCTCTCCGCTTCCTGCGGGACAGGCTGGGCTGCCTCCTCCAGCTTCTCCTTCTTCCTCTTCTTCTTGGCTTTGTGACTTGAGCTGCCCGCCCAGGGCTCCTCCCCGGCCAAGACCAGCCCACCCTCTAGGGCAGGTCCCGGGCCACTGGAGTCCTGCAACACCTCAGCAGCACCTTCCTGGCTGCTGAAGAGCTCGGGCGACGCTGCCTGCTCTTGGCTTCTTCCCTTCTGTGTTCCCTGGGTCACCTCCTCTGTCCCTGGGAGACTGTCCTCTCCTGCCTGGGTCTCAGAGTGCCCTCCCAACAGCCCCTCTGCCTCTCCCACCAGCTCCTCCTTCACCTCCTGGTCCCCCTTCCTTTTCTTCTTCTTCTTGCTTCTGGGACCAAGATCCAGCGCCCCACCAGACACGAGGCCATCCTGGGCAAGAAGTTCAGAGTTTGGCTGGGAGCAGATTCCCGACAGCGTGGCCTCTGCCTCTCCCCCCATCTCCTCCTTCAGGTCTCTTTCTTTCTTCCTTTTCTTCCTCTTGCTTAAGGAAGCCAGATCCTCCATCTCAGCAGGCAGAGGACCATATTGGGCAACGGCCGCAGGGTCTGGCTGGAAGTCGACCGGCCTTGTCCCATCCTCCTGGTGCAGGCTTGTGGCCTCTGCCTCTCCCCTCGTCTCCTCCTTCACGTCTCTTTCTTTCTTCCTTTTCTTCCTCTTGCTTAAAGAAGCCAGATCCTCCATCTCACCAGGCAGGAGGCTGTTCTGGGCAACCGCTGCAGGGTCTGGCTGGAAGCTGATTGGGTTTGTCCCATCTGCCTGGTGCAGGCTTGCGGCCTCCGCCTCTCCTCTCGCCTCCTCCTTCAGGTCTCCATCCTCCTTGCTTTTCTTCATCTTCTTCTTCTTCCTCCTGGGACCTGCAGCCTCTGCCTCGCCAGAGAGAAGCCCGCCGTGGGCAAAGGCTGCAGAGTTTGGCTGCGCCTCTGGCAAGGAGCTGACTGCCGACCCAGCTGTGCCGTCTTCCTCCTCCCTCTGCAGCGGGGCCGCTGCCTCTTCTCCCAGCTCCTCCTTCGCTTGTCTGTCATCCTTCCTTTTCTTCTTCTTTTTGCTTGCAGGAGCCACATCCTCTGGGTCGCCAGAGAGGAGATTGTTTTGAGCTTCAGCGGCAGAGCTTGGCTGGGAATCAGCTGCCAATGGGACTGCCCCGTCCTCTGCCTCCCCCACCATCTCCTTCAGTTTCCGGTCCTTCTTCGTTTTCTTTTTCTTCTTGCTTCCGGAAGCTGCATCCTCTGGGTCGCCAGAGAGGAGATCATTTTGGGCATCGGCCACAGAGCTTGGCTGGGAATCAGCTGCCAACAGGACTTCCCCGTCCGCTTCATGCTGGCCTCCAGCCCCAGCTTCCCCAGGCTCTGTGGCTTCCCCCAAAGGCATCGCAAAGAGAGGCGGCTGGTTCTCCTCTCCCTGATGCTTCTTTTTCTTCTTCTTTCTCTTCCTGGGAGGCTCCTCTGTTGCTCCAGGCAGGGGAGCGCTCTCTGAGCTGTTCCCGAAGGGCAGGAAGCGTTGCTTGAGGCCTGCTGGGATCTGGGGGGCTGGCCTGGCCGCCACCGGGAAAAGGGGCTGGTTGCCGCTGGAGCCCCCATTTGTCTCGCAGATACTCAGGGAGCCGCTGAAGGGTGAGGAGCAGGCGAGGCGGTCCCCGTGGCCAGAAGGGAGCAGCAGGTGAGCCCCGGCCAGATGCTCCAGAGCCGCCCGAACGTGGAAGGTCTTCTCTGTGCCGCCCGGCTGCGACGCCTTCAGAGTCTGGGAGCCCAATAAGGATACGGAGAGGCCATCAAAGCTGAAGAGCAAGCGGATCCGCGTTACAAGCGGCCCATAAAACAACAGTTGCCACCAAGGCTCCCTCCAAGCTGCAGAGTCTTGTGAGCAAAAAGTCTACTTTGGGAGCTCCTAGCTTTAGCATTGTGAGCTCCTGTATAAATTAGCGCGCTCTGGGGGAGTCATCCTTCCTGAGCCAAGACAAAAATGTGTGAGCTGGAGGCTAAACATCTGTGAGCTAGCTCACACTAACTCAGCTTAAAGGGAACACTTGTTGCCAACCTTTCCCGATGCCTGCCAGAATGGGGCCTCCTTTTAAACAACTGGTGTGACAGCCTCGTTCCCCCCCCCCCCCCCCCCTGCTCATCACATATAGCACAAAGAGTACCAGTTGGGAGTCCTGTCTCTCTGCAGAACACCCCCCGCTGCAGCATGCCTCTCTCTCCCAATCGAAGGCCTGGAGAGCCCAAAAACACCCACCTCTCTGGGCTGAAGGCGGAGGGGGTTCGGATCAACCACAGCTCTTTGGAAGAGTCCTGCAGCGTCTCTTGGGAGAAGGGCCAAGGGCAGAACGGAGCGTCTGTGAAATCTGGGGGGCACTTGAAGCGCGGAAGGCCTGCAGAGAGAAAATGAGCGAGTCAAGCAAGGCAGCCCCCTATCTCACGCCCACCTGGTCTCCAAAGAGGAGCCAGACACCCCCAGATGTGCCACTTCAGTCCTGTGGTGGCATGTTAGAGCCCAGTAGGGGTGGCCAAACTTGCTTAATGTAAGAGCCACATAGAATAAACGTCATGTCTGAGAGCCACAAGACATGAATGTCAGCCACAAGGGAGGGAGAGAGGGAAGCAGATGGAGGAAGGGGGGAGGTGGAAAGAAAGCAACTTTAAATGACTCCTCCAAGCTGCTGGCTGGCTTGGCGAAGTGATTTAAAGAACAGATGCCTTCTCTATGCAGTGGTGGGTGCTTCAAGAAGAAGACTGCAGATTTATACCCCGCCCTTCTCTCTGAATCGGACTCAGAGCGGCTCACAATCTCCTACATCTCCACAACAGACACCCTGTGAGGTGGATGGGGCTGAGAGAGCTCAGACAGCAGCTGTACTTTCAAGGACAACCTCTGCCAGAGCTATGGCTGACCCAAGGCCATTCCAGCAGCCGCAAGTGGAGAAGTGGGGAATCAAACCCAGTTCTCCCAGATAAGAAGAAGAGACTGCAGATTTATAACCTGCCCTCTCTGAATCAGAGACTCGGAGGGCTTACAATCTCCTATATCTCCTTCCCCCACAACAGACACCCTGTGAGGTGGGTGGGGCTGAGAGGTTCTGACAGAAGCTGCCCTTTCAAGGACAACCTCTGCCAGAGCGATGGCTGACCCAAGGCCATTCCAGCAGCCGCAAGTGGAGGAGTGGGGAATTAAACTCGCTTCTCCCAGATAAGAAGACTGCAGATTTATACCCTGCCCTTCTCTCTGAATCAGAGACTCAGAGGGCTTACAATCTCCTATATCTCCTTCCCCCACAACAGACATCCTGTGAGGTGGGTGGGGCTGAGAGAGCTCTGACAGAAGCTGCCCTTTCAAAGACAACCTCTGCCCTTCTTTCGGAAGGACTCAGAGCAGCTCAAAATCTCCTACATCTTCTCCCCCCACAACAGACACCCTGTGAGATGGGTGGGGCTGGAGAGAGCTCTCACAGCAGCTGCCCTTTCAAGGACAACCTCTGCCAAAGCTGTGGCTGACCCAAGGCCATTCCAGCAGCTGCAGGTGGAGGAGTGGGGAATCAAACCCGGTTCTCCCAGATAAGAGAGCTCTGGCTGACCCAAGGCCATTCCAGCAGCTGCAAGTGGAGGAGTGGGGAATCAAACCCGGTTCTCCCAGATAAGAGTCCGCACACTTGACCAAGCAGGCTCTCCTCCCACACACAATACGTGTGAAAGAGCCACAGTTCGGCCGCCCCTGGCCCAGTGCATGCAACTCCACCCCCCTCCCAGCCCCAGTCCAGGAAAGCGGGTCGGGCTCCAGCCCCCTCCCGAAGGGGTCCCAGTCCCCCCCACGCCCCGGCTTCAAGTCCTGCAAAGGAGAGCGCGGCAGCAAGCAAGCGCCTGGCTCCGGCCGCCGGCCCTCTCCCCTCCCTCGCAGCCCCTGCAGCAGCCCGGCTGCCCCAGCGAAGCCCACGGCCTCCCCGCCCGGCTCACCCTGCGGCGCCTCCATGCCCTGCTGCCCACGTGCGCCTCCCTGGCCCCGCCGCCGCTTCCGGCTTCTCCGGACGCTTCCATGCACGCCGCGGGGAACGGGGGTGGCGCGTAGGGGTGACGTCACTGGCACCCCCGACTGCTCCAGTTGGCACCGTCCCGCTCCTTAAAGGGGAAGCCGGCCCTTTTCCGGCCCTGGATCCAAGCGGGCAGCCCTGTTCGTCTGAAGCAGTTGAACAAAGCAGGAGTCAAGTGCATCTTTAAGACCAACCAATTTTTATTGAGAACGTAAGTTTTCGTGTGCTCTTAAGCACACTTCCTCAGACGAGGAATCCAGCACAGGGAGCAAAGCCATACAGAGTTGAGCAGAGCCAAACAGAGTTGGTAGGCAGTGGCCCACAATGCAACATGGTACAGATTTAAGAACCAATGACAGTGAAGTAAAATTATCTGGTGGGCAGGGGTTGAGAATGTAAAATGGTGCAATGGCAGAATAGTAAAATTAACAAATGGAGCAAACCTTTGATCTGAGTAGCTTGAGCATGTGAAAGCAACAAAACAGCAGTATGCAGTAAAATTAACAAATGGAACAAACCTTTGATATGAGTAGCATGAGCATGCGAAAGCAACAAAACAGTAGCATGTCAAAATTTGAGATTGTCTGCCAATGACAATGGGAGATGGGTTCAATATATGTAATGGGATAAGCAACCAAAGTCCCTGCTTGAGTGTGTCAATGCAGCTAAAAGAGAAATACATTGGACAGTGATGTTCTTCTCCACCTAATTTACTTTTTAACATGTACACATAATTCTAGCTTGCCATAGGAAAAAGGAATACAATAAAATATAGTGAAAACGGGTAAAGCATATGTAATAGGATATACAGCCAATAGGCGCCTGGCGCCGATCCGGAGTGACTTTGCTGCTTTTGAGGGGGAGGTGCAGCCAGGGAAGGGGAGGGGAGGGGGCTGTGCTGCCCCTGAGTGGCCCGGGATTCGCATTGGAGCCAGCCCAGGTGTAGCTGCAGGAAAGGCTGGGAGGGGGAGCAGGGTGGCAAGCAGCAGCAGCTCTGTCTTGGCCTGGAGCAGGAGGGACGGTTGCCAACGCTGGCCTGGAGATGAGGAGGGGGGGGCTCAGGAAGGCAGAGGGGGAAAGAGTCCAGCGGGGATGCGGCGCCACTCTGGAATACCCATCTTCCTAGACTCTCTGGTATTCTATAGAGTCTGCACTGCAAAGTAGCCATTTCCTTCTGGAGAACCAAGCTCTGCTTTATTGTATCCCACACTGATGAGGGAAGGGTTCTGCCCTGAGGAGCTTACAGTCTCTACCCAACCAGCAGATGATGGAGTACAAGTGGGATTCTGGACTTAGGCGGTCCTTCCCTTGTCTGACCCAGCAGGGCTCTTCTGATATTCTTCTCAGGGGAAGGCCTCAGCCTCTCTGCCCTGTTGTTGGCCCTCCAGAGGAACTGGCTGGCCCTTGTGTGGGACAAGAGGCTGGACTAGATGGACCCTCCCTGGTCTGATCCAGCAGGGCTCTTCTGAGGTTCTTCTCAGGGGAAGGCCTCAGCCTCTCTGCCCTGTTGTTGGCCCTCCAGAGGAACTGGCTGGCCCTTGTGTGGGACAAGAGGCTGGACTAGATGGACCCCCCCTGGTCTGATCCAGCAGGGCTCTTCTGAGGTTCTTCTCAGGGGAAGGCCTCAGCCTCTCTGCCCTGTTGTTGGCCCTCCAGAGGAACTGGCTGGCCACTGTGTGAGACAGGAGGCTGGACTAGATGGACCCCCCCTGGTCTGATCCAGCAGGGCTCTTCTGAGGTTCTTCTCAGGGGAAGGCCTCAGCCTCTCTGCCCTGTTGTTGGCCCTCCAGAGGAACTGGCTGGCCACTGTGTGAGACAGGAGGCTGGACTAGATGGACCCTCCCTGGTCTGATCCAACAGGGCTCTTGTGATGTTCTTCTCAGGGGAAGGCCTCGGCCTCTCTGCCCTGTTGTGGGCCCTCCAGAGGAACTGGCTGGCCCCTGTGTGAGACAGGAGGCTGGACTAGATGGACCCTCCCTGGTCTCACTCAGCAGGGCTCTTCTAGTGTTCTTCTCAGGGGAAGGCCTCAGCCTCTCTGTCCTGTTGTTGGTCCTCCAGAGGAACTGGTTGGCCACTGCTAGAGGCAGGAGGCTGGACTAGATGGACTCTCCCTGGTCTGATCCGGCAGGGCTCTTCTGATGCTCTTCTCAGGGGAAGGCCTCAGCCTCTCTGCCCTGTTTCTGGTCCTCCAGAGGAACTGATTTGCCTCTGTGTGAGGCCGGAGGCTGGACTCAGTGGACCCTCCCTGGTCTGACCCAGCAGGGCTCTTCTGATGTTCTTCTCAAGGGAAGGCCTTGAGAAGCAACCAATTTACACAATACAAGTAATTTCCACAAGTGCATCCTTGGCAGGCCCTGGTTCCCCGGGCTGGGGAATGCAAGCCCCAGAACTGCTTTTGGCCCCTCCCCAGCAGTGTCCGTGCAAGCCCAGAGGGTCCCCTCCCACAGAGAGTGAGCTGGCGGGACCTTGCCCACTCCCCCCCCCCCACTAGGAAGGTCCCCCTGGCTATGGGCTGTGAGGGGCAGTGCAGGAGACTGTGCTCAGGTGTTTCAGGGGGCAGGTACGTGCAAGTTGCAAAGGGAGGAACTGCAAGGCCAGGGTGGCATCGGAGGAAAAGGGGTGGAAATGGGAACCAGCAATGTACTGGTAGAGCACTGGGCTAGGATCTGGGAGAGCCAGGTTTGAATCTCCACGTTGCCATGGGCGACCTTGAGCCAATCACGCCGTCTCAGCCTAGCCTGCCTTACAGAGTTGCTGTGAGCATAAAAGGGGGGGAAGATTGTGTGAGTCACCTTGGGGAGAAAGGTGAGGGGTAAATGAAGGGGAGAACTGTAAGTGGGAAGAGAGGGCTGCTCTCTTCCCTTAAGCAGCTGAAATGGGATCCCATCGCCTTTGCTGCTCTTCCACGTGGATGCTGGATTCGGATGCACGGAGAAAGAGACCCCTTCTCTGGAGTGCATCGATGCCCCCACCCCCCGCCACCTTAAGGCGGTCTCGCTTTACTCTGGTATCGCTTTACTCTGCTCTGGTAAGACCTCACCTGGAGTCTTTTGTTCAGTTTTAGGCACCACAATTTAAGAAGGATCTAGACAAACTGGAACAGGTCCAGAGGAGGGTGATGAAGATGGCGAGGGGTCTGGAGACCAAGTCCTATGAAGAAAGGTTGAAGGAGCTGGGGATGTTTAGCCTGGAAAGGAGGCGACTAAGAGGTGATAGGATCACCATCTTCAAGGACTTGAAGGGCTGTCATGTAGAAGATGGTGTGGAATTGTTTTCTGTGGCCCCAGAAGGTAGAACCAGAACCAATGGGTAGAAATTAAATTAAAAGAGTTTCCGTCTCAACATTAGGAAGAACTCCCTGACCGTTAGAGCGATTCCTCAGTGGAACAGGCTTCCTCGGGAGGTGGTGGGCTCTCCTTCCTTGGAGGTTTCTAAACAGAGGCTAGATGGCCATCTGACAGCAATGAAGATCCTGTGAATTTACGGGAAGGTGTTTGTGAGTTTCCTGCATTGTGCAGGGGGTTGGACTAGATGACCCTAAAGATCCCTTCCAAATCTATGCTGTTCCACTAATATCCGCTGGGTGTCGCTGGTGTGACGGTGTTCGGATTTCTGCGCCAAAGCGAAGTCCAGCCGGGAACATTTCAGAGCGACTACTGCATGCGCTGGAGCGTCATTGGGTATACTAACCCATCTTCCACTATATTTTAATGTATTTTTTCTAATGGCAAACTAGAATGATATTTATATGTGTGTTACATGTTTCAGTTAAACCTTTGAGAAACTTATGCGCTCTTTTTAACCCAGAGCTAACATTACAACAGACTCTTATTTATGGCACTTCACGCCTAATGACATAGACATCAGTCTGCTATTCTGATGTATATTGCCTTGTTTCTGTTTTAGTCCAGTCAACCCAGACGAAAAAAAAAAGGTAAAGGTAGTCTCCTGTGCAAGCACCAGTCGTTTCCGACTGGGGTGACGCTTTCACATTTTCACGGCAGACTTTTTATGGGGTAGCTTGCCATTGCCTCCCCCAGTTTTTGAGTTATCTGAGCCCCACCCCCACCCCTTGACATCATGGGACTTGGAGTGTCTCAAACTATGCATCAGTAGTTCTTTCTTTAGTCTCTGCCTTTTACATAAAAAGCTGCCAATACTTTTCCTTTGGTGCTGCTTGCAGAGTTTGGTGTAGTGGTTAAGCGCGTGGACTCTTATCTGGGAGAACCGGGTCTGATTCCCCACTCCTCCACTTGCACTTGCTGGAATGGCCTTGGGTCAGCCAGAGCTCTCTTATCTGGGAGAACCGTGTCTGATTCGCCACTCCTCCACTTGCACCTGCTGGAATGGCCTTGGGTTAGCCATAGCTCTTGCAGGAGTTGTCCTTGAAAGGGCAGCTTCTGTCAGAGCTCTCTCAGTCCCACCTACCTCACAGGGTATCTGTTGTGGGGGGAGAAGATAAAAGAGATTGTAAGCTGCTCTGAGTCTCTGATTCAGAGAGAAGGAAAAGGAAAGGTCCCCTGTGCAAGCACCAGTCGTTTCTGACTCTGGGGTGACATGGCTTTCACAACGTTTTCACAGCAGACTTTTGACAGGGTGGTTTGCCCTTGCCTTCCCCAGTCATCTACGCTTTCCCCCCAGCAAGCTGGGGACTCATTTGACCAACCTCGGAAGGATGGAAGGCTGTCAACCTGGAGCTGGCTTCCTGAACCCAACTTTTGCCGGGATCGAACTCAGGTCGTGAGCAGAGCTTAGGACTGCAGTACTGCAGCTTTAACACTCTGCACCACGGGGCTCTTTCAGAGAGAAGAGTGGAGTATAAATCTGCAATTCTTCTCTGCTAGAGTATTGAGGGCTGTTTTGGGCACAAGGGACTACTGAGCAAGAGAGAGAGAGACTTAATTGTGGAGTTTCCGAAGCCTGCAGCTCCAAAGTCTGCTGCTCTTTCAGATTCGGGTTCCTGGGTCTCTTTATTCACGCTTGGGTTGCTGAGAAGCCTTTGCCAAGCAAATGTTCACAGAGGCACTTATTCCAAACCAGACAGTATCTCTTTTTCTGGCAGGATCCCTGTCAGCTCCGCCCCCCCCCCCATGAAAATATTTGTCCTGGCACTCTTTGGGGAGGTTTTGGGAGGGCAGCTGTGGGTGCCCTGCAAATGACCTGGCCACCGTGTGGTGTAGCATCAGCCACCATGTTTGGTTGGGCACGGAGAAGGCACCATGTGCTTCTGGTCGTCTGGCCCTTCTCTGGAATTCTGTCCCTGGTCTTTGGCTGTCTCTGGAGACACTGGAGCCTCCGTGGGGCCTCAGGACTTGGCTGCTCAGCTCCCCAGCAGGGGAGAGGGGAGTTCATGTGTCTGGAGAGGTCTGCTGCAGGTCTCCCTTCTGTGCATTTATTTCTTGTACAGAACATCATGGCTGAATTTACCATCTGTGTGCACTGTGGCCTCACATCAGACTTCCTGAGCCTCTGGGCACCACCTCACCCCCCCCCCCCCAAGTGCCTATGGGAAAGGAAGGGGAAAGGGATAGATCAGGGGTGTCAGACATGTGGCCCGCAATGTTCCCTCTTAGCTGCAGAGTCTCGTGAGCAAAAATCCCTCTTTATGAGCTACTGTTATTGAGGTTGTGAGCTGCTGGCGTTAAAGTTGTGAGCTACTACATAAATTATTGTGCTCTGGGGTTATCCTTCCTGAGCTAAGGCAAAAATGTGTGAGCGGGAGGCTAAAAACCTGTGAGCTAACTCACGCTAACTCAGCTTAGGGGGAACAGTGGTGGCCCAGGGGCCGGATCAGGCCCTCAAAGGGCTCCTACCAGGCCTCCAAGCAACTGGCTGTCATCTGCTTCCTTCTCCCTCCCTCTTGTTTCCTTCTGCAGCACAGCAGAGCTACTGAGCCAAACCTCTCTTCCTTCTGTTGGCTGAGGCTCCTCCCCCTCCTGGTCCCCTAGGGAAGGAAGGAGAGAGCCAGAACTTCTTTTGCCCACTTCCCTGGATCCCATGGGGAAAATACAAAGAAAGCACCTTTAAGGCCAAGTGCTATGCCTGCGTATTAGTTTGCCTGATGCCTTCTTCTTCGAGTTTGGACCCTCACAGGTGAGCTCAACCCAAGAGAGGGAAGATTTCCCAACACAGGCTTTCTGGGAGCTGCTTTAGTCGACACTAAAGGGTCAAGGGTGTGAGGTCTCGATATCAGGGCCCTGTCAGGGCAAGGAAGGAAGTGCGCAGCTGGGCAGCTTTGTTATCGGGAGCTCTCACGCGTGGCTCAAAGACAAAACTAGAAACGCTCTTCTTGGCTCCCTCTGGAGACGTCTGTCAGCTCCACGAACACCAACCCACTTCTGCCCCCTGGGTCACTTGAGGGGATTGCACATGGAAATGCACAGCCCTGCTAATAACTCTGAGATAATCCGGACGCGTTTATTAACGGAGCGTGCCTCCCCAGTCCCCCACCCCACAACTAATGTAGCTTCAGTATCACAACAGCCACTGGGGGGACAAACTGGGGTTGCCAAGTCCAATTCAAGAAATATCTGGGGACTTTGGGGGTGGAGCCAGGAGACATTGGGGTGGAGCCAAGAGCAAGGCTGTGACAAGCATAACTGAACTCCAAAGGGAGTTCTGACCATCACATTTAAAGGGACTGCACACCTTTTAAAAGTCTTCTTTCCATAGGAAATAATGGATAAGGGCACCTTCTTTTGGGGTTCATAGAACTGGACCCCCTGGTCCAACCTTTTTGAAACCTGGGGGGTATTTGGGGGAGTGGCACTGGATGTTACACTGAAAATTTGGTGCTTCTATCTCAAAAAACAGCCCATCCAGAGCCCCAGATACCCACGGATCAATTCTCTATTATTTTCTATGGGAATAAGTCTCCATAAGGGAATAATAGAGTTCCCAGCAGACATTTCCCTCCCCTCCCCCGCTTTCTGATGACCCTGAAACGGGAGGGGGGTTCCAAACCAGGGGATCCCCTGCTCCTACCTGGGGATTGGCAACCCTGGGACAAACGGACCCTCTGGTGCGGGCCATTTGCAGCCAGCCCATCGCCCAGGGATCCCCCAGAGGTGTGGGTGTGAGTTCCCTCTTCCCTCAAAGGAGCTGCTGTGTTTCCCTCCCCCCCCTCATCCCCCCAGAGCAGCCCCTCTGAAGGCCCTCTTGCCCCAAACCACTTCAGACCGGGGCCGCAGCCACGCTTGGAAACCAGAAACAAAACAAGGAAACAGGAACGGGGCCGCACTATTTTGAGACGTCCCCGGCATGAGAGGCCTGCTCCGGAGGAAGCGCCTTGTGGCTGTGGGGTGAGCCAAGGACAGAGTTGCCCAAATTCCATTTTTAACCGCGACCCTTCCAAAGCCCCCTCTCCGGTTCCCAGGTCCCCTCCCAGTAGATGGGTGGCTGTTCCCTTCCTCTTGGCCAGACAGGCCAGCAAAGGGAAGCGCAGCTCTGGAGTTTTAGCAGGGGGGAGGGTAAAGCGGGGAGGGGGGCTCACAAATCATGGCTGGGGGGGGGGGTTGCAAAGACCAAGTAAGAAGATAGGGCAGGATTGGGTTAGGGTTGCCAGCCTCCAGGTGGGGCCTGGAGATCTCCACTTTTACAACTGATCTCCAGCTGGCAGAGATCAGCTCCCCTGGAGAAAAAGGGCTGCTTGGAAGGGTGGACTTGATGACCTTGCACCCTGCTGAGGCCCCTCTCCTCCCCAAACCCCTGTTCCCTGGAGGGTCAGATGCTGAAGCTGAAGCTCAAATCCTTTGGCCACCCAATGAGAAGGGAGCCCTCCCTGGAGAAGACACCGATGCTGGGAAAGACAGAAGGCCAAAGAAGAAAGGGATGGCAAAAGAGGAGACGGCTGGACAGCGTTACTGATGTAACTAACACGAATTTGAGCAGACTTCGGAGGATGGTGGAAGACAGGAGGGCCTGGCGTGACTTTATCCACGGGGTTGCAAAGAGTCGGACTGGACTGTGCGACTGAACAATAACAAATTTGAGAGTTTCCTGCAGGGGCTTGGACTAGATGACCCTGGAGATCCCTTCCAACTCTAGGATTCTAGGAAGCAGATAAGCAGAGGGGGGGGAGCAGAGTTTGGGGGGGGGCAAAGGCCACCAACTCACGAGGCCTGCCTGCCTGCCTTTCACTTTGGGGGCACTGCAGCGCCTTCCAGGTCTGGTTTTGTAGGGGGGGGGGCTTGCCTTTTGTTCTGTCCCGTTTTTCACATCTGACACAAACCCCATCAGTCTCCGTTGTTTGTTTTGTACGAGGAACTCAAAGGCCACCGCTGGAACTTCCTGACACTTGATGAAATATGGAGCCCTGAGAATGACCCCCCCCCTTCTGCCCTGCACCCTCTGCTGCCATCCCTCAGTGCCGCCACCCTCCCCATGAAGCATTTCCTGCCCCCCCCCACCCTCCGTCTGTCTTTCCCAGTTGGGTCAGGAAAGCCGTATTTCTTTCCCCGAGGAGGCCGTGCCCACAGCCAGGACGGAGATGTGTCACCAGAGCTCTTGAGGAAGGGGGGCTCCGGCGGCACAGGCCGCTTAAAATAGCCCTTTCCCAACCAGGAGCTGGAGGAAAGTGGGCTGGCGAGCTGCAGCCTCTGCCACAGACTCCCTGTGGGACCCCAGTCAAGAGCCCTGGGCTTTCTAATCCGACAGTCGCCCTAGCAGGGCCCTGCGCGGGTGCCTGGACTCCGCTTAGCAATTCCTCCACCTTCCGATGCCCTTCAGTGAGGAAGCCCCCTCCCTGCCTCTCTGTCCGTCTCTTATCTCATTTCTGCCTCACCCTTCCTGCAAACAGCTGAGGGTGGCTGGTGGGGGGGGGCACCTCTCCTCTTTGGCAGCCTTAGACCACAATTTCTTCTTCTTCTTAGAATCAAAGTTGGAAGGGACCTCCAGGGTCATCTAGTCCAACCCACTGCACAATCTAGCCTCTGTTTAAAAACCTCAAAGGAAGGAGAGCCCGCTACCTCATGAGGAAACCTGTTACACCTAGGAACCACTCTGTCAGGAAGTTCTTCCTAATGTTAAGCCGGAAACACTTCTTCTTCTTCTTCATCTTCATCTTCTTTTTCTTCTTCTTCTCCTTCTTCTTTGTCTTTGTCTTTTTCTTCTTCTTCATTGTCGTCTTCTTCATCTTCTTTGTTTTCATCTTCTTCTTCTTCTTTGTCGTCTTTGTCTTCTTCTTCATCTTCTTCGTCTTCTTTTTCTTCTTCTTTGCTGTCTTCTTCTTCTTCTTCTTTGTCTTGTTCTTTGGCTTCGTCTTCATCTTCTTCTTCATCATTGTCTTTGTCTTCTTCTTTGTCTTCTTCTTCTTCCCCCTCTCCTCCTCCTCCATCTCTTGTGGCATATCAAGCACCTAAAGCTGCCTGCAGATGTGGTCTTCCTTGGGTTGCAGGGTCCAGTGCTTGGAGACCAAGGCAAGGGGATTTCCTCTCTCTAGGTTGCATCTGTCCTTTCTCAGAGCTTCTCCACATCAGGAACAGAGCCAGGCTCACTGAAGGCCTTGCAAGTGTGTGTGGGGGGAGCTTCATGGTGGAGGGTCTGAGGCCCCTGCTGGTTAGCCCAGGGTCAGCCACTGAGGCGGTGTGGAGCAGGAGAGATGCAGAGGGAATCTGTGCGGGGGGGGGGGGGCTTCCAGGCCCCCCGGCCATGGCTTGATCTCTGCTCCGGATGGAGCAGGTGCAGGTGGCAAGAGCACAGGGGGCCTCTGGAGCATTCTAGGGTTGCCAAGTCCAATCCAAGAAATATCTGGGGTATTTGGGGGTGGAGCCAGGAGCAAGGCTGTGATAGGCATCATTGAACTCCGAGGGGAGTTCTGGCCATCACGTTTCAAGGGACGGCACACCTTTTCAATCCCTCCCCTCCATTGGAATTAACAAAGGACAGGGGCACCTTCCTTGGGAGCTCACAGAATTGGACCCCCTGGTCCGATCCTTTTGAAACTTGGAGAGTACTTTGGGGAGAGGCACTGGATGCTATACCGAAAATCTGGTGCCTCTAACTCAAAAAACAGCCCCCCCTCCAGAGCCCCAGATACACATGGATCAATTTTTCATTATTCCCTATGGGAATTGTTCTCCATAGGGAATAATGGAGTGTTCTGCTGACATTCCCCCCCCCCCACACCGCTTTCTGATGACCCTGAAGGGAGGGGAGGGCCTCCAAACCGTGGGATCCCCTGCCCCCACCTGGGGATTGGCAACCCTAGAGTAGGTGCAGAATGCCCGGCTCCGGCCACACCCCTCTGGACGTGAAGGATGCCCCCAAAGCAGCCGGGAGCCCCTCCTGGGCTCTGAAGCACTGGCCAGGCCTGCTCTCCCCCCCCCCCCACCACACCCACACACAGACATGCACTGCAAGGGCTGTATTTCATCTCCTTGGGCAGGCAGGCCTGTTTGGACGGAAACGCACTTCTCACTTCGAGTATTTCCCGTCCTTTCCCAGCGAATAAACATCCCCTGACCCCTCGCCTCCGTGAGGGCCGAGGGGGGTGGTTTCCTTCCCCCATACCGGTGCCCTTTGACCCCCACCACCGTTGTGCCAAGTGGCGCTGTCTCCCCTACGGACCGCTGGGCGCCCCGGGCCTGATCCGCCCTAAGGCGCCAGAGCCCCTCTTCAGCCATTCCTGGCCCCCCACCCCAGTTTGTGCAGCCAGCGCCTCTTGCAGCCTCTGAACCGACCCACTGGAGGGGCTTGGAGAGGGTGTCGGTGCGGCAGCTATTTATAGAGCCCTCTTCCTCCCTGGCGCTGGACGGACCGGTTATTTTCAAGCAGGATTCTTCCCCGCCCCCGCCATGCACACACCCACACTAGTGGTGACCAATTCTTCCCCCTCCCCACCACCACCTTCTTGGCCACGGCTATCTCCTGAAAGGACAGAAATAGCTGAGAGATGCGTTTCGGTTGTTTATTTCCAAGGACTGACACCGGAAAGGACCTGTGGAACTCCCTTCCCCAGGAGATTCGGCCTGACAGGTCTGCGCTTCTGTTGCCGTTTCATGGCCAGGATTTAGCTGCGGGGGTGGGGGGGAGCATTAATCAGGATGCAAGTTCAGGATCCCTGTTGTGTCTTGCTGAGGCCCTGGGGGCCTTCGGATGTTTCTGCCCTCTTGGTTCAATCCACTGGGAAATTTCCCTACATAAGCCCTGTTGACACAAATGGGGGGGGGGGGTCCTCTTTGCTTAAATGAGGTTTTGCATGAGTCACCATCCTTGTGGATTGAGCCCAGTGGGTCCAGTCTTCATATAAAAAGGTCAAGGCCGTCCCCTGTGCAAGCACCAGTCGTTTCCAGGTCTGGGGTGACGTGGCATTACAACGTTTTCACGGCAGACTTTTTATTATGGGGCGCTTTGCCCAGTCATCTCCACTTTACCCCCAGCAAGCTGGGGACTCCTTTGACCGACCTTGGAAGAATGGAAGGCTGAGTCAACCTGGAGCCGGCTACCTGAACCCAGCTTCCGCCGGAATCGAACTCCGGTCATGAGCAGAGGGCTCTGACTGCAGTACTGCAGCTTTACCACTCTGCGCCACGGGGTTCTGTGTGTAACGTTACCAGCCTCCAAACGGGCCTGGAGATTCTCCAGTATGACAATTGATATCGGCACAACCAGGATCGCTTCCGCTCCCTCCCCCCCGCAGAAAATGGCTGCTTTGGAAGGCAGGCTCTTTAGCATTATACCCCATTGAAGTCCCTCCCCTCCCCAAACTCCTTTGTCCTCGGGCTCCACCCCCCAAATCTCCAGGAATTTCCCAACCTGGAGGTGGCAACCTGAAGGGTAGTTGATGGCATCAAGAGGGAGATGGGTGTCCATCTTTTTTGCTCTGTTTCCTGTCGTTTTATGCAGGTTGTGGGATTTGGATGTTCTTGGTGCACAGCCTGGTGGTGGTGGTTGTTCAGTCGCACAGCCGAGTCACGCCAGGCCCTCCTGTCTTCCACCAGCCTCCAAAGTCTGCTCAAATTCATGTTTGTTACATCAGTTACGTTGTCCAGCCATCTCCTCTTTTGCCTTCTGTCTTTCCCAGCATCAGGGTCTTCTCCAGGGAGTGCTCCCTTCTCATTGGGTGGCCAATGGATTTGAGCTTCAGCTTCAGCATCTGACCTTCCAGGGAACAGTCAGGGTTGATTTCCCTTAGGACTGACTGGTTGGATCTTCTTGCAGTCCAAGGGACTCTCAGGAGTCTTCTCCAGCACCGCAGCTCGAAAGCATCTATTCTTCTGCACTCGGCCTTCCTTATGGTCCAGCTCTCGCAGCACAACCTGGAAAGAACATTAAAAAAAAAAAGTTTGATTCTGGTTGTGTCAAAGTCTGGCTGCCCTTTCCCCAAAAGTCCACTTGTAGATTTGCTCCTCTGGGGGTGCCCCATCTCATTCTTGGGCTCCGGGGCTTTTCTTCAACAACGCCTGTATGAAACAATTTCCTAGCAGACGGAGGCCCAGGCTGCGGCCTCCGATATTTATTTAACTTATCCTGTACCCCAGCAGGCTCCCAAATGTGGCTTGCATCGCTCTTCTTCATCTTATCCTCACAACAGCCTTGCGAGGTAGGTTCCGTCCAGTCTCCCTGGCTCAATAACATCCCGTCGGCTCTACCCAATGCCTCCAAGATTTCGCCTTTTTTCTATTCAGGGTGGTGGGGGGGGGGGGAAGAGGCTGCTCTCAGAAAGGTGTGGAGGCCAAGTCTTCCTTGGCTTCTGCAACGGAGGGGGCAGCCAAGAGGTGGGGGGCGGGGGCTGGCCGAGGCTGTGGCTATTCTTCAGCCTTCAGGAGAGTTTACATCTCGCAAGACAAATGGCCTGTCCCTTTCCCGCCAGTGTTTACTTCTGGAGGGTCTATTGGACAGGTCCGACGTGAGAAGGAGTGATGGGGGGGCCCCCGAGGCGTGATTAGCACGATCCCAAGAGGGTTTGGAGCAGAACTGTCGCCTCCCGTCATCCCTGGATCTGGACAACGCAGGCAGGAAAGGAGGGCTGGCCAGAAAGCCCAAAGAGGCCATGTGAGTGCACGGCCTCCAGTGCACACGGCTGCGGAAGCAAAACTCTGAAGGGCTCCCCAGAGCTGAGGACCCCTCCCCATCAGTCCAAAAGAGACCCACGGCCCTTTGACCAGCTGGGCCAGCCGTACCTGGCCAGGGGCTGACCCAGGTGGGGGATGGGCTGCCAGGCAGGCACCTCAAGACCCTCCCCCCCCCCCCCCCCCGTGGGACCCACATGAGTATTCAGCACACTTTGGTTCAAAGTGTGGTGTTTGGACTGAAAGAAACCCACCTGTCTCTCGCTTAAAGGGTTTCTGGGGGCCGTGCCTCTGAGCATGTGCAGAGTGGCGCTGGGAAGAGATTTCCTCCTTGGCTAGGGGCTGTATTTTGAGAAGCATGTTTTATAGAAAGGAGGGAAATAAGAAAATCCTCACTGGCTGAACCACTGGAGGTTTCCTTCCCACCCGTTGGGGCTGCCCTCCCTTCCCCCCTCATTGCCTGGCACTCTGTGCATGCTCACCAGCACCCTCTTTTGCAGAATTCCTTCTGGACTCATGCCAGGATTTTAGAGCCAGGTTGGTGTCGTGGTGAAGTGTGCGAACACTTATCTGGGAGAACCAGGTTTGATTCCCCACTCCTCCTCTACTTGCACCTGTTGGAATGGCCTTGGGTTAGCCAGAGCTCTCAAGGATTGTCCTTGAAAGGGTAGCTTCTGGAAGAGCTCTCTCAGCCTTACCCACCTCACAGGGTGTCTGTTGTGGGAGGAGGAGATAAAGGAGATTGTAAGCTGCTCTGAGTCTCTGATGCAGAGAGAAGGGTGGGGTATAAATCTGCAGTTTTCTTCTTCTTTAGTAGTTGGGCCCTTTTGCTGCTGAAACAGGCTCCCGTCTCCCTCCCCACCCGGTCTACTCCTAAAGTTGTCAATCCCCAGGTGGGGGCAGGGGATTCCCCGGTTTGGAGGCCCTCCCCCGCTTCCGGGTCATCAGAAAGTGGGAGGAGGGGAGGGAAATGTCTGCTGGGAACTGTATTATTCCCTATAGAGATTTATTCCCATAGAAAATCATGGAGAATTGATCTGTGGGTATCTGGGGCTCTGGGGGGGCTGTTTTTTGGGGTAGAGGCACCAACTTTTCAGTACAGCATCTAGTGCCTTTCCCCAAAATACCCCCCAAGTTTCAAAAAGATTGGACTATGGGGTCCAATTCTATGAGCCCCAAAAGACGGTGCCCCTATCCTTCATTATTTCCTATGGAAGGAAGGAATTGAAAAGGTGTGCCGTCCCTTTAAATGTGATGGCCAGAACTCCCTTGGAGTTCAATGATGCTTGTCACAGCCTTGATCTTAGCTCCACCCCTAATGTCTCCTGGCTCCACCCCCAAAGTCCCCAGATATTTCTTGAATTGGACTTGGCAACCCTATCTACTCCCCACCACACTGCCAGGCTCTGCCTTTAGTACATGCCCAGAGGTGCCCATGTACTTTCTGCACAGGGGCTTGGCTAACATGGAACCCAGTCAAATGATGTTCTCTGTTCACCTGACTGATTCCAGGAATGGGCAGGGCCCACTGGCAGGCCGGCTTCACTCCACCCGGTGACACGCCGCAGAGGCCTGCTCTGCCTGCCATGGGTCTGGCCTTCGGTTACAGTGCCCCCTCAGCAGTTCAGGTGGGGAGCCGGAAGTCCTCCCCCTATAAGCAGGAAGGGCCCTGAAGCTGCCTCAGGCAGCGCATTTTGGGGGGCCACAACAGAGCAGCCAGTATCATAATGCCCCTGTATAAATCGATGGTGTGGCCTCATTTGGATTACTGTGTACAATTCTGGTCACCGCACCTCAAAAAGGATATTATAGCATTGGAAAAGGTGCAGAAAAGGGCAACTAGAATGATTACAGGTTTGGGACCCTTTCCCTGAGAAGAAAGCTTAAAAAGCTTGGGCCTCTTTAGCTTGGAGAAACGTCGACTGCGGGGTGACATGATAGAGGTTTACAAGATTATGCATGGGATGGAGAAAGTAGAGAAAGAAGTCCTTTTCTCCCTTTCTCACAATACAAGAACTCATGGGTATTTGATGAAATTGCTGAGCAGTCGAGTTAGAATGGATAAAAGGAAGTACTTCTTCACCCAAAGGGTGATTAACATGTGGAATTCACTGCCACAGGAGGTGGTGGCGGCTACAAGCATAGCCAGCTTCAAGAGGGGGTTAGATAAAAATATGGAGCAGAGGTCCATCAGTGGCTATTAGCCACAGTGTATGTATGTGTGTGTGTGTGTGTGTGTGTGTGTACACACACACACATATATTGACCACCATGTCACACAGAGTGTTGGACTGGATGGGCCATTGGATAAAAGGAAGTACTTCGCCCAAAGGGTGATTAACGTGGAATTCACTGCCACAGGAGGCGGTGGCAGCTACAAGCATAGCCAGCTTCAAGAGGGGATTGGATAAAAATATGGAGCAGAGGTCTATCAGTGGCGATTAGCCACAGCGTATTGTTGGAACCAGATGCTGCGGGCCTGCGAAGTCTCACAGGCCGTTCTCCCATAAGCGATATCCTTTTCCAGGACAGCCCTAGAACATTTCTGAGGCCTTGGGGATGTGAGGCAATGACCCAGAAGGGTACCACTGAACACATGCAGAAGGCCTGTCTCTCACCCTCATGCACCTGTTCATACCTGGGGTTTACGGCACAGGACTTGGAAGCAAACCGTGGACCTTTGAGGCAGGATTTAGCCCCAAGAACCAGAAGAAGGGGATGGCAAAAGATGAGACGGCTGGACAGTGTTACTCATATAACAAACACAAAATTGAGCAGACTTCAGAGGACGGTGGAAGACAGGAGGCCCTGGCGTAACTTTGTTCTTGGGGTTGCAAAGAGTCAGACTCGACTGTGCGACTGAACAACAACAAATTGTTGGAACTCTCTGTCTGGGCAGTGATTCTCTGTATTCTTGGTGCTTGGGGGGGCACAGTGGGAGGACTTCTAGCCCCACTGATGGACCTCCTGATGGTGCCTGGAGTTTTTTGGCCACTGTGTGACAGAGTGTTGCACTGGATGGGCCATTGGCCTGATCCAACATGGCTTCTCTTATGTTCTTCTGTGACACAGAGTGTTGCACTGGATGGGCCACTGGCCTGATCCAACATGGCTTCTCTTATGTTCTTCTGTGACACAGAGTGTTGGACTGGATGGGCCATTGGCCTGATCCAACATGGCTTCTCTTATGTTCTTCTGTGACACAGAGTGTTGGACTGGAGGGGCCACTGGCCTGATCCAACAGGGCTTCTCTTACGTTCTTATGTGACACAGCCCTCCCCTCTCCAAACCCCTCCCCAAACCTCCAAGCATTTCCCAAGCTGGAGTTGGCAACCCCAACCCGTTCTCCATGCTTGGGGTGGGTGAGGCCAGTTCATATTATGCCCCCCCTTCCCAAAAAAAACAAAACAGGCCTGAAGGAATAAATTAATATGCATTTATTTATAATTTTTCTCTACACAACAGAAGTAGCTTCTTGGGGCTGTGTCCCTTGTGACCGGGCTCTGCTTTCTGTCCCCCACCCAAAGAATTGGGCAGGAGAGCCCCCCCCCCCAGCCATGCTGTTTGTAGTCTTGGGGGTGGGGCAACTTGATGTGGGGTAGTGGGGGGAGGGGCAGCTGGGTTTGGTCCCTGAAAAAAGTCCAGTTCTCCTGCTATGAAATGGGAGATTCCACTCACTCCAGCCAGTGCGGTGTAGTGGTTCAGTGCACAGACTCTTATCTGGGAGGACGGGGTTTGATTCCCCACTCCTCCACTTACAGCTGCTGGAATGGCCTTGAGTCAGCCAGAGCTCTTGTAGGGCACCTTCTGAGAGAGCTCTCTCAGCCCCACCCACCTCAGGGTGTCTGTTGTGGGGGAGGAAGGGAAAGGAGATTGTAAGCTGTGAGGGGGGCGGAGAAGGTAAAGAGAGCCAGTTTGGTGCAATGGTTAAGTGTGCGGACTCTTATCTGGGAGAACCGGGTTTGATTCCCCACTCCTCCCCTTGAAGCTGCTAGAATGGCCTTGGGGCAGCCATAGCTCTGGCAGAGGTTGTCCTTGAAAGGGCAGCTGCTGGGAGAGTCCTCTCAGCCCCACCCACCTCACAGGGTGTCTGTTGTGGGGGAGAAAGATAAAGGAGATTGTAGGCCGCTCTGAGACTCTGTCCTTGAAAGGGCAGCTTTTGTGAGAGCTCTCTCAGCCCCACCTGCCTCACAGAGTGTCTGTTGTATGGGAGGAAGGGAAAGGAGATTGTAGGCCACTCTGAGACTCTGTCCTTGAAAGGGCAGCTTTTGTGAGAGCTCTCTCAGCCCCACCTGCCTCACAGAGTGTCTGTTGTATGGGAGGAAGGGAAAGGAGATTGTAGGCCACTCTGAGACTCTGTCCTTGAAAGGGCAGCTTTTGTGAGCGCTCTCTCAGCCCCACCCACCTCACAGAGTGTCTGTTGTGGCGGGGCGGGGGGGGGGGGAAGGAAAGGAGATTGTGACCACTCTGAGATTCAGGGCGGGATATAAATCCAATATCTTCTTCTTCTTCTTCACCAGAACAGGCACGGCTGGATCCTCTTTTAACCCTCCTCCCCACCAGGATATCTTGGCACATCCCTTTGTCCGTGCCTAGCCTGGATAATTTGCATTGTTGTATCGGTGGGTCCTTCTTGGCCAGAGAAAGATGCTGTCCGGGGAGGGGAGAAGCAGAAAAGCAACAGAGACTGGGGTGGGGGTGGGTGGGTTTGTGTCTTGCACGACTGTTCACCTCCCTGCCTCTGAGAGTAGAGTTCTTTGGGAACAGGAGATGGCAGGAGGCTCCGGACACCTGCCCAGCAGCCCCGGAGGTTGCTTGGAAGACCAGGTGCAGGTGGGCCGGAGGTCCTCACACCTGTGATTCGGCCTCATTCTCTCTGGCTCGCTGCTGCTGCTGCCGCCGCCGCCGTTGCCCTTGCCTGGGCCTCCAGCGCAGCCGAGAGAGGCAGGAGTGCCCCACATGTGAAAGGTGCTGCAGCTTGACGCGGACGCAGGAGACTTCACTGGTGGGGATCCTGGAGAAGAAGACCCGGTCCTGGCAAGGGGAGTCCTCGTCCTCCGTCTGCTCCAGGCTCTCCATCACAGCCAGAATGGACTGGCGCTGGACTTGGTTCCGCAGGCCCCGCACGTCCAGGATAGCCGACATGTGCTTCTTCCTGAGAGGGTGAGAATTGCTTGAGTATCAGGCCTTTGTTTGGGCCGAAGGCAGTTTTGGGAACCTCACGGGGCAAAGGATTTCCCAAAGGCACCGTGGGCTGAAAGGGAGAAGGGGTGCCGGGTCTAATTCCAGAAATATCTGGGGACTTTGAGGGTGGAGCCAGGAGACTTTGGGGTGGAGCCAGGAGACTTTGGGGGTGAAGCCAGGAGCAAGGCTGTGACAAGCATCATTGAACTCCAGAGGGAATTCTGGCCATCACATTTAAAGGGACCGCGCACCTTTTCAATGCCTTCTCTCCATTGGAAATAATGAAGGATAGGGGCACTTTCTTTGGGGGCTCATAGAGTTGGACCCCCTGGTCCAATCTTTTTGAAACTTGGGGGGTATTTTGAGGAGAGGCGCTGGATGCAATGCTGAAAATTTGGTGCCTCTACCTCCAAAAACAGCCCCTCCAAAGCCCCAGATACCCACAGTTCGTTCTCTGTTATACCCTATGGGAATCGGTCTCCACTTGAATAATGGAGTGCCCAGCAGACATTTCCACCCCCTGCTTTCTGATGACCTCGAAGTGGGGGGAGGGCCTCCAACCCGGGGGATTCCCTTTCTCCACCTGGGGATTGGCAACTCTAGCTCCGAGAGAGGTTCAGACATTTATTGACTGGTTTGTTTCCATTACTGATCATCCCCCTTTCTCCCTGGGACTCAAGGCGGATCGCTAAGAGGGAGTCTGCGCAATCCATCAAACGGGACATGCAGGAAACGGTGCAGTAGGATCTGGGTTGTAGATCCAAGCAGAAGTCTTAAGAACAGAACTACAGCAAAGCAGAAGTGTTAACACGACATAAGGAAACGATGCAAAACTCCACAATGGGATCCAACCCACAGCAAACAACACCCAGTAAAAAGGTGAAGGTAGCCCCCTGTGCAAGCAGCAGTCGTTTCCGACTCTGGGGTGACGCTGCTTTCACGACGTTTTCACGGCAGACTTTTTACGGGGTTTTGCCTTCCCCAGTCATCGACGCTTCCCCCCCAGCAAGCTGGGTGCTCATTTGACCAACCTCGGAAGGATGGAAGGCTGAATAACCCGGAGCCAGCTGATGTAACCTGGAGCCGGCCGCCTGAACCCAGCTTCCGCAGAGATCGAACTCATGTTGTGAGCAGAGAGTCCGACTGCGGTACTGTAGCTTTACCACTCTGCGCCACGGGGCATTAAAGCACAGGCCATAGTCCCCAGTAATTTATTCAGGTATTCTTGTGAAGCCTTTTGTTCAGCATTGCCCTGTCACCTTTGCAGAAGGCAAGTTCCGATTTGTCCAGTTTGTGGGCAGCCAGGAGAGGGGGGAGGGGGAGACCTCCTCAGGCAACCGAATCCACAAGGATCCACCAGGCACGCGGCTTTGCCCATCTGCACGGTGGCAGCTGCCCAAGGAGGCAGGGCCGGATTAACAATTAGGCCAAGTAGCCACTGGCCTATGGGCCCCCACACCTTTAGAGGCCCCGGGCTGGCTTTCCCCCCTGCTTGCAGCCAGCAACTGAGCTGCTCTTTGCCCGACAATGTGTTGCCATGTTTGCCTCTCCCTGCCTCTCCCCTGCAGTTTTGCTAAGGGGCTTTTGGGGAAGAAGACTGCAGATTTATACCCAGCCCTTCTCTCTGAATCAAAGACTCAAAGCAGCTTACAACCTCCTTTATCTTCTTCCCCTACAGCAGACATCCTGTGAGGTGGGTGGGGCTGAGAGAGCTCTGACAAAAACTGCCCTTTCAAGGACCACTCTGCCAGAGCTATGGCTGCCCCAAGGCCATTCCAGCAGGTGCAATTGGAGGAGTGGGGAATCAATCCCGGTTCTCCCAGATAAGAGTCTGCACGCTTAACTACTACACCAAACTGGCTCTCAGGGAAGTGCCCGCAGGCTGCAGTGGGAACCACAGGCGACAGGGCAGGTGTTCCAGCTCTGAGATAATTTGCAAGAAGGGCCCTGAGATTTTGACCGCCTTGGGGCCTCCACAGGGTTTAAGCTGGCAGTGCTCAGAGGGGCAGGACTGCTGTGGGAGAGCATCGGGAGAGATTGTCTCGGAGACACGCAATGACTTGTGAGGGGGTCCCCACCCCTGTCGCGTCCTGGGGCTGAGCCTAGGGCTGTAGCCAGGATGTCAAAAGTCAGGGGGCCTTTTAAAAAGTCAGGGGGGCCCCTTTCTCATCCACTGTGGGGTTTGCCACTTCTCAGAAGCTTCCTGGGGTAGGTGCAAATGCTGGAAGCCCTGAAAGTGGCCGAGTCAAAACAGACTTTGGAATCGAGAAGGGACTGCGCCTCGCATGCAAGTGGTGTGTGTGTGTGGGGGGGGTCCTTCCGTCTCCCTCTCCCCAGCCCATCCCACACAGCTTCCTCTGCCTCCCGCCCCTCCGCCTGCAGCTTTTGCTGCTTCAGTGCACCGTGCCCCACTCAGCTCTCCCGGATCTTGCTGCTGCTCATGACAAAAACATTAATAAATGGCTGCACCCTGGAGAGCTGCCTGGAAGTCAGGAGGCCGTGCCCCCCACAGGCCCCCCCTGTGGCTACGGGCCTGGCTGAGCTTGGCCCTCCCCCCCCAGCACAGGTCCCCTCCCTCCGGCCTTCCCTGCCCCTGCTCAAGCCCCCCATGCTGCTACTCAGGCGTGAGAGAGGCCGGCTGCCTCCACATTTCTCCTGCCCAAGAGTTTATTTAAAGCCCTGCTGCTGTTTCGGATGTCTCTTTAACTTCAGGAAACTGGCCCGCCGCCCGCCTAATCAGGCCAGCCCGGTTCTGCTGGCTGCCGGGCGGAGAGGCGGCACACGGCTGATCGCAGGGTTAATGGCCCCTCCGGGGTCTTTTTCCCAGCACTGAGTGAGGCCGGCCTGCTGAGAAAGGCCCTGGGCTAATTAGCCGCTGGCATCCGCCCACAGCTGGAGCGCATCCCCACTCCCCCTGTGCCCAGCCTAACCCGCGGGTCTCCCTCTAGCACTGCCCCCCATTTCCTAGGAAGGCCCCCTGGCAACCCCCCCTTCCTTCCTTCCTTCCTGGGAAGTTTCCTGCGGAGGAAGGGAAGGCAATCAACAGAGGGGCTGGGGGAGGGCTCTTCTCCCCCCCTCCCCAGCAGCTCCCGTACGGTTGCCCAGTCCAGTTCAAGAAATCTCTGGGGACTTTGGGGGTGGAGCCAGGAGACTTTGGGGGGTGAAGCCAGGAGACATTGGGGTGGAGCCAGGAGCAAAGGTGTGACAAGCATCACTGAACTCCAAAGAGAGTCCTGGCCACATCACACTGGAAGGGACGGCACCCCTTTGAAATGCCTTCCTTCCATTGGAAATAATGAAGGAGAGGGGCACCTTCTTTTGGGGCTCATAGAATTGGACCTCCTGGTCCAATCCTTTTGAAACGCGGAGGGTACTTTGGGGAGAGGCACTGGATGCTGTACTGAAAATTTGGTGCCTCTACCTCAAAAAACAGGGTCCCCACAGAGCCCCAGATACCCGTAGATCAATTCTCCATTATTTCCTATAGGAATAAGTCTCCATAGGGAGTAATAGAGTCCCAGCAGACCTTTCCTCCCTCCCCAGCTTTCTGATGACCCTGAAGAGGGGGGGCTGCCTCCATACCGGGGGATCCCCTGCCCCCACCTGGGGATTGGCAACCCTGAGCTCTCGGCTGTGCCAAAAGGGCAGGAGAGCTGCCCACTGGGCAGCCAAAGACCTCTGAGGAACATGGCAGTGCCCAATGGCGGAAGGACATGGAGGACCAGCAGGGAAGAGAGCAAAGGTTTGTGTGTTTGTGTTGCGGGAGATGTTATTTTCTGCTTGGCTTGATGACAGTTTAAGGTTGTTGGTCCACACAAACACACACACACGCCCTGCCTCTGCCCACCCAAGTCCACCCAGACCAGCCAGGATCTCCCTGGGCCGAAGGGGGCCTTCCTCTGTTTATTGGCTGCTTCCCAGTATTTACCTTGCCTCTTCCAGCAGCCCTCAAGGCCGTGGTAGAAGGAGGCCAGAAGGACAGAATCAGAGCACCACCGAGTTAGAAGGGGCCCTACAGGCATGTGAACCTATGAAGCTGCCTTCTACTGAATCAGACCTCCCTCGGTCCATCAAAGTCAGCATCGTCTACTCAGACTGGCAGCGGCTCTCCAGGGTCTCTGCCGGAGGTTTTTCATGCCTACTTGCCTGGACCCTTTTGAGTTGGAGATGCCGGGGATTGAACCTGGGACCTTCTGCTTACCAAGCAGATGCTCTACCACTGAGCCACCGTCCCTCCCATAAGTACATACGAAGCTGCCTTCTACTGAATCAGACCTCCCTCGGTCCATCGAAGTCAGTATCGTCTACTCAGACTGGCAGCGGCTCTCCAGAGTCTCAAGCTGAGGTTTTCCATGCCTACTTGCCTGAACCCTTTTGAGTTGGAGATGCCGGGGATTGAACCTGGGACCTTCTGCTTACCAAGCAGATGCTCTGCCACTGAGCCACCGTCCCTCCCCATCTAGTCCAACCTCTTGCTCAATGCAGGATCAGCCAGTTTGGCAAGAGATCTTGGAGGGTTGTTTCTTTTTTTTTTTTTGGTCATCTTCTGGGCATAGAGCAAGGGTCACTGGGGATGTATGTGTGTGTGTGGGGGGGGAGGTATTTGTGAGTTTCCTGCATAGTGCAGGGGGTTGGACTAGATGACCCTGGAGGTCCCTTTCAACTCTGAAGGAGCCCTCCAGCAACGCTAGGCTTGCCAATCCCAGGTCCCAGCGGGGGTTCTCCTGCTTTCCCAGGCTTCTTCCTGCTCCCAGTCAGCTGGCTGGCGGGGGGGGGGAGGGGGAGCCCCACCCCCACAACCCCCATGTGCCTTTCCACCTCCGGAGGCTTGGGGAAGCTTCCTCTTGTAATGGTTGCTCTGCGTTACTTGGAAGAAGTTGGAAGTTCAGCAACTCGTGAGTAGAGATGCCAAACCCCTGCTTCAGAGTCATCGGAAAGGGGGGGGGTAAGGGAGTGGGGGAGGGAAACGTCTGCTGGGCACTTCATTATTCCCTATGGAGATCGATTCTCATCGGTATAATGGGGAATTGATCTGAGGGTATCTGGGGCTCTGGAGGGGCTGTTTTTTTGAGGTAGAGGCACCAGATTTTCAGCATAGCATCTGATGACTCTCCTCAAAATGCTCTCCATGTTTCAAAATGATTGGACCAGGGGGTCCAATTCTATGAGCCCCAAAAGAAGGTGCCCCTATCCTCAGGGCCCCCTTAGGAGAGACGCTCCTTCAGATGTGAGCCTCTCCAGCTGGGAAGGGGTGGTTCTGGAACCCCACCGGTGCTCGAGACCCAGGCCTGGATGGGCCAAACTGGAGGGGAGCAGCTCTTTTGCTCTGTGCTGTCAGAATCCCCCCCAAGGGCCCAGAGGCCCTTGACAGATCCCAGGAACCTCCGCCTCCCAGTAAAGCTACTCCGATCGGATTCAGGCCCCAGGGCCCGCGCAGAAGTGGCCACCCGGCAGGAAGCTTCTCCCAGGCCCACTTCCTGTCTGAAGCCCAGCCGCTTGTTTTCCTCCGGCTGCGTGTCTGTCTGTCTGGCGTTCTTTTTCTCTTGAAGAAACAACAAGCCCGAGAGGGTCCAGATAGAACAGGAAACGTCCGTCAGCCACACTTAACAGGCAATCTGTCGCCTCCGAAACAATTCCTGAGGACGCAATAAGCAGGAAGATGGAAAGGGAAACAAACAGCCCAGACGCGATAAGGCCGCGCTTCACCTCCCCAAGTGACGCAGTCGGCTGGCAGCCGAAGGGGCAGCGTGGAAGGGAGGGTATTTATAACCCACCGGCTGCCTCTTTCCTGGGAAAGTGGCAGTGAGGCTTCGGTTCCAGGTACCCGCTGCCATGACACCACCCTGGGAGGAAGGGGCATGCTCCGTCTGCTCCCCAGGGGCACTCTGGCACAGGGCTTCCCACTCTTGGCTTCCAGGGGCCCAGGAGGAATGAGAAGGGGGCAGTGCCAGGGCTGCTTCCCAGCAAGGGGCACCCTGATCTCTTCACGGCCAGGGCTCAGCGCAGCTTAGGAATTGAGCCCAATGTCACAGGTGCCGAATGTGGAGGCGCAACTTCAGGTGGAGAATTGCCACGTTCCCTGCTGCTGCCCCAAACACAGGAGACTCAGCCCTGGAGTGAGGTCATGGGAATTGTCAAAGTAAGGATGAGTTAAGACTCTAACGGTCAGGACATTAGGAAGAACTTCCTGACCATTAGAGCGATTCCTCAGTGGAACAGGCTTCCTCCTTGGGAGGTGGTGGGCTCTCCTTCCTTGGAGGTTTTTAAACAGAGGCTGGATGGCCATCTGACAGCAATGAGGATCCTGTGAATTTCGGGAGAGGTGTTTGCGAGTTTCCTGCATTGTGCAGGGGGTTGGACTAGATGACCCTGGAGGTCCCTTCCAACTCTATGATTCTAGGATTCTATGATTCTAAGACAGAAAAGTTGGCGCAAGCGGGCAAGTGGGGCACTGGAGGTCTTTCACGGCACTGCCTCCTTGGAAGCTGTACCCTGGGCATGAAAGTCTAACCCCCACCCCGGTTTGCCGTGAGGGACAGAAGCCTGCCTTGGTTCTGCTGGGAAACCTGCAAGGGAAGAGATCTGGAAGCTAGGGTTGCCAATCCCCAGGTGGGGGCAGGGGATCCCCAGGTTTGGAGGCCCTCCCCCCACTTCAGGGTCACCAGAAAGTGAGGGGGGAGGGAAATGTCTGCTGGGCACTTCATTATACCCTACGGTGACTGATTCCCATAGGGTATAATAGAGAATTGATCTGCGGGTACCTGTAGCTCTGGGAGGGGGCTGTTTTGGGAGGTAGAGGCACCAAATATTCAGCATAGCATCCAGTGCCTCTCCTCAAAAGACCCTCTCAAATTTCAAAAGGACTGGACCAGGGGATCCAATGCTATGAGCTCCAAAAGAAGGTGTCCCTATCCTTCATTATTTCCAGTGGAGGGAAGGCATTTAAAAGGAGTGCCGTCCCTTTCAGTGTGATGGCCAGAACTCCCTTTGAATGATGCTTGTCACATCTTGCTCCTGGCTCCACCCCCAAAGTCTCCTGGCTCCACCCCCAAAGTCCCCAGATCTTTCTTGAATTGGACTTGGCAACCTTACTTGAAGCTGGGCCCTGTCCTGCGTCTCTCAGGCTGTTCCTTCTGTCCCAAAGAGGCTGACGTGGAATGTGCCTCCAAGGCCCAATAGCGCTGCAGGTCTGAAACATTCGGGTTCTCCAACTCCACGCTGGGGGCTGTTAAGACAGGGACTGAAAAAAGCGTGGCCGGCAGGGATCGCTTCGTCGAAAAATAGGTGGTGGAGCTCATCCAGGGATTGTGATGCAGCTGCACACAGTATTCAATGGACAAGGAGGCGGAACTCTCAGAAGGAGGAGGAGGAACTCTCAGAAAGGTTCAGGAGCTGCGCTCCTGTGAGCTCCCACTGAATCCGAGGCCTGGTAGCCGGTATGGGAGAGGGCTTGTGTAGAGCCAAGGCGTGGCCCCCTTGGGAAGGCCGTGTGCCGTGTGCCGCTCTGGGGGCTGCATCTCGAAAAAGGATGGGGCAGAGCTGGGGAAAGTACAGAAGAGGGCAGCCCAAAGGACTGATAGGTTGGCGCACCTCCCTAGGAGGGAAGTCTGGAGAGTTTGGGACTTTTCGGCTGGGAAAAGAGATGATTCGGGAGTAGGGCTTGCCAGCTCTGAGCTAGAAAATACCTGGGGCTTTTGGGGGAGGAGCTTGAGAAAGGCGAGGTTTGGGGAGGGGCTTCAGTGGGGCAGAATGCCCTCGAGCGGGGGTGGCCAAACTTGCTTAACGTAAGACCCACATAGAATAAACATCAGATGGTTGAGAGCCACAAGGAAGGATGGAATGCTGGCAAATAGATGAGGAGAGGCAGGGAGAGGTGGAAAGAAAGCAACTTTAACTTAAGTGCATTTTCCAAGCTGTCAGCTGGCTTGGCTTGGAGAGGTGATTTGTAGACAGAAATACCTTCTGTAAGCTGGCTGACAGGGCCGTGGGGGCTTCAAGAGCCACACAATCGGTGTGAAAGAAGTTCCCAATGAAATGGAAGGGGAAACAAGTTCGGTCGAAAAGGAAACACTGCTTTGCGCAATGAGTCATTAAATTGTGGGATTCACTGCTGAGAAATGCAAGGATGACCACAAAGATATTTTTAAAGGGGTGAAGCAGATTCGTGGAAGAGGAGACTTGCAATGGCCACTAGTCACAGTGACTAAAGGAACCTCCCAGGGGAAGGCCTTGCCCTCTCTGCCCTGCGGCTGGCCCTCCTGGTTGGCCCCCCGTGTGAGAAGACAGGATGCAGGGCTGGATGGACTCTCCGTGGCCTGATCCAGCAGGCCTCTTCCGATGTTCTTCTGACCCCAAGGAAGGGCCTGTTCTGAGAGTTTGGACTCTCCCTTCCTCGGGGTGGAAACGGCCCCTGGCAAGGTGCAGCTCTCTGCTTTGGGGACCGAGCCGCTTCATCGCTGGCCGTGCGCCCGGGCCTCAGGTTGCGCACACATCCTTACCTGATGGGCCTTTTCCGCTGACGGGAGAGAGGGCTCTCAGGAACGCTTCCACTTCAACTTTGGACTGGTGTTTGTTTGTTCTCTTGCACGGAACAGACCCGCAGCGGCTCCCCCCAGCCGTGGCAACGGGCCACTCCTTGGAGCTTGGCCACTCGCCCTGGCGGAGCCCCAGCTCATTTCGGCCCAGAGGCAGGTGGGGGGTGAGAGCCAGGGTGGGAGAGGGAACCGGGGTGGGGGTGGGGAGGGAAGCTCTTTGGCCCTTCAGCACCTCAAGGAGGCAGCTCTTCTGAAAAGCGCCCAGGAAACCCTCTCCCAGAGTGGCGTCACGAGCAGAGGACAGGGAACAAGCCACACGCGATGCTCTTCCCAGCCAGTGAGGTCTCTTCACGGCCCTGAGCCAGGATAGCCACTCCACCTCCTGACCAGTCCTCCTTCTAGGCTGTGGAGTCTTGAGAGCGAAATTTCTACTTTGTGAGCTGCTGGCCTTAAAGTTGTGAGTGAGAGATCTGGCTGTTGCATAAACCCGTCTGCTCTGGGGCCATCTTTTCAGAGCTAAAACAAAAAGGTGTGAGCCCGAGGCTAAAAAACTGAGCTATAAAGGTAAAAGGTAAAGGTAGCCCCCTGGGCAAGCACGAGTTGTTTCCGACTCTGGGGTGACGTCGCATCACAACGTTTTCATGGCAGACTTTTTACAAGGTGGTTTGCCCTTGCCTTCCCCAGTCCTCTCTCCACTGTCCCCCCAGTATATACACACATACACTGTGGCTAATAGCCAC